>NC_062551.1:137838592-138148226 GCF_016906955.1 Phacochoerus africanus | reverse complement strand
TGCTCACCCCTGGATGCCAGAGGATGGGCTGGCCTCCTTATCATCAGCTGCCATGTTAATGTGCCAGGCCTGTGATGTCCTTTTTCCAACCTCTAAGCCCTATCTTTAATACAGAGAGTTCTGTATTTAATTGGAATTTCAGCATGGGCTTGTTCATTCGTGGGGACTTCCTTTAACAATATGGAGGACTGAAAAAAAAAGTATATCAATTAAAGAGATCAGAATTATTTTAAGAACAGGGTTTGAGGAAGAATAAATGGGATGAGGTGTTCCTGGTTCTGTTATAGGAATAGCCATAGACCCTATAGCTTTGGGATCCTCACCAATGCCCTTCATCTACAGTGTCATTACCGAAGGAAGCCTTTAAAAAACGAAGGGGGGAAAATTGTTCTGCAGATAATGACAAATGACTTGAGAACATTAAAGAAAGGAAACTTTGTACTTCTGACTCCCGGCACATGTCTAGAATGTCGCTTAGTGCTTTTTATCATCAGCTTTACAACATAATTGGCCAGTCCAGTAACGGGAAAATGTGCACTATGTGTCACATCATCACATTTTTTATGGATATAATATCATTTTGCAAACCTTTACAGACGTGACTGCACAACCAAAAAATATAGGGCACCCTTTGAAATGTGTGCTTTGACCAGAAGTCTTTCCTTTCATGGTGGAGTTTCAAGATGAAGAATTTCTTTAACTTAACAATCTGTTTCTCAAAAGGATAAGATATTGAACAGAATTCCTCAAGATGGAGAAGTTAGACCAAAGTGATGCAGCAATACAAAAGTCATGTTTTCCTATGCATATACCTACGGGATAGAAGAAAACATTAGGATACTTGAATGGAGTGAAAGCCCAATAGGCCAATAAGATATATTCAGTACCTCCCATTCGGAACATCTCATCGGACAAGAAAGAACCCTTTTATTGCCCTCCACTTCCTAAACCAGTTGTGATATAACAGCAACTTTATAAACTGTTTCTTTACCACCCCTTCACCCCCCCTCACCCCCACTGCCAAAGAGCAGGGCTAGAGAACGAAGATAAAATGAAGTACAAAGCTGTGCTTGAGACTTTTCACCCTTAAGTAACAAAACACGCAGACATGGTTCAGTCTTAAAGTCTGTGGTGAAATTTGATTGTGGTCCCTCTTAAGCTGGGTGGCTGCTCAAAGTCTGTCCTTCAACTCTGGTGATAATGGTATCAATAACAGGTGTCAGCACTCCTGCCCCACAGATTTCGCTACCCATCCCCGAAGGAGAGCCCACCCACCCCACAAGGGTGTACCCTCACAATCAGATGTCCACTGAAGTCCTATGGAGAGAGAGGCATGGAGCATCGCAGGCCAGTCAACCCACATGTGATACCTGAGAATGTTAATTATAGCCGTGAAAGGACCACACGCTTATGAGAGCATCTATCTGTGCCTGGGATGAAGTTGCAGTTTCAGCCTGGACAAAAGGAAATATATTTGCTCTAAGATGTAGATTTCATTTGTGTCCACCCTGAATCAGGATTCAGTCATGCGTACCCTGCTTCCCCTCACCTCCTCCTCCCCCCACCACAACTTCATGTGGACCAGGGCTGCCCTCACCAGAGGCAGGAGGAGAGGCCATGGCAGCAGCATTGCAGCAGGGGCACTTCCTCACAGTAGAGTTTATGTGCTGCCTAAGAGATTCTGACAGAGATCCTTCTTATGAAAATAAATATGCCCATCAGGCTGCATATTGCCAGATGTCTTGAAAATGCGGAGGGCTGAGTTGGTTCTGAAAACTCAGCTATCAAAGAGGAGCAAACATAGCGATAGCTATTGACAAATGTGCCCGTTTTTACAGAAGCAATGGATGGCTTCCTTACTCGGAGTGGGACGGTAACTGCTTCCCTGCACTTGTCCCGAGTTCTCTAGGACAGCGGCCAGATCCTGAGGCACCAGTTCAATTCTCTGGACATACTCAGGGCTATTGCTTCAATGAGCATCAAATGTCACTAATATCCAGACCTAAGTATTGATGTACACTTAAGAATTGGACTCTCAGAGGGAGTTCCCTGATGGCTCAGCAGGTTAAGACTCTGGTGTGGTTACTGCTATGATGAGGGTTCAATCCCTGGCCCAGGAACTTCCGTATGCCTCAGGATCAGCCAAAAAATAATAATTAAAAGGACTCTCAGAGAGAAGAATAAAACATCCAGAGTCAACCTGCTGTAGAGAATCCTCTTCCTTTTCTCTCTACCATCTCCACCTTCCCTTTTTAGCCATCATCTGTTCCACACTCACTGTGTGTCAGACACTGCTCATTGTGCGTTACTAAGCTTTTGACTCAGTAATATTGTTTCTCCCATTTACAAGTCTAGACACTGAGCCTCAGAAAGCTTAACACAAGTCACAGAACTAGTACGTAGTGGAGCCAGGATTTAAACCCAGATTTGCCTGACATGAGGCCTGTGCTTTTAGCCATCATGATGGGCCACCTCCCTGAACTGTGCGCTTCTTCACTCCACACTCAGAATGTCAGTGGGCCAGCTTGGGTTCAAATCAGACAGCACCCGTCATTGATGTTCCTCTGGTCTCAGCGTTCTGTTTTCATTTTAAATTTTGCTTTTGTTTTACAATTGCATGCAGTTCACATGAGCCAGAAGAAGCCGCATGGCAGCTGTGCATTGTACTGGGTGAGGCTCGTTAAGAAAAATGGGGAGGTGGGCTGAAAAGCCAGTAAGTAACAGCTGAACTTCTTTCCTGATGCAGGCTACGTGTCTGATCCCATGAGCCCGATGTATTTTCATTCTTGCCGGAATAGTGGCAGCTTTGAGGACAGCAGCTGACAGCATTCCACATTTACCTAAGGAGAGCTTCCCCCAAACTGACAGCAACAATTCCAGCCATGGCAGCTTGCTTCCAATTATAATATTTTACCCTCGAAGGTCTCCTTAAATTGGCTTGTTCATACTGGTCCTATCTAATTCCTTATCACAAGTTGGGCTTTGGATTTGTGGCTAAGGAATGAATTGCAAAAGAACCAAAACAGCATGCATTTGAAGAATTGTTTTTAATTTGGTAAATGAAAAAATAAATGTATTGTCATTGCTTGGAGGTGGGGCCTCAGCCTGTGGTGGAGACTTAACCATTATTAGGTTTTCCTAGACTGAATTACATACACTTGTGTTTGAGAGCCATGCGTTTGATTTCTTAGAATATTGTTCATTTTCTTATCTCATTATGTTATGTTACTTCTAGTGTCCAGTTCTATAATTAAAGATTCTTTGGTGGCACACAAAATTGATTCCAAAGTGTATTTCATTCCAACCAGACTTCAACTGAGTATACTTTTCTCTTTCAGATATATTGGTAAAAAAATAAGTAATGACCTTCAGATCAAGAAGCTTGCAAAAATATAGCACTTAATTATTTGCCCCCTTCTCTGCATTGTACCGAGTGCTCTGTGCTCTACTCAAGTAACTTGCTGCTGCCAGCGCCAAGGTGTCACAAATGCCATCAGCACTGTTATGAAACTGACTCAGGAAGGCAAGCCTGCCCATCATACCAGGAGCTGGCACAGTGCAGTGGGAAGATAGCTGAAGAAAATGAGAAATCTGCCCTCCACGCTCGTCCCAGCCAAGAAGACAAGAATAATTCCACCAGACAAAATAGTTTTGCCATTGAAAATCTAACGGGGGGGGGGGGGGGAACAGGCAGGAAACCATAAAAATTCAGTGTCATAATGACTGCTTTTAACCTTGGTAAGAGAAATAACATTAGTAAAGGAAGATTGGGCATCCTCTAAATCAAGGTTTCTGGATCTCAGCACTGGGGAGAGTTTGGAGGGAATCATTCTTTGTGGGGGCTGTCCTGTGCGCACTCTGAGATTTTTAATAACTTCCTGGGGGCTTCTGCCTTGCAGATACCAATAACAGCTCCTTAAGTCACAACATCAAAAATGTCCCCAGACATTTCTAAAGGTGCTCTGGGGGACAAAATTGCCCCAGGTTGAGCACCCTGCCTTCAATCCTGAGATTAGGGGCCTGAAGAGGAATGAAAGGAATATAGTGCCTGACCCTGACTGGCAGCGTTTAGGCAAAACTGCTTCCTTCTCCTCCTTAGTAAGGTGGACTCATAGACAAATGGAATAGAAGAAGAGACGTGCCGATTGCTCCTTCCATGTCTGTGGCAAGCTCCTCCATCCTCCCCTCACCCCTCCCAATGAGCAATTAGGTTTCTAGAGGGCAATTGCTGTCAACAGCAACCCCACCTCTAAATCCTTCTGAGCCTTTTCTTATGACCTGTGGGTGCAAAATTGAAAGTCCCCACATGCTCTGAATAGCTTGGTGACAGCCCAGTGCAAGTCCAGAGGTAGAAGTTAAAACAAACCCTGGTACTTCCAATTAGGTGTATCTTTTTCTAGCCCCCAGCTCTTTCATTTCCCCACCCAATTATTTTGGAGTCACAGGTACTCTATCCCACCCAGCAGGTTGCCAAGGGGCTTAATGATAAGCAGGACCAAGGAGGCTCACATGATCATACAGGCAAAACACCTCTGGCAAAAACAGAAAAAAGGGGCTGGTCAAAGAGCACCTGTCTCCGTGGCTTTCCCTCTAGCCCTCTGCTCAAGCTGCTTTAGGAAATGAGCCGGCACCAGCCTTGGATACTTTGGGGTGGAATCCTTTTATGAGTGGAGTTGAAAGGAATACCATAGAAAGTTAAAAAAATTAAATATATACATACATACCAATTTTAACTAAAAGATTCACAGTGGAAGTAATCTGAACGTGCATCTAATAAGAACAGTGCTGGGGTGAAGCAGGTGTCCTCCCAGATTCCCACTGAAGGGAGGTCAGAGCCAGAGGAATGACTGTTTCTGAAATACCCCTCTTTTAGAGAAGGATTTTCTAGAACACATTTGTCAAACTCCCTTTCTTTGTTTCCTTTAATTAACCTCCGCCTCTCCCCACACTATATTTCTTTCTGTTGCTGCTTCCCTCTGGCTCTTGTCTTGTCAAGTATCTGAAAATAATGAGGCTAATGTGTCTTGATCCCTGAGAAGGGGAACCTTTTCGCAGATGCCAACCTACAGCTCACAAGCCCTTTTCAATACTGCACCTTTAATGGGGCCCAGGGATCATCTTAGAGTTTGTCTCGGGACCAGGGGGGGTTGTGTGGGATTTTTCTCCTCGCTGAAAAAAATGTCCCACTAATTGCTTTCTTTTTCTGGTGGTAAAAATGAACGTCTATGATCATGTTTTTGCATGCTTAGCACATTAAATTTTTTCTCTATGTGCATGCAGCACTGAGCTTACTTAGAAGATGTTCAATTAGCTATAATTGTAAGCCAAATTACTGCAGCACCAGGAGAGAGTTATTCCAACAGAGTGATTATTTGGGTTAAATTATTTCCAAAGCTGACATTTCCTTGGGAAAGAGGAGAAAATGGATGCCCGTAGTAGGAAAAAAGGGCTGGTACTAGATGATCCATCTGAAATGGCTCTGATTTCTTTCTCTCTCTTGGTCTCTGTCTGTCTTAATTTCTTCTTTTCTTCCTTCCTTCCATCCTTCCTTCCTTCTTCTCTTCCTCCAACAATAAGCATTAGCTTTGGAGTCACTGGGACCTTCTACAATAGTTGTGTGATCTTGGGCAAGTCACTTCACTTCTCTGAGCCCCGTTATCCATAGTATGGTGATAATAAATATTATGTTGCAAAGTTGCTGTAAGGATTGCAAATAATATAAAGTGCTTTTTGTATAGTTCCTGGTTCACCGTAGTAGATATTGCAAATGTTGTTGTTTATTGTTATGTCATGTCATCATGCAGCCAAAGAGCTGTTCTGCAGAAAGAGAGCATGAGAAGGGTAGAGATTATTTTTTTTTTTCTCTCGTGGAAATAACCACCTAAAAAACCCACTTTTGCAAAACAGTAAACTGCCAAGCTCATGCTTCTGAGGCAGCTAGAGCCAAGAGCCATCAGCTTTAAACAGTGATGTCTTCTTTACATCTGAAATAAAATCTGAAGAGAAATCAAATCCTTTAAATCAAATAGAAGAACCAGAAAGAATTTCCCAAACAAGGGAGATGTTAATTCTAAAAGGAAGAAGAAAACACATTTATTGAGCACCTACAATTGCCAGGAACTATTTTAGATGATTTTAAGTGTATTTTGTTTGTCAGAATAGTTCTGGAAAGGGAGAGTGCTCGTCCTTATTTTTCAAAGGGGTAAGTAAGGAATCCAAGCTAGTACAGAATAAAATCAGTTTTCAAAACTCAGCTTGTCTTGCATTAGTGTCCATGAGTTTTTCACTACACAGTACTGCCTCCACTGTGATGGAGAAAAAGGAATAAAAATAGCAAACATTCAGAATCCAGAATTGTAGTAAAAGCTAACAAACCTGCAGTTCTGCAGTCCTGAGGAAAAAGTGGGAATAACACAGGAGTAGTTTCAGGAACCAAAAAAAAAAAAAAAACAACCAGAAAACCCAAACCTTTCCTGATTACTATGGTTCATGATTGCAAAGTAAAACCAAACAAAACAAAAATCATTATTTTCTTCATTTTAATTATGGGAAAAAGTGGGCTGGAATAATCTCAAGGCTCAGAAAACATACATTGTTATTTTCTAGGCAGAAAGAACCAGAAATGATTGACAGACGCAAGACTCACCGTGATAAGCAGGAACAAAAACGTTGTGAGGGCAAAGCACAGCGATTAGAGAAGCCAAGGAGTTTCACGTTTTCCTCTCCTCATTAGCACACTGGGTAGGGATAGTGAGGAGAGATGGTGTAGCCATTACCAGTAGGATTTGAATACCTTATTCCTTCCTTGTTCTGTGTTGCTTGGAGTTACTCAAGCATGCAGACTGCAAAGCTCCCCATGATCAATTCCCTTCCATATTTCAAGAGTCACAAGGGCAAAGATGAGCCATTTGACATTTACAATCCCTTCACAGGGTATCAGCTGAAGCCTCAGCTGCCGCTGTAACAGACTGTGGTCCAAGACTGTCAGCTCAATTAGCACCATATGCAAAACATGATGGAGAAGCAAAATTCCTCTCCTTCCTTGGACATCCTACCTTTTGTGAGGCTAACTCGATATATAAAAAGCAGGGGTTGCACATTTCTCCTCAGGCCAGAGATACAAGGCAGCGCAGCAGCCGACCCAGTGGCAGGGTGCTAATTAAATTAGGCTTCTGGAATTAAACCACTGCCACGGGTGCCAGGCCCTGCTGATGAGGACGGGTCTCCAAAGCACTCTCAGTCTAACTTTATGTTTAATTAAGTGAGATAAAAAAATACTATTTCAAGTGTCTGCCTTTTAAGCAATGGACTCAAATGCAGGAAAAAGGTATCTTCACTATCTTTAAAAGGTTTTGAAGCCCACTAATTTCATGAACTTCCATCGCTTTTATCTCAACTAATCAGGAAAGAGTAAGAGTCCAGCAAGACTGTGAAATGCAATAAAAAATAATTCGGATGTTGGTTTACCCTTCAGTTTTTATCCATAATAATCCATGGTCTACTTAACAGCACTTCAAAAATTAATCCACGGTGAAGAATGTTAGGTTCTTATTTCAGAGGGCTTTTTTTTTTTTTTCCTTTCCATTCCTTTCCTAAGTCAAATTAGTCAAAGAGAAAAAAAAAAATCAATGTCAAGATTAAAGATAGGCATTCCTGCTGTGGTGCAACAGGACCTAGGGTGTCTCTGGAGCTCTGGGATGCAGGTTCAATCCCCAGCCTGGCACAGTGGGTTAAGTATCCAGTGTTGCTGCAGCTGCAGCATAGATCACAACTGTGGCTTAGATCTGATCCTTGGCCAGGAAGCTCCTTATGCCTCAGGTGGCCAGGAAAGAAAAAAGATTGAGGGTAATTTGAGGTAAGCAGAATTAAAATGAATAGGATGATGCATTTTTATCCTCTTCCAAGTATGAAATGGTAGGAGGCAGAATATCAGGGAGCAGTTCTCAAACCTTAGCCTGTGTCAGAATCACTGGAGAGTTCATTCAAATGCAGATTCCTGGACCTCACCCCAGGGATTTAGAATCAGAAACTCTGGAATGGGGCCAAAAATGTGCATTTCCAAAAAATCCCCAGGAGATCAATACTGCTGGTCCCAGGACCACACTTTGAAAAACACTGGCATTTTGGTTAAGGGCATGAAATTTTGAGTCAGGTGTGGGTGAAAATCTGGTTCAACCCCTTGCTGTGTGTGTGACCTGCCATGGGTAAGAACCTCAGTCTCTGTGATTTTCAGATTCCTGAAGACAATGATTCCTACCTCATAGGTCTGAGTAAAACAATGCATGAAATTCACATAGCACAGCTCCAGGCACATGATAAATGTTCCATAGCAATCAGCCATGCTTAATACAGCCTTGACCTAGAGTGGAATCAACCAAGCACCAAGGGCTAATCCCACTTCCTAGATGCTAATGAAAGGATTATGGTTTGAGAAATATAAGTGTAAGAAAAATAAACCCTAAATTAGTGTTGTACCATCAAGGCTATATAACAAAAGAACACGAGAATAACATAAAAAGCACAACTTGAATAAAATAACTAAATTTGCAGTAAAGTTAAATAGAAACAATTAATTACTGATGTCTCTAAGGAACATGTATTAGGCACCTCTTTTGGGTCACCTCAAATCTTCTTGGTCTCACCATTGGCCATTGAGGTATCCACCATCGCACAACCAACTTCCTACAAGAACGTTTTGACCACACCTCACCTCCTCACAGACCTGGTCCCTGCAGCCTCCAGATCACTGCCATTGGGCACCCCTGTTGTCTTAAGGAGAGATGTCCTAAGTTCTTGCAGCTCAACCTGGCAGCTAACACCTGTGGACCTACGGAATAAATCTTTGATGAATAGAGATCAGGGGCAAGGAACAAGTTCTCCCTTCTCTACCACACCCCGAATGTCCTGAGGCACTGATATTCTCAGGGCCTCAGAAGACAATACAGTGAAACTGACTGAGCTGTCACCCCTGAGATCAAAGAGCACCCAGTTCAACATCACGCTGAGGGATTGGCTCTCCTTCCTCTTCATCACCCCCACATTCCCACTTCCATAGGATCAAATCTTTAAAGAAGCAGTAGCACACGAGCTTTTGCTTGGGCTCTGCTTTCTAGTGAGACACAGCTAGGATACACAGTGTCCAAATACATTGAATTTAAGCCACTAGTTACACTTTAGTAGGGAGTGGTTTGTGGGATGAAGGAGTGAGCAATTGGATAGTTAAATGAGAGGAAGAATGAATTGACAAAGGAGTGAAGAGATTCGGCTGGGCTGAGATCATCATTTTAGCCTCATATCTTTCAGTCCTTTTGTCTCTGTTAAAAAACTGAGGCATATTAAACATTTTAAGAATTTATTTGAGCAAAAATCTATTCAAAGTGGGCGGTGAAAAGTCAGAAGTGGTTAAGAGCACTCTACATAGAGGAACCAGGGGCAAGGCAAGACGTTTATGGAGAAGAAACAGAAACTAAGCAAGAAGTTATTTGATTGGCCTTAGCTTAGTGGTTGCCTTCCTTGGGAAAGCCTAGTTTGCTGTTTGTGATTGCTTGTGCTCAGGTTTTGATTTCCTAACCTTGAGGCATTTGCAGGTTTAGGACTTGGTTTGCTTTGGTAGGCTGCTAAGGCTTTAGAACCACCTCAGTCTGATGGCCTCCTCACTTTTTAATTTAACACTGTTTTCACTCTTTAACAGTTTCTTTTTAACATATGGGGATGTTGTGCTAACCACTAGTGTGCTTGACTATGCCCCTTTGTGAGTAACCTTATCACCAGCAACACTAGTGCTGTGTTAGCAGGGTTTTGCTACCTTTGATCTAAATTTCTCTAAGCTGACTTTTGTTCCTCTCTTTTTGATTGTTCTTATTTCTCTCATTCAGCCAATCTGCTTCCTGATTTTCTACTTTATTAGTATATTCCTATTTGGCCTTCTCATCATTACTGCTCTTCTTTTTTCCTCCTAAGTCGTGCATTCAGTATCTCTGTGGAAATGACTTTGTAAGTGCCCTTCAGGAAGTTCTATCATTTGCATGAAAATGACCAGCTTCCTGGTATTGCCTGGGTACTAACCCCCTACTTCCATCCCAAACAAACTTCTCTATGGGGCTTTTTGTTCTTTCAGTCTAAGGCTCCCTCACCCCTTACTTGGAGGTCTAATGGGTGAAATTATGTCACTGCATTTGTTTTTAACTTTTCAATGCTCATGAAATATGGGCTTCATGCATTTTTTCAGTACCAGTCTCAAAAGAATAAGAAAGCAAAACTCAAATTCTGTTATAGGAGAGCCCCACCTACCGTATTATAGTTCCTCCTTAGTTACAGTAATTGCCTGCCCATCCTTCAAGCCATAGTGCTTCACAAAGAGAACAAGGAAGCTGAATAAAAAAATGAACAAAAGAGGGCCGGATTGGAAAGGCACCAAGTTAGAGGCAAAGACGAGGATGACAAGCAATGAAGTAAAGGCATGAGGACGTTAGTCTGCCCCTCTGCTCTGCAGAACCTCAGATGTGGTTTTTGGCATCCACGTATTCACCCAAAACCTTCCTTCTCCTGTATTACAAAGTCAGTGCATTTTGGGGCAAGTTCAACTGGTCAAATCTATGCAAAGCAAGCACATTTTAAAAAATTCTAGCAATTAAAATAATTGGCTAGCTAAGAAAAGACTGTCCTAGTTAATTGGTCTCCACTGAAGAAACATTAGGCTTTAGGGAAAATGTATGCTTAATAGAAGTAATAAGTTATTAATACAAATGGAAATTCTCAAAATGTAAAATAGTGAGTAGTGAAAACTGTTCAAGTTGCTTGCTAAATCTAAATTAGTTTGTTCATTTCTCCCACACTATCCATTAAGTTGTTAGTTGATTTAAAATATGGATACAGTTCAAGAATCACAGAGAAACACCTCCTTCTTTGCAATTTTCTGTCAGATGTCTTACTACTGTATCAAAAATGATTATTCATAGTATAAGCATATGTTGCAATTAATCACAGCCATATTGTACAACGAACAGGCATGCTTCCAAATATTCTCAGAGTTCTTAGCCTGGTTAAAAATCAGATCCTCTATCCCCTTATAATTTTAAATGATCTGCCTTAAAAGTCATGTTTTCTCTTATTTTTATAGACTCCATAGAGTTCATTTTTCCTGTGGTGCTAATTTATGGTGTTTATTTGTAAACCTGGTATTAATAACTATCCAAAAAACCCACCATGCATTTAAAAGGGGGCTATTAGTAGTGTCTCCAGAGAGAAGATGACTGGTTTGGGGGGCCCCAGGGCAGCCGCCTGTCACCCTGCTGGGAAACTCAGGAGTTTCACAATAGAGTATGCAGCAGGCAAATGAGTGTTTGTTATCTTTAGTTAAGGCTTTGTTGCACGGTGTCTTTGGAGAAGTAGGATAAACCACAAGTGTGTCGCACAGAGTCCCTTTCTCCCACATCAGTGAGGGCAAAGCCTCCTTCACACCCCCTTGCCTCTAGCCCTTACCCTAGTTTCCAGCCTGCTACTCTTTTCAACTTTTTATTTAGATCATCATCACCTCACAGGAATTTGTAAAAGTGCACAGAGAGGTCCTGTGTATTCGTCACCCATTCTCCCTGATAGAATGTGTTCCAGAATGATAGAATTTCAGTTTCCTCTGTCCCTGGCTTGCATTGAAATGGTGGGCATTTTACAAATTTATTAAAGTGAAAGTACATTTTCAGAGAGAGAGAGAGAGAGAGCATGCACGTGCAGGTAAAAAAAGAGAGCCTGCCTTGCTTTACAAGTGTTTTTATATCCCCACAGCTGGACCTGAGTGGGGACCAGATTTCCCCTGCCCCAGCCCCCTATGCTGTGCATAAGGGCTGAGTGTTGTTTGATCTCATTATGGGGCATATTTGATCTTCTGATCGATTTTGCACAGGATATCTTATTTGCATGGGGAACAGGTTATATAAAGGCAGGGTGAGGAATGGGCGGAATTCCTTCCCTAGTAGGGAATGAACTGAACAACCCAGGTTGCTTGAAGTGGGGGAAGGGGCATTACACTAAGACAGGGCCAGAGGCCTTGGGGTTTAATCTCCCTGAAGGGGACTTAAAGCCTACAACATCCCCAGTGGAAAATTTGCATAACTACACTACAATTTCAAAACCTGGAAATTGATGCTGTTCTACTCCCCTGTTTAAAGGGGCCTGTTACAGCCACATGAAAAGACGCTCAACATTGCTAATTATTAGAGAAATGCAAACCAGAAGTACAGTGAGATACCATCCCACACAGGTCAGAATGGCTTTCATTTAAAAGTCTACAAACAATAAATGCTGGAGAGAGTGTGGAAAAGGGGGAACCCTCCTACACTGTTGGTAGGAATGTATGTTGGTGCAGCCACTGTGGAGAACAGTATGGAGGTTCCTCAATAAACTAAAAATAGAGGAGTTCCCAGGTAGTGCAGCAAGTTAAGGATCTGGTGTCATCACTGCTGTGACTTAACTGCTGTGGCATGGATTTGATCCATGGCCCTGGAACTTCCACATACCATGGGCATGGCCACAAAAGAAAAAAAGAAAGGAAGGAAGGAAGGAAAGAAGGAAAAGGAAGGAAGGGAGGAAGGAAGGAAGAAAGAAAAACTGAAAATAGAGTTGCCTTATGATCCAGCAATCCCACTCTTGGGCATAAATCCAGACAAAAATATAATTAAAAAAGATACACGCACCCCTGTAATCATAGCAGCATTAATCACAATAGCCAAGACATGGAAACAACCTGAATGTCCATTGACAGATGTATGGTTAAAGATGTGGTATGTATAGGTTATAGCAGTCATGTAGCTAGACATGAGCAGAGAAGACAGACCACGGGTCAGGTGGCAGGATGCGAACTATTCTATGTAGAATGGATAAACAACAAAAGTCTCATTCTGTAGCTCAGGGAACTATATTAAATATTCTGTGCTAAATCATAATAGAAAAGAATATTTTAAAAGGAATGTGTGTGTATATATGTATGTATAACTATATCACTATACAATAGCAAAAATTAACATGATATTATAAATCGACTCTATTTTAGTAAAAAATAAATAAAAATAAAGGGGACTGTTATATATCCCTAAGCAAAAAGAGGCCCTGAGCCCATCTTATTTCACCAGCTATAGTGGACAAATTGCAATAGAGTGAAAAAAATTGAAAGATACTACTCAGAAGGTAGAATAATTATTTGCTTCTCTACTCAAAAGTTTTATACAACCTAGCTGTTTCCTTGACCCATGTGTGAACTCTTCCTTGGAGTTGAAATAAGGGAAGAAATACCACTAACAAGAGCATTACAATTTTAAATGCCACTAAAAAGAGCATTACAATGTTAAATGCCAATAACAAGAGCATTGCAATTTAAAAATCTCTTCACAATCATTTTAAGACAATTGTGTTAAACCATCATTTAAGAAGCTTAAGTTGTGGAAAAAATTTGTCACAATTGCTAGTATCTTCATAGTCAACCTAAACCTTATTCTTGGGAATTTGTACCTATGAATATTTGAAAAAATACACTATCTTCCTTTACAATTAAATGATGTAATTATTTTGAAGATTGTCAAAAGTATGCCTTTTGTAATAGTAGGACTTGATACTTGGAAGAGCTTTCCCACTACAAGTAGAACCTGCATAAAATTAGATTTTTTTACTGTATTGTTGAACTTGCAGAGAATAAGGAAACGCCTTTTTTTTTTCTTTTTTTTTAAAGTAAGCTAAAATAGTCAGTGATCAGGAAAGCACTGGGGAAAAGCAAGGTTGCCCTGAGGGCAAAGGGATATTTGAACTGAAACTGGGATTAAGCCTTGCACCAACAGTGAGGGGAAAATTGATTAAAGATTGGCACATTACACTGGACCCTGAAAGAATTTTTCCCAAATTGAAATTAACTCAATACTCACAAACAAATGAGAAACAAAACACCACGAATGAAAGTAAACAGAAATAACAAGCTACCCATCCAGACCACTTAAAGATCGGATATTAGAAGAATCAGTTTCAGAATAGAAAATAACTGTATTATAAAGTACTTTAAGAACTTAAAAAATGAAATGAAATGAACTAAGAAAAAAATTAGCAAGCAGTACGAAACCATCAAAAGTGAACAACGGGCAGATTTGCAGTTAAGTAGTTAAAGGAGGGAGTGTTGGAGTAGATTATACAATTAAAATGCCTGGCAATGAAATGAAGAAACAGGTATAGTGTTGGTAGGAGATGTCTGGTGGGTTGGGATATATGCTGAGTGATAAATGGAAATATACTGGCACTATACATCTATCTTTTCATACATGTTTAAGTTTGTTTTGCTCTTACAAGAGAGTTTGCTGTTTATTTTTTATGGCTGAGGAGTATTCAATTGTATATGTGTTTGTGTGTGTGTGTGTGTGTGTGTGATTTAGCTCTTCCCAACCCCTTGGGATCAACTGAGGCACCATTTTCCAGTTGTAGACTGGACAAGTGTAGAGCATACTGGTTAGAGGTACTCACCTGAGAAGTGACCTCTTGACTTGGGTGGCTCAGGGTGCACCAAGCCTTGGGAGACACATAGGAGACACACGGGCTAGAAATTGCCAGGAGCACAACTTCTCCTGTTGAGAAGTGGCACTCAACTCTCCAGGCTGTCCAGAGGCTAAGTCAACCACAAATCTACCAAGACTCAGCTTCACAGAACTTACAGTTTGCAAATGGAGATTACGATTTGAAAAACAACAGAATCTAATTAGTATTGAGAAGCAGTCCCATCTAGAAATAGCCTCAGATGTGAAGGGAAGTATATTTACTGTAGACTAATAGGGTGTGATTCAAATACGACCTCCTCAGGTGACAGAGCAAATAATTCCAGCATTATCCTTGCAACTGTAGCATTGCGTGTTGGAAGCCCTCATCTCTGTGCTGTGGAGGACAGAATACAATCTCTGAAGCAGTGGTTCTCTATCCTAGCTCATGGGGAGCTTTAAAAGGACTGGTACCCAGACCTACTTCTCAGGGACTCTAATGGTCTGGGTGCTGGCTGGGCATCAGGATTTTTCAAAACCACTCAATGGATTCTAATGTACAGTCCAGGCTGAGAACTTTTGAGAACAGTGGTTCTCACACTTCAGCAGGAATCAGTGTCACCTGGTGGGCTTTTTCAAACACAGTTTGAACTCTAGGTTCTCAAGGTCTGGTCCCTGGCTCAGCAACATCAGCATCATGTGGGGACTTGTTAGAAACATAGATTCTCAGGTGTCTTGCAGCCGTAATGAATTGAAAACTCTAGGAGTGAGATCCAGAAAATTCTAATTTAAAAGGTCTTCTAGGTGATTCTAACGCAAGCTATACTTTGAGAACTCCTGCTCCAGATGGAGCCAGTTTGGGGGCGGGGGTGTTAAATCCCATCTGTGACACTTCCTAGCTCTATGACTTGCATATGTTACTTCTGCTTTTTGTGTCTCCATTTCATCATCTACAAAATGGGGCTACCAGGACCTTCTGCACAGCATTGTAAGGCTTCGTGAGTAAATGGTAAAATGAGTAAATTAGTAAAAGCATAATGTGTTAAGCCGTATTATACTAATTTAAATTAGGTTTCTGAAATTACATTTACAGTCTGCCTTTTAATCTCAATAGCTATCCAGAATTGAGATCTGTGGGGCCAAGCCTTGACTACAAAGAGTAATCACCTGGGAAGATTTTTTTTAAATCCTGATGCCCAAGTCTCACCCCCAGAGATTTAAAAAATCTCCTTAGGGGAAATTCTAATGTGCAGCCAAATCTGAGGACCACTGAGTTAGATTTGAGTTAGTTAAGCCGATTTGTATATGCTTAGGTGGGTTTCTAATTTGTTGAATTCTACTGGAAAGTTCTGTGCCAAGGAACCACTAACATTATGGTTAGTTCTGTGGGGAGAGTTTCCATTCATTCTCAGAGCTTCTTCTTTAATCAATAGCAGGTGTTTGTGTGTGTGCCGTAACAGGTGTTTGTGTACGCCTAAAGTAACGAGTATGTGGACTTTCTGCTATCCCTAACCATAAACCTTTGCATCCTCAGTGAGGATTACAAACAGGCAATGTCAAATCTTGGGACATCTGTAATTCAGAGGACCAAAAATGTAAAAATGTTTCACTTCAACCTCATTTGAAAACTTGCATTTCAGTGTTTGCAAAGCAAGAACAAAATGAACTGTTCTAAAAAAACAAAACAAAAAAAAGCCACCAAGTTTTAGAGAGTGAGTTTGATTAGAAGTTCTGTATCTCTAACAAGAAAAATCTGACTAGTGAGAAGCAGCATTGTGAAATAACATAGGCTCTAGACTAAAGATAGGAGTTGCAATCCTGTTTTGTCCCCTCATCAGTCTGTAGCCTATTCCTCAGACCGCTAGGTCTCTGCTTTCTCAACCTGGTACCGACAGTGGTCTTGGTGCAACCTTCGATCTCCAGTGTCGAAATTATTTCTAACATTCTATGAAAATAATGACCACTTTGTCTTCAGTTCACAAGTTCAAATACTCCCTGCATCCTATCCACATCAATTAAATTTAGGCTTAAAGTTCAGAACAACATGTAGCAATATTACCTCTGTGTTTTAGTTCTCTTACTCATTCTTTTACCAGCTATTTATTGAGCATGTGCCATGTGCTGGACACTGTTCTTGGCACAGGGAATTTGAACATGGACCAGAGCAGACCAGATCTTTTCTCTCATAGAGCTGATACTCTATTGCAGAACAAGTCGGCCTGTGTTACAGGAAATGTGATCGTCAGAACTCCACAGTTCCTTTTCCTTTCCTCACAATATCTCACACTTTTATGCTAACAGATGTACCAGAGAAGATGGTGACGGTGTGGAAGGAAGGACTGAAAACCTGGTTAAAAAAAAGCTTTTTAATAATAGTCTTAAAAAGTGAGAAAGATTGTAATAAATTATCTTATTTCTTCAAGGGGTTAAAGGGCAATTAGTTCCTTTGTGCTGCTTGTTTCCAATTGTTTGTGATTAATGTCTAAATGTCTATGGCATATGGGGGAATGGGATAGTAAGGATTAGTTTACAGAGTTAAAGAATTTGATTGCATTTTAAAAGCACAGATTGGAGAGTTCTCTTGTGGTGCAGCAGGCCAAGGATCTGAAGTTGTCACCATGATGGCTCAGGTCACTGCTGTGGCATGGGTTCAATCCCTGTTCCAGAAATTTCCACAAGCCTTGGGTGAGGCCAAAAAGAAAAAATTAAAAAGTAAAAACAGTTGTTGCTGCCATGGCGTAGTGTGTTAAAAATCCAACTGCAGTGGCTTGGGTCACTGCTGTGGAGCAGGTTAGATTCCTTGACCCACACAGTGGGTTAAAAGGATCCGGTGTTGCTGCAGCTTTGGCATAAGTTGCATCCATGTCTCAGATTCAATCCCAGGAACCTCCGTATGCGGCAGGTACAGCCATAAAATGAAAAAATAAGTAAATTGAAAAAAAAATAAAAGCACAGATTGGCAAACTACAGTCCTCAGGAAAAATCTAGCACTCCACCTTTCTTTGTAAATAAATTTTTATTGGAACACAGCCACACACATTTAAGTATAGTTTATGGCTGCTTTTGCCTTTAAATGGCAGGGTTGAGTATTTTTGACTGTATGTCCTACAAAACCTAAAATATATACTGTCTGGTTGGTACTTGAGGGAGAAAGTGTGCTGACATCCTGCCCTTTAGCACTGCATTGCTGTGTGAGCACAGTTGTTGATGCTCTGATTGTGTACTTGGACACACTCAAGGGGCATACTTCCTTCCCTAGAAACAGTCGGGCATTGTGCCAGGACTCAGAGTCCTTCCTTGAGGCATCCCCAAGCTGCATGACCTACTCATTTATTTTTCTATAATAATACAAACAAATACAAATAAGCCAAAACAAACTTTACACATTAATAAAAATTTTTGCAACTTACTGGTGAGGACTGCCATGCCTCATAACTTGAGAAACCTGTTCACCCTGTCCATAACACTGCACAAGTGCTCTTCAAATCGTTTTGCTCACTTAACACTAAGAGAGCTTTGCAAAACTGTCAGTATCTCCTCCCACATTTTTTACACTGACATCTACACATTTTTATAAATCTAAATAGTAGTTACAAATGCAATTTCTAGCATGTTATAAATGGGATGTTTTAAGATTAAGTGATCACATCTCTTTCCTAAATGTCTCCCCCAAAAGTGAAATGACATTACAATTTTTTTTTGTTTGTTTTTTAGGGCTGCACCTGCAGTATATGGAGGTTCCCAGGCTAGGGGTCAAATTGGAGCTACGGGTGCCAGCATACTCTGCAGCCACAGCAATGCCAGCTCTGAGCCACGTCTGCCACCTATACCATAGCTCACTGCAACACCGAATCATTAACCCACTGAGTGAGGCCAGGGATGGAACCCACACCTCATGGTTCCTAGTCAGATTCATTTCTGCTGTGCCACAGCAGGAATTCCAGCAATGACATCACAATTTGATATCACCTTTATCCAAGTAATAGGTGCTATGGCATGCCACACTTGTATATACTTGGCAGCTTGCACATTCATTCTACCTGGAGAGGGGTCATCTGCTGGCACACATCTGAGTCTCTCCCCAGGAAGTGCTTTGACTGAAGGTTGCTGCCTGGTCTAAGGTTATGCTCCCTCCTGGGAATGCAGCCAACATCCAGTGATTGATCTGTTGTGGGGACTCAGAAACCTGGTCCTCTTGCCTTCGTTCTGTCCTTGGAGCTGCAGAGCTCTCCACAGGATGGATGCAGTCTCCAGGGCAACTACATCACAGCCCCCCTTTCCTTTCAACCCATTTCTGCTTCCCTCACCTCCCCCACAGCGTTAATACCAAGAGTACTCCCCAATAAACCTTCTTCGTAAAAACTCTGGAGTGTTTCCTGGGGAACCTGACCATTTTCAATAGTATGAGACTTAAGCTCTCCTTTAACATGAGGTTTTTTTCTTTTTTGTCTTTTTTAGGGCCGCACCCACAGTGTATGGAAGTTCCCAGGCTAGAGATTGAATCAGAGCTACAGCTGCCGGCCTACACCACAGCCACAGTGATACCAGATCCGAGCTGCATCTTTGACCTACCCCACAGCTCATGGCAATGCCGAATCCTTAACCCACTGAGCAGGGCCAGGGATCGAACCCAAGTCCTCGTGAATACTAGTCTGTTTTGTTAACGTTGAGCCACGATGGGAACTCCAAGAGTTTTTTTCTTAGTAAACATTTCCATTTCTCCATGCCCATAGAATTTTTAGCTTACTGTAGTATATTTTCATGTTTGAAAGTTTTTTTATTGATCACCTTGTCATACTTCTCTGCAAATAAATTATTATATACATTAAAGTTTAGTTTAAAAATTTCTTATAACCTTAAGGTTCCATATGGTAAATTTCTTCTGGACTGAGCTATCCCTGCAGTAATTAGTAATGTAGATTTAATCAATACAACCTACATGTATTACAAATTTTGAGAAATCTCACACATGAAAAGTAGAAGTGCATCTTTTTTTTTAATTCTTTTTGTCTCTTTGCCATTTCTTGGGCTGCTCCCACGGCATATGGAGGTTCCCAGGCTAGAGGTCGAATCGGAGCTGTAGCCACCAGCCTACGCCAGAGCCACAGCAATGTGGGATCTGAGCCGTGTCTGCAACCTACACCTCAGCTCACAGCAATGCTGGATCCCTAACCCACTGAGCAAGGCCAGGGATTGAACCTGCAACCTCGTGGTTCCCAGTTGGATTCGTTAACCACTGAGCCACGACGGGAACTCCAGAGTGCATCTTTAAGATGGTGATTTCTAATTGTTTTGTGTATCTGAATAAATATTTCCTGCCAGAATAAGAGTGTTCAACATCAGTTCTATTCCACTTTCTGTTTTATTTGTTTAGATGTACAAGTACAGCATTTGTGCATGTCACATAAACAGGTAGATGGGAATGGAAGTAGTTTGTTATTTTGTGTAGCCATGTTCTACTTTGAATTCCTTCTGACTGATCTTACCAGAAATCAAAGACTGATAAAATACCAAAAATGATTGAAGTGGCTTATCAACTGACAAGTCAATTGGTCCTCATTTAATTTCCTTAAAAACAAGAGTTGAAAACCACTTAACTTGCAGAAGGATTTACTAAGCAGTCATTAAAGTCTCAATGCCTATGTCGTATTTCAAATTGTTCCTTTGCAGTTTGTGTTATCTCAGAGAGGACACAGTAAAATTGGTAAATGGATGAAGAGTTGGCCTCTATTACGAAGAGAGAGTGGGGACTTAGCAAAAAGGAAGACTTTGACCGCTGGCCAGCATTCGGGTCCATCTTCTGATGAAAGTACATGTGGAGATTGACATCTGCCAAGTAGCCTTACCAGTGGATCCCTTCAAAAGCTTCATCTCCCCTCAGAGGTACAGCAACATCAGCTTGAGGGTCTCTGTGTCACATTAGTACCATGCTGCTAAACAACTGTGAGATTTCTCCTATAATATGCCCTTTAGATGGCTAGCTATAATCAAATATTAATACTACCAGGAAATATTTGACAAAAGAGACAGAGAGCTGGTTCTTATTAGATTTTGGTGCCAGCTTCTCTGTCTTAGGAGTTTCTGTGTGTACCTCATTTTCCCTCATAAAAAAATGGAGCTTTGCATCATTCCAAAATATTATGTATTTAAAATATATGACATATATTTAAAACATATAATATATATTTAAAATATATAATATATGAGTTGCATAGATTATTAAACAGTCTGAGACCTCTCATAGGAATTTCAAAAGGAATGTACATTCCCAAACATCCAGCTTTTTATTATAGAGTTTATGCTTTTTGTTATTTTGAAGAGCATAGCTTTCCTGTCACAGGGCATGATATTAGAGGGAAGGAAATAACCTAAAAAAAGGGGGGGAAAAGGTATGTTTGAGAGCAACTTTTAAAGAATTCCAGCTGTGTTTATTCCCCATTCTTTTGTATCTTTTGCTGCTGGCCGTGGTAACTGGGAGCTGACTTCAAATGGCACAACTGGGTAGAACAGGAGACTAGAAGAAAATATTACCCAAGGTCAGACGGACCTCTCTTGGGCTGTCCTTGAAGCTACTGGAATATTTCACAGGCTTGATGAATCTTTTTTTACAACCTTCTTTTCTTTTCTCAAATAACCATTTCCAATGGCAATCATTGGGCCAAAGTTATTGATCTTAGAAGTTTTTTTTTTTAAGGAATTTGACTATAATTTAAATTTATAATACAAGAGTTTACAAAGCCATAGAAAACACTTAACTCAAGAAATTCAAATAACCTAATTCTGCCTATCTTTCCATTAGTTGTCTATTTTTCTCTTGAATTATTTAAATAATCTGCCATATTTTTTGACCCTGGCCGGAAATATAGCTCTCTTCTTATTGATACAGATTACACTAATGAGGATTGATTTTTACTTCTACAAATAAACAAAAATATGTAGAGATTCACATAGTATATCTTAGTATCTATTTAATATGCCTCTTCCTAGAAGGAAATGTATGTGATTTAAAAACAAATCAAAGCTTGGAGGAGTTCCCGTCATGGCACAGTGGTTAACGAATCCGACTAGGAACCATGAGGTTGCGGGTTCAATCCCTGGCCTTGGTCAGTGGGTTAATGATTCGGCGTTGCCATGAGCTGTGGTGTAGGTTGCAGATGCGGCTTGGATCCTGCGTTGCTGTGGCTCTGGTGTAGGCCGGCAGCTACAGCTCCGATTCGGCCCCTAGCTTGGGAACCTCCATATGCCACGGGAAGCGGCCCTAGAAAAGGCAAAAAAAGACAAAAAAAAAGTTTGGAGTAAGAAGACCCAAGATTGACCATGATTTTAGATAAGCCACTTAACTGAGCTTCTATATTATCTATGAAATGTGATAGCAATTTTCCTCTATGACATCATTCCATGTGTGTGAAAGACATATATGAATGCATACAGTCAGTATAAACACACATGCTGAAAAACACAACCCAGCAACCCAGTGAAAATAATTCTCTCTCTTCTACTCTATGGAGTTTAAATTTTGTGAGGAAAGGACAAAGAAGATTGTAAAAGTCTAGTCTTATTTATAAAAGACCATTCATGTCTCATCTGTAAACGTATGGTTTATTCACGCTTTTAATAATGAAACTAGGAAAACTCAGTTCAGTTGAACATACAAATAATTTGACCAACATAGTATTTGCAGAGAAAGAATTTACTTCATCAAAATATCACAAGACTGAATTTCACAAACCCACATGCAGATTGTAGAATAATTTTACATTATGTTTTGACGGAATGTGTTAAATATAAAAATAATCCAATGCAATTTCCATTTAGCACATTGTACAAAACTCATTCTTCAATGGAATTAACAAGTTTACAATCTTTCCCATAAGGTGCTATGTATTCAAAGCACTCTGTAGCAATAAGGTTGAGATCAGTGAAAAAATACTGTAAAATGCCACGGCAATGCATTCAGTAATAAATGAAATTGGATATAAAGGAGATGAAATCCACTCATAAAATGTAAGACAAAGGCGATCTATGATGTGCCATGAGTGATGCTTGTCCTCGGTAGGGGGTGGGCTGAAGGACTTCACGTATACATCATTTTACAGTCATAAGAAGAATGAGTTTAAAGCTGAGGTCGTCACTTTTGTAGTGAGTACCATTTCCTAGGGAAAAAAGAAAGAAGAGAGAGAGAGAGACAAACAGTAAAAGAAAGAGAGACAAAGTTCACAACACTTCTGCAATACATTTTCCAACTGAGACTAATCCTCAACACAATCAATAGTCCGTGACAGCAGTTTTCAGACTATAGTGTACATCAGAATTACCCAGAGGGCTTGTTAAAACACCAATTGCTATGCCACACCCACAGTTTCCAATTTAACAGACTGAGATGAAGGCAGGAATTTGTATTTGGAAGAGTTCTAGGTGATGCCAATATCCTGATCAAGGGACTACATTTTCATGGTCCATTATATCTTTGATCATTGAATGACTCCTTTATTTATTAAAATGAAACTCAACTATGAAGATAATGTGCCTGGTCCCTGGGCCATAGGGCAGATAGCATGGATTGTAAAATGACTAGGGCAGCAATTCTCAGTGTTGGCTACATGGTAGAAATCAACTGAAGAATTAACAAAACAAAACAAGACAGAAAACAGATGCCTTATACCCATCAAACACTAATTAGATCTGAATCTCTGGGGTGGGGCCAGGGGTTGAATCATTCATGAAAGTGCCCCATGAAAGTACAATGTGTAAGGTGGCTGGAGAATCATCTCCTTACATAATGAAAAGATGGCCAAACATATGTGCTCTTTGGGACACTGGTATATGAACAAAAACGTCACAAGGAAACCAAAATCCCAGGAGGCACACTGATATACAATTCTTAGTGATATGGGGGGCGGGTGTAATTTAGAAGGCAACTATGACTGTTGATTTGCAATGCACTGCAAGATTAGTTCACAGGGTTTGAAATAACAGAACTTGGGAAGGTAGGCAGCACACTAATTTAATCCAAGGTTGTTTTCCATTGAATGACATCAACCAGAGTCTAGAGTCTAGAATGTTGACATATGGGCTGATGTGCTATGTTTACCTGCTGTAATGATTGTTACTCATTTTACTCAGCTAAATTATTTACTACTATGATTTAAATTCGAGTGGCCCTATAAATAAGGCCCCTGGGGATGAAATGCCACAAGCATTTACCTGTCAGCATCAGAAAAGCAAGACTACAGAAACATGCAAAAACAAGGGGCATTTTGAAACAAGATTTACACTTCAAATTACACAATTACTCATCTGGCATACACAGAATGACTAATTTCTAAATGCAGGTGAATAAGCATGCCATGGAATCCTTTTCTGGAAGGACTTACAGGTCTGGAGCCATTTGAGTATTGAGTATACCTGGAAGGATGTTTAGGGCTCATTTTCATAGACAAAGCCACAGATTTTAAATAAAAAACTTCCATGTGTGAAACTGGGACTAACGTTGGATTAGAAATAAAAAGGAATTTCAACAAACTCATGGGGACTGGGCCTTTCAGATAATCTTTGGTAAAAGTCAAACCTTTGGAAACTATCTACTGACTTGAATATAGACATCATGTTAACAGTGTTGAACAGCAACAGCCTCACAATCCTCCCCTGGGGCCCAGCACCCTACGGAGGGTCTGCACAGCTCTTCTCAAGGTGCTCATGGTGCTACCGACCAGCACTGTCAGACTGGGAACCAGCTCTGACAAGCACAGGGATTAAAAAGGAAAAAGGTAAAAGCTAAAGTCCTGGGGAGATGCTAGGGGTACTCCTTCTCCTCCTCTCTTTAAGTCTTCCAGAAGACATGCTGAAGATATCCTGCAAAATAATAAAAAGGATAGAACTATGAACATAATCACCCAGGATGGGAGAAACCAGGCACTAGGAAATAGCAGGAACACAAGGAAATGCTAGAAATAAGTTTGGTCTTTAGTTACAATCTTCCATATTTCACGTATATACATCTATTTTACTATGTTTTAATATTTTAATACATTTTACATATTTATGCTATGTATATGATTAAACTTCACAGAATTGCAGAAATGAAGACATAGAGCCCATCTAAAGGCAAATAATTGCAAAGGGAAATGAATTCTGGAAAAGAGTTTGAGCCTCTCCTTTCCTGGCCTGTCCCTATGGCACACTCCCTGAGGGATGGATCTCATCGCTACAGAGAGCTGTGCTTGCAAAGGCAGAGGATGTGACCTAGAATTGCCAAGGGTCCCTGGATGGCTTTGGCCCTGCCTCCTTCTCACACCCCCAATCCTCCTCATCAAGGGCTCAGGGCTAAGCAGCCCAGAACTAGTGTGTGTGTGTGTGTGTGTGTGTGTGTGAGACTGACTCATAAAAGCATGAGCCAGCCCAAAGCGGAGGGATCCCAGGGCTAAGCAGCCCAGAACTGGGGTGTGTGTGTGTGTGTGTGTGTGTGTGTGTGTGAGAGACTGACTCATAAAAGCATGAGCCAGCCCAAAGAACTGGGTGTGTGTGTGTGTGTGTGTGTGTGTGTGTGTGTGTGTGTGTGTGTGTGTGTGTGAGACTGACTCATAAAAGCATGAGCCAGCCCAAAGCGGAGGGACCCCAGGTGGGGGATCTGTTTAATCCAGCAAACAGATCAGGCTTAAACTCACCGACAGCCGTGAAGTCTCTCGGGCCTTCCCGTTGTTCAGAAAACATCTACGTTCTCACTTTCTCTTAGCGCCGTATGCTCTTGCTTTGCTTGGCCTCCCGTGTCGTCAGGGTTTCCGGGGAGTGTCCCCGTGTCCTGTGGACTCTGTCTCCCCTGCTCTGACCCTCTCTCTTGGGAACATTGGAGTCTGAATTCGTCAGCAGCACCCGACTCCTGCCCAGCATCCCAGCTCCCTTTCCCTCCCACCGACTCTGCCTCCCGCGGGGTTTCAGCATCTCCTCCCTCCGGAGCCGGCCCGAGCTGTGCGGCCTTCCCTTCCAGGTCTGAAGCCCCACCCAGGGCCTCGGCCTCAGCTTCCGGCGCCCAGGTCACTGTCGCCTCCTCCCGGCCCTGCGTTATCTCCTCGCCAGCCATCTTCTTTGCAGCTGCCGTTTTCCCAAGCATTTCATCCACTTTGTGCCAAGTTTCCTCCCCGGCAACATCGGACAAGGGGGAGGCTCTATTTGCTTCTGTTTGCCCCTCAGCTGTCTTCGAATCTGACAATGCCTCCCTCTCCATCTCCGCAGCCACTCCTGAATGGAGAGCTTCCTCAGCCACAACCATGCCTTGCACGCTCCTGTCCCCTTCAGTGTCCCCAGTCATCATCACTCCTGCCCCCAGAGTGAACTCTTTACCCGCCTCCTCCGCTGGGTCCTCATCTCTCTCTTCCTGGCTCAACTTTCCCGCCTTGGGAGAATCCCCCTCAGGAACATCTTCCAGGGTCATCGCTGCGACGGCCACTGCCTCTGGCCCCTGCACAGGCCCTTCTTTATCCCTCTCCTCCCAGCCTGCAAGGCCATCTTGACCTTTGTCTGCACACTCCTGGTCCTCGCCTGCAGCCAGGAGCGGGCCCTCAGGTGTCAGCGCCTTCCCAGCTGGCTGACTTTCGGGAGCTCCTGCAACTCCCTCTCCTGCAGGGCCTGGCCCTTCATCCTGCTCTGTTCTGCCCCTGTGCCTTGTGTCCCCTGCTGCCGTCAGTCCCTCCTCTCCTCCCTCTTTCTTCAGAACTGTTCCGTTTTCCAGGGTCTTTGCAAATCCCGGAGCTGCTTCAAACAAGATCACTTCTCTCTCTCTCAGTGAATCTTCTCCTTGCAGCCCCATGTCTACAGTCAGTTCAGATGCCCTCCCAGCTGCTTCGTCCTCTGAATCACGGTCCATTTCATTTTGGGGGTCTTGAGTCTCTTCCTTGGGTCTTACTTCCTTTAGGGGTTCCCCCTCTTCCCCTTTAAACTTTTGCTCTTCTTCTAAAGTGTCTTCATCCTGAGGTGCCTTTGCCCTTCTCACCTCTTCTCTCTCCGTTTCAGTTTCCCCAGGAGGTGTTTTTGGCCTCTCAGCTTTCCTCCTCTCTCTTCCATTTAATTCCTCAGGTAATATTTCTTTGCTCTCATCTTCCTTATTAGACTCTGCATCCATCTCGGCCTCCTCTCTTTCCACATCTTCCTTACCCAGTTCTTCCAGGCTGTCCTCCGAAACCCCCACCCGAGTTGCCTCGGCCTTCTCAGCAGTCAAGGAATTCAAAGAGGTTTCAGATCCCATGACCACCTTCCTCTCTTTGGCTGGTTCCTCTCCCCCCAGTATGGCCTGTTCTAAACCCTCTTCCCTCTTGGATGGAGCATCTTCCATGAGTGCCATGTCCTCTAGGTCTGTGGATGCTTCCTCTTCACTATCCTCCATACCTGGCTTTGCAGACCCAGCCTCACTCATAGCTGCTCTCTCAGACTCTTCTTCCTCCAGCCTCCTCGCCTCCCTCAGGGATGCTGCCTCCTGAGCACCCTTGGAACCCTGCTCCTCTCCAGAAGCTGCCTTCTCCATCTCCGTCATCACTGTTTGCATCAAGGCCTCACTTTCATGAAGACCTCCTGAGGCTCTTGCTGCCTCTGGTCCTCTAGAATTTAAGTCCTCTTTATCTTGTCTTCTACCCTCTTCGGCTTCTGCCTCTGCCCCACTTGCTATCACCTGAGGGATCTCCCTTTCCTCTGTAAATGATCCTGGTGCTGGCTGCTCAGCTGTGGGCTTCCACTGCCCCAAGGGAAACTCTTTAACCCCTGCTTTTCCCCAAAGTGCTGCAGCCCTTTTTTCTTCTGTGTCAGCATCCCTGTATTGGGGAACTTCATCTCCCTGCACTGCTTCTTTCTTCTCCAGGGCATACTCTGCTGATGCAGCTTGCTTGGATTCCTTGTTTGAGCTGAGTACTGCCCTTTCCTCCACCACTAAGTTCCTATTCGGTGCTAGAAAATAAGGTTAGAAAACAAGGTTACTTTCATCAAAAGGCAGGGAGGAGATATTACATATAATCTTATAAATATGAGATATTTATACATAATATCAAGGGGCTAGTCATATTATATAGACAGCATTTCCTGGACTCTCTGATGCCATCAACTGTAATGTGCACTATGATTTAATAATGGCTTTTCATGATAAAAAGAAATGCTATCACATTTAATGGACACATTGATAATAAAGGAAAATTGAGCATGAGAAATGCTGAAAACAAACAAAAAAATCCATGCATTAGAATAATAAAATCTCTTACAGCAGAAATTGACAGAACACTATAAATGAACTATAATAAAATTTTTTTAAAAGAATAATCAAATCTCTCTCTCTCTCTCACACACACACACACACCTCCTACTTTTGTTTGAAATGTTAGGACTTGCAGAAAAACTATGCAACAAGGAAAATAGTGAGTACTTCATCTTCATAGAAATCATTGTTCCCCATAGCACCATATTATGCCTGTTCTCGGTCTATATTTCTTATACTAATGTGGGCATTTAGCAACACAATCATAATACAGTGCCAAGTGATCATTACCCCGTACATTACCCCCACATTTTAAAGCTACTATATCTAGACCTAGTCATCAAATAGCTCTATAGCTCAATGGAAGACTTTTCACTAAAGATATAAATTTGGGTTATAGGTCAGAATACCTCCCATCTACATTCAGAAACTGATGTGCCTTTGCAAAATGAGAGCACAGAGCAAGACCAGACTTTGTAGTCTGGGATAATTTTCAACATAAACAACTTTCTTGAAGTATTTTGTAAGTTTTCACCCATAATTTCCTGGCAAATCTGAGTGTGCTACCTATGATATTTCAATAAATACAAATTCAATTTGTTTCTTTAAAAGCTTCAGATAGATTTCTTATTATTTAACTAAGACATGCATTTCTGTTGCAACGATGCATGCAAAATAAATGAAGGCATGGTAAGCCAAATACCCAAAATACTTAAATTTTCCAACTGCAGAATAGCACTTAGGGAGATCGGAGCTTCTAAAATGGGCATCTCAATACTTTCTATCCATTTAATCTTTTTCATTTATAGAAGACACTGGACTAGGCTCTATAAGTTATCATACCAGGGTGTCAACCTCCGAATGATACACACTTATAAAGTAAGCAAGTATGTCTTCTCATGTTTTTTCTCTTGCTTGCCTCTTTGGCTAGACATCTCACTTCTACCCCATCACCAACAATCTCCCAGAAACCTAAAGTCTTGATTTTACTCACTTTATCCCTATTCTGATACCCCATCTTGGACTGTCTTATCACTCCGGCTCTTCTCCTAATACTACACATGGCTATCTTCTGTTGACTTCTCTTAGACTCTTGCCGACTATTAAAATAAACCATTTTAGGAGTCCCCATTGTGACTCAGTGGGTTAAGAAACTGACAGTGCCCTTGAGGATGCAGGTTTGATCCCTGGCCTCCCTCAGTGGGTTAAGCCACAAACTGTGCTATCACAAGCTGTAGTATAGGTCGCAGATGTGTTTCGGCTCTGGCATTGCTATGGCTGTGGCATAGGGTGGCAGCTGCAACTCCAATTCAAGCTCAAGCCTGGGAACTTCCATCTGTCGCAGGTGTGGCCATAAAAAGAAGAAAAAATTGAAGACAGTAATAGCTGATCTCCATTTCCCTTGAAAAAAAAATGTTTATTTGGAAGGCAATGTTTGATGTTTTCTTTCAAAGGCGCAACATAGAAGTTTCAGGTCTACCCGTGGGGTTGGTGTTGACTTCCATAGGTGGTCCTCAGCATACCACAGCAATTGTTTACTAAAATCGGCATGCTCACTCAGGGAACACGGAACCAATTCATAAGAAAGAATATAGCTCACTTTATTTCACTACGGATTATTACTGGATTTAAAACAAAATTAAATGAAAACCATGAGAAACAACATTTCTCAAGTCTCTTGTATAGTATATCTGTTTCTTTTCAAATTCCTGCTTGAGAGTATATTTAAAAATTATCAGTTAGGAAAAACACTTAAAGAAGGTCCTCTGCTTTGCTAGGCTGACCTCTAAATTTATGGATTAATTAAAGAACATTCAGGAAAACAGGGTAATAAAATTGCCTAGCCACCATATAATAATATACTGTGCCTGAATTCTAGGAGAGAACATACTAATGACACCCAGCTGAGCTACTACACACACACACACACACACACACACACACACACACACACACACACACACACACAGTCAGACATGCCATTCCTGAAGCAAGGGAGAAAGAACGATTGAAGCCCTTTTAAGAAATATCAGTACAAAAACATGACATGTTTGTTTTTGTTTTTTTTGAGAACCACCTCATGGGCTTTTGAGAAAAAAACAAACAAACAAGACATGAGAGCGAGCAATATTCAACAAATGGGGACAATCTGATTTAGTGGATGAGTGTGTACTTGGGAGTCAGACAGACCCGGGTGAGAGCGTCATTTCTGTCACTTAGTTGTATGAACGCCATAACTAACACTTCTCTAAGCCTTCATTCTCTTATCCATAAAACGGGAATAGCAACACTGTGAGAGTCCACAATAAAATGCTTAGCACAGTGCCTGACCCACAGGGAGCCCTAACAAACATTCCTTCCACACTCCCCTCACACTGCATACACTATGTGTGTGTTTTTTTTGTGTTTTGTTTTTTTGTTTGTTTAGTTTTTTTGTTTTTTTTTTGGCTTTTATGACCACACCCATGGCATACAGAGGTTCCCAGGCTAGGGGTTGAATCGGAGCTGTAGCTGATGGCCTACGCCGCAGCCACAACAACGCCAGATCCGAGCCGCATGCGTGACCTACACTACAGCTTACGGCACTGCTGGATCCTTAACCCACTGAGCGAGGCCAGGGATTGAACCTGTGTCCTCAAGGATATTAGTCAGATTCGTTTCCGCTGAGCCACAACGGAAACTGACTTTGTGGTATTTTCTTGCTTGAATCAGACTGGATAGACAACAACTACTCTGCCTGCATTGCAGAAACTTGGGGAAGTACCCTAGAAATCCTCTGGTTGAACGCCCATAATGAAAGACTTGGATTCTCAAGCTCAAGGTCCTTCTCCTGTAACTCAGCCTGTTGCATGTTCAAGTGTCACCCGACCCTCTCCACATTGCCCAAGGGGGATTGGAACTCAGGAAACCAGCATAGGTGCAAATGTCTGGCTACTGCTATTTATTGTGAGTCATATGGTCTTTTTTCTCTGTGCCTTCTGATGCATCCATGAAACTGGCTGGCTAATGTGTTTGCTGGAAAATAGATTGAAGTCTCAGATACCTCAAAGGGCTTGATGTTATCATTAAAATTGGAGAGGAGGGTAATATGACCATAGGATGTATCAAATGAAGAATCCACCCCTGATACTGTCACACACACACATACATGTATTCATCACTTTAAATCATCATCCACTAGATATAGGGAAACCTGATTTCAAGGACACAGGATATTTGACTAGATATGTATGCATCATGGTCTGTTGAGTCACTCTAATTGGCACTCTTGCAGCTGGAATACTCAGCACCAAGAGCCAGGTCATCTGCTAATGGAAATGAATTCTTCCCTAATTTAAAAAAAAAAGGGAGTTCAAATAAATCATCCTGAAATGTGCCTGGGCTTTCTGAGTCTCCAACAGTTCAGTTAGGCAAATCACTTACCTGGTCAGCTAACTGGGAGGCAGGCTATGAAATGACTGGTCTGAAAATCCCTTCCAGTATTTTTTCTTATTATTGGAAGTCCTATTTATTTCATTCTAGGCACCAATGTATTCAACAAAGAATAATAACTTTCATACCTAATGTCAGCTCTAAAGTTCCCCTTAAGACCTCTCAACCATGCCCTGCCGTCATATTCATTAGGCGAAAAAAATAAAGGTGGTAAAAGGAAGAAACAAGGATAGGAACTTGAGAGATGGAAATGGCACTGTCTTTTGCAAAGGATTTCTGAAGTTCTCTCCTAGGTCATGATGGCCCTTACCTGCACCTGCGTCAGTCTCCAACTTCCCTGAGTGTTTCTCTCCTTCATCTGCGCTGCTAACACCAGACTCAGAGTCATAGTGGCAGTGGCAGTGGCGGCCAAGATCCACAGCTTCAGCTGTTACCTGTCCAACTGATTGGAGATCATATAAAATATCAAAAAGTATAAAAATATATCCTGGGAACATTGCAAGTGGTACACTAGCACAAGGGGTTAATTTAAAAGCATTCGCATTAAAATGTGAGCCTGTTTTTAAAATGTATTAAGATTAAACAGCATTCGAGATATGATTTCAAAAAGAAAATACGATAGATCATGAAGTAAAGAAACCCATGCAAAGAAATATTTGCATTTTTTAAAAAAAAGACAACAGACAGAAGCAGTGACAGATTTGCCATATGCACATGCAATGAATGGACTGAAAAGGAGTTTGGTTGCCTTTTCCTTTCTAGAAACATGTGTTAGGGCTTTTATAACTCCAATCATCGCTGTTCTTTCAGATTTCTAAAACTACCAGAACTGACTATACTCTAAGCCTTTCCTCCATTAATAGATTTTAGTGATTTGACCTCAATATTCACTGCATGTGGACAGAGCAAAGAAACAACAACAAAAAAAGCTATTGCATGATTCCTGTAAATTTTACAGTAAAAGCTGTAGAGATCCCTGTTATCTGCAGCTGACTACTAGTCTTGAACTTCAGAAGCACGAAGACCTAAGAAGTTCAGGTCCCATACTCCATAGTAACTGTGTCATCTTGGGTACATTCTTTGGTCTAAGACTCAGCCTCAATTTACTCATCTGTCAAAAAGATAACAACTCAGTGGTTGTACTGGGAGGATTAAATGAAGTAATATCTGTAGAACATGCTTATATTTCACTCATTAGCGAGTGCCTAAGCACCTAATAAATAATAATAGATGACAATGATGAGTCTATTTTAAGGGTGATCACCCAACCTGACATGATTCTAGGTAACACTGTAATATCCCTTAAATTTGTCTTTAGTTTCTGACCAGTCCCTGTCCACATTCCTGGCCTGTCATCCCATGACCCACATCCCTAAACCCCTGACATCTATCATTGTGCCACCTCCTGGCGAACAGAAGCTCACTCAAATAACACTAGACCTGGATTTGCCCTCCTTGATATGAATGTGGTGTCTCCAAAATACCCATTCCTTCCTCCCGCCCTCCTTCTCTATATCCATCTCTTCTTTCTCTACCTCCCTTCTCTCCTCCTTTCTTGCTTTCTTTCCTCTCTGATATTCTGATCCAGGTGACCCAAAGACTGTACTTCAGGAAAAACAAAACTAGAATGTGGTCCCTTCTTCAGGGTGAATTGCTAAGGGGTAGTTAGTTACTTACAGATCCCTCTGTGTTTGGAAACAAATAGTGAAATAGCTGCCTCACATGGCTTTGGGGGGGAGGAATGGAAAGACTTAACTGTATTAACCTTAGAGATCAAATATGGAGATGAAATGAGGTGCATCATATAGTTCAAATATATTGCTTAAATTTTTTTGAATAATAGTTTTCCTCATTCATCCAACATGCCAAATAAAAAAGTTTTTTTAATAATAATACAGTTTAGAGATGACATCACCGCATGACATTTACGTCATAGCTGGGTTTTTTTAAATCGTCAACCTTTATTTTAGTAATTTAATAAACATAGTACATATAAGTTAAACATCATCTCACTTGCTATCCTAATGCTAACACTGTATAACTAGAGAGTTTACATAAACAGTATTTTAGGTCTTTGTGTCTAAATCTGCTTGGCTGACTAAGCAATAGAAATCCCAAGGATGGCAGGAAGAGGTGGGGAGGAAGTCTGATTTGGTAACAATTACGTGAAGCTTTGTTTCATCAAAACTGATGGGACATCTAGGTTTTTTCCCAAGTAGGCCACAGACTATAAAGAAATATGGTTTATTATACAAATACTGAATCATTATGCACTATACCCGAAATTTATATAATGTCGTATGTCAACTATACCCCGATGAGATAGTTTAAAACAATAATAAACAATTAGCAGCTATTGAACCAAAAGACTATTCTAAGAAGCCAAACAGTACTTGCATAATCTGAAAATTACAACTCACTCAGAATTGACTGAAGCATGTAGTCCTTCTGTCTCAGGACTGTGATCACCACTTGCCCACATCAGCTGGCTTTGCCCTGGAGGGTTAGACTTCGAAAGTCCACGAGAGCCTGTACAGTTAGGTGCTGCCTACTTCAGATTCAGGAAGAGTGGGACCCTGACATGACTTATTAGGACTTATCAAGGACTTATTAGATGTGAGATCAGAAAAGGCCTCCCTTGGTCCTGTTTTTCTCAGATGTTCTTCTGAAACTGAAACTTAAGAGCAGGAATTCAGCCAGGGTCTAAGCTTGACTGTTTTCCACCTACTGTAAAGGAGGACTATGCCTGCTGAGACTCCAGCAATGTCAGCAATGTGACCCATCACCTGTTTCCTTTATCTGTTTAGCTCTTCATCCCTCAAGGCTCTGATCCTTCACCTCACTGTAAAGTTGACCATTAGAAAGAAGCAAAGGCAATTGTCAGTTCCCACAGCTTCTGTAGCAAAATGGAAGCGGCTCATACAGAGAACCTCTTAGAAAAACACCTTTTCCATTTCAAATGATATAGGGTATTTTAAGATGTTTTTTAAACATCAAAATAATGTTGTATTGCAAGTTAGATTTTTTATTATGAAAACGAATATTTAAAAATAATACACATTGTATTTTCTCTAAATATGAAAATAGCTTTTATTACCTAAAGCTAGAAAAGATGAAAAAAAGAGTGCAAAGAAGAAAAATTACCCTGGTTTCACCACTGATAAACAATTACTAGTTAACATTTTGGTGGATTTCTATTTTTTTCACTCTTCTCTTAGAGCATCTTGTATCCCGTTATTCAGTTAGCAATATATTATAAATATTCCCACATATCATTAAGTAAGAATGATTCTTCAGTAACTGCATAGAATGCTCTAATAAGGTTTTACTAAAATTTGGTGAATGGACTGCCTGGTTTTGGATATTCAATTGTTTCCATTTATTTGTTTTTTGTGACTATAAAGCTACTTTAAATAGCACTTATAATTATTTTGGAACTTATTTCTGACTATTTCCTTAAGATGAATTTCTGGAATTGAAATTGCTGTGGCAAAGAGCATATTTTTAGAAGCTTTCAATATATGTTTCTCTATGTTTGTCAAAAAAGGAGGTATCAAATCACAGTTTCACCTATACTGATGAGAGGCATTCGTCCCCATACTATTGCCAACAGTGTCTCAATTTCCACTAATTTTTCCTAAATTTGATAACTTAGTCATTGAAAAATGGTGGCAAGGATATTGTTTTCAATATTAGTAGGCAAGCTATCTAAATTTACTCTATCTCCTGCTTGTTTTCAAACTAAACAAACGACTCCCATCTCGAAACATGCTAAGAATCTTGGGCAATTCTATTTCAGAAGAAAGTTCTGCCAAGAACTTTTCATGTGAATTTTAGCAGAGTAGATATATATCCAAGTTCATCCCAAGTTCTCGGTCACCTTGAAAACTATGCCTGTTCATTGATCATTCTTGGTACAGCCAATCAATGATCTTCCCAACAACTCACCATGACAAAATGCACAACTCACATCATGAACCACACAATAAAGATGATCCTGATGCGCTTGTGTTAACTTTGGCATTGAAACATGGATTACATGATTACAAAAACCCAGGATTAATTACAACTCAAGACCACAGCTGTTCGAAGACAACAATTTCAGAAGGCTAAAGTCTATCCTCCACACTGGAGTGAGAATAATCTTTTCAAAACTCTCAGCTCGTGTCATTTGTGTGCTTGAATTTTTCAAATGGTTTCCTGTCTCAGAATAAAATCCTCTCCATGACATATCAGTTTCTCCCTCTGGGCTCTTCTTCTACCACTCTTTGGCTTGTCCACTCTGCTCCTGTCACACTGGCTTCCTTTCCAAACCCTTCTCTCAACAACTACACCCCCAGCTTAGAGTCTTTGCATTTGCTGTGCCCTTGGCTTCCTGTGCTCCTTCTTCAGATGACAGGGTGGCTCACCCCTGCACCTCGTTCAGTCTCTTTAAATGTTCCTTCATTGAAAGAGGCCAGCCCTAAGACACTACCCCTTCCTCAAACCACCACTGTGTCTCCGTACTCTGATTTTCTTTTCTGCTAGCACTCAGCCCAGATACCCCATCACATATTTATTTTATACCTGGTACATATCTCTCCTCCTTGAATGTAAACTCCAATAAAGTGGAGGACTTTGTTACGTTCTCACCAAGAACAGTGTGGCATAAAGCAGACACCTAACCTAATATTTATCTCAGAAGAAACCTACTGAATCAAACGATACATGCTTTCACAATTTATTCAAAAATTCTATTTAGATTGTAACTCACAATACGTGATTTTCTTGTTCTTTTATCAAGACCACTCTATCCTGCCTGCATGATGATAAAATTGCATTTTATTTTAGTCCTAATGTTATTTAGGTTTATATTACCCGGCCAAGCACTATGAGTACCCCTGATTCATATATTAAAAATATAAAATGTCTACCTCTATATACATTTTACATTATACTTTCCTCTGAATATTTTATTTATATTCATAATAAATAAATTACATTAATGCCACAAATTAATGTACCTGAATTGCCCCACCATTAGAACACATAGAACATTATGTGTCACAAAATGTATTAAGACAGCTTAAACTGAAAATAACAGAAAAAAAATAAACACATTAAAATAACACTATGCCCTGCAATACTGAATTAACTCCCAAGGACACTATCTCATTGCAGCTAGCAATTAAAATCTTTTACTTTACCCACTTCACTGCATACAACATATCTTTTATATAAATTCACCTGATTTGTTTTTGGACTGGACAAAGCCCAATTAAGTGTGACATCTTATAAAATAGTTAGAAGGAAGCTATCACTTTATGTTATAGATCTGAAAGGTATGACGGTATTGAATATAGTACTTTAAAGAATTTTCCATTGCTATGATCTCAAGTGACAACAATTCAGATTAAAGCATTTGGCTTAGACACTACAAAACATCATTAATTGTATGTGATTTTTTTTAGCCCCTGGACTTATTCTTAATGTAATCACAATATTTTTTCTAAGTCTGATTGAAAATGATTAATTCAATGCTATACAAATATGAAATAGAATGATTTACACATTATCTCAGCCCCCAGTTCATTTTGACCTAAAGTTCGAATCAGGGATCTAAGTAAAATATACACATTTCAATTTTTGCCAGACTTCTGGTCTAATTTATAAAAGCTGTGTTTTGCAGCATAGTCACCAAAATGACCTTCATTTCAAACTCTGATTCTATTCCTCTCTCCTTTGGCCACCTAACTGAAGACTCAATTACGGAGGAGGAGCTAGCCATAACCTCTTCGCTTGGCATCGGCATCAATATAATGAACCACAAGTTCAAAACTTGGTTTATTTTATCTGAAATTTTCCTAGGACTATTTATTTATAGAAAGCTTTTTAAGACTGTTCATCACTTTCTTTCATCTATTGTCTTAAATATTTACAAATTTATTGCATCATTTCCTTTAGCATATGTCAAAAACACCAGCAGCCAACAGTTATAATCTACTAATCCTTTGGATTTGATAGCATAATCCTTCCTTCTACATCATTCTGAATCTTTGATATGGTCTCTGTTTGGTTTTGCTCGTTAATGTCTTATTTTCCACTGTGCTGTATTCTCTCTGCTTTTGGGCTTCTGTAACCCAGAAATTCTGTTCTTTTGTGGAAAATGGGCCATAGAAAAACTCTACCAGTTCTTACACAGAAGGCAATATATTTTTAAGAAAATTTGCAAAGTTATAAAATGTTAAAGCAATATAATGGCATCACATGTACAGTAAATACAAATAAAGTGCAATTATATATATTAATATGAAAAGATATTCAAGATGCTGTGTTAAGTGAAAAAAAGCAAGTTTAAACAAAATGTATCATGTTTCCATCTGTATATAAATATAATATCTGTATATATATATAAAATATATGGATACATATATATGTGTATATAAATAGAAAATTTTCTGGAATCATGCACACAAAAAAACTTATCCACAGTTACCTACCTCTCAGGAAGAACAGTAAAGTCTGAGCAAGGGGGAGTTCCCATTGTGACTCTGTGGAAAGGATTCTGACTAGAAACCATGAGGATGCAGGTTCGATCCCTGGCCTTGCTCAGTGGGTTAAGGATCCAGCGTTTCTGTGAGCTGTGGTGTAGGTCACGGACACGGCTCAAATCTGGCAGTTGCTGTGGCTGTGGTGTAGGCCGGAGGCTACACCTCTGATTTGACCCCCTAGCCTGTGAACCTCGATATGCCTCGGGTGCAGCCCTAAAAAGACAAAAAAAGAAAAAAAGGCTGGGCAAGAAACTTTATTTTCATTTTATTCTCATCTGTTCTACATTGTATAAGCTTTTCAACAAATCTTTCCTAAGAAAAACCTTTTTTCAATAAAATGTCTATTATCTTTCTCCAGAAATTAAACTTCATGGAACCTACCCTGAGAACACAGTTATTAATTTTAAATTACCTTAAGTAATGAGATACTAGAATACTATTAATAACAGTGAAAATAGGAAAAATAGGGAAATAGTTGAATTATGAGAAAAATCACAGAATGGAATAAACCATAGACATTAAACATATTCATGAAGATAACAATAACATAAATATGCTTATGGTGGAACATTAAGGATAAAAAGCAAAATACAACATTTTATAGAAATATGACAATGTAACTTTGTAAATTCTTAAGTTTAGAAATAAAAAGCTAAAGCAAATGTTGAAAGTAATTTGTGTGTCATGAATCTATAGATAATTTTTTTTTTCCTTACTAGGGCCTCATGTGAGGTATATGGAAGTTCCCATGCTAGGGGTTGAATGAAATCTGCAGCTGCCAGCCTACGCTGCAGCCACAGCAACGCAGAATCTCAGCCACATCTGCAACCTACATGGGCAGCCTGGAGCAACGCTGTATCCTTAACCCACTGAGCAAGGCCAGGGACCAACCTAGCATCCTCATGGATACTAGTGGGATACCCGCTGAGCCACAACAGGAACTCCTATAGATAACTTTTAAAACCGTTTTTCTCTATTTTCTAATTGTTATGTCATAAGCTGTTAAGGAAAAACAGACACTGATGAAGGGGTGTGATACATATATCAGAGCTTAAGAAAGATAAATAGTGGTAGACTTTGCCATCTAGTGTTGAACCCACTTCAATGGAAGGACAATAACAAAATATTCGAAAATTATCGATGTTATCAAGAAAACAGGTTTCCCATAATACTAGAAAAATAATAAATCTATACACTCTTCATTTCAGAAATCCGGGGAGGGGGGAATTCTCTTCCAAGTGACATGAAATTCTCTTCCTAGTCAAATGTTTCTGATTTCTATCTATCACCTAATTAGAGCCTACATCATGTGCATCTCATTTTACAAAAAGCTGTCTACTTTCATAAATTCAGGTTTTGAAGTGGAAGTAAAAGAAATAATAGTAACAGTAATAATAATGTTGACGTGTCTACTGAACGTTAACATCTCTTTTTGAACAGCACTTTGCCTAACTGTACATTTTCTAGATTATACATTGTATGTACCAGAATTGAATAATGAGATCCAAGAGCAAACATTTGAATTATTTTATAAAAGGGCTTCAAACATATTTTAATAAGAATCTTAACTCATATACGGCAAAATCCTTTTGAAAATGTTGGAAGTCTTTGTGTTGTAATTCTAAGGCAGAGGTTGGCAAACTTTTTTTGTAAAGGGCTCCTTAGTGAATCTTTAGGGCTTCGTGGGCCATAAGGTCTCTGTTTCAACTACTTAACTCTGGCCTTAGAGTACAAAAACAGCCACTGAGAATATGTATATAAATGAGCACAACTCTGTCCCAATAAAACCATTTTCTGGCACTGAAATATGAATTTTAAATAATTTTCACATGCCACTATACATTCTTCTTTTGATTTTTCCCAATCATTAAAAAAAAAAAAATCTTAGCTCACAGATCACACAAAAAGAAAAAGTGAGAGGCCAGATTTGGCCCATAGGCTGAAGTCTATCAAACAGTTCATTCTAGAGTTTTTGTCTAACTTACTCCAAGATTATATCCTTTGCCATTTCCCACTATTTAAAGTGCTTTTTATCTTCCTTCACTCCACCTTCAAAATCTTGTCTAACCTTTAAAGCCTTCCTTAAACAAGTCCTTCATGACAACTTTTAAGGTATTCATCAAATGGGACTTGTCTTTCTTTCAAGCTTCATGGCACTTGTACCTTCTGTGGTTTTATACATGACTATTGACCCCTGTCCAGTTACTTGTGTACCAAGCCTTCCTCTTAACACTATAGGAGGAACCTTCTCTTACACATTTCTTATTGACCATGACGCTCCCTGCACATAGTAGTGGAACAGAAAGATAAGTATTCAACAGCCTCAATCTCTAGCTGTTGACCCCAGTGGTTTAATAACAGCTTTTAAGTTCCTAGGATAAGAATTAGAGATGTTAAAATTATTCCTAAGTTTTAAAACAGAGGGATTTTAGTAATACTAAATGTGAACACAAATTTTACCTTGGAGTCAAAAAGAAATGCCCGCCATGTTGGCAGAGGAGACAGATGGGAGGGAAAGGACCAAGATACAGGTTATATATAGGGCACAGGGTGCTATGGGAGGGCCAAACATCTGGCAAGCATAATCCCAATGCTTGAAGGACAAAATTCGGCCCTGTAACTGTCCTCCTAAAGTTGAGAAAAGTATCAGACCTCCCATGTGTCTAAGTACCGGGACGTGATTAATCCTGGGAAAAGCCATAAGACTCTCTATGTCAAAGGGAACCATCCTCCACACCTAGGAACCTCTAGGATCAGGAAGAGAGTTTCAGAGAAGAACTCAAAGTCAAGTTTGAGTTCTCTAAGAAATTCTCCTATTTTTATCTAACTCTAAATTCCTACTGCACAGATAAAATAGGAAATCTTTAGAAACCAGAGCCTCTCTCCTTGAATTCAAATCCTAATAATGCTTTGTATTAGCCGTATAATCCTTGACACCTTACATAACCTCTCCAAGCTACAATACTGTCATCTGTGAAAAAGACATGATGCTAATAGAACCTAATTCATGGGGATATTGGGCTGTTGCGAGGATTAGATGAGTTAATATATGTAAGTGTTTAGCACTGGCACATGATAAGTGATGTTAGCTACAAATACATCTAACTGCATAATGTGACTAAGAACAAGTGGCATTGCTAATATTAAATGACCTATAAAAAGCCACACATACCCTTGCCTTCAGACATGCAGTGTTTTATTTGATTCTTGAGAGAGGATTACCATAGGAAGGAACTTACAGAAAATAGGAAACAGGCTATATAAGAATTATCAAGTAATTTTTAAAATGCAGTAGAAGGAAAATAGCAAGCTGAAAACACATGTATGATTACGTGACAAAGAGAGAAACAAGAAAACATGAATCCCTCTGGCATCATCACAATGGTAATTACCCAAGCTTGGCAGAATGCAATGACCAAAATCAGCTTCCATGCATGGGGACAATCGCAGGTCAACTCAAAGGCCATACTTACCACCTTTATCCACCCTACGGGGACCTGCCTTTTTGTCCTGCACTTTAGCAGTGCTTCCTTCCCAAAGCTTACTCTTATCCTTTTCCTTTTCTTCCTTGGAAACATGTTCCCTGGATTTCTCAGATAGCTCCTCTGCAATCACTCTGGTTCCTTTCTCCACGTCTTCTTCAAGAATGTTCTCCAAGTTTTCCTCTATTGGCAGAGGCTTGGTCTCTGCATCTGCTTTTATTATTTCTTGGTCTTCAATTTCAATTTCCAGAGAACCCTCAATTGGAAGGTGGGATTTGCCTGGCTCATCATTTTCACTCAACTCCTGAGAAGATGAACTTCTGACACTTTCATTCGGACTGTTTTCGGCATGAGCTTCCCTGTCTCCCAGTGCAGATTCATCTTCACTGCAGCTAGAATATTGGTGACTTCTGGATGAGGTTGATGAAGCAGTTTTTATATCTACAAAAATAAAAATGAGGACATCATCAGTTTTCTATAAAGTAATTGGATGATTGTGGAAAGTATGTTGGTAATTAATTACGCTAAAAAATTTTTAATATAGTTTGGTAGATTTGATACCCTTTTCCCATATATTCCACACAATTGTCATGATAAAGAAAAACCCATGTAATCTTTGTATCTATAGAAGTTTGCAATAAGGGAGTTCCTGTCGTGGCGCAGTGGTTAACGAATCTGACTAGGAACCATGAGGTTGTGGGTTCGATCCCTGGCCTTGCTCAGTGGGTTAAGGATCCGGCGTTGCCGTGAGCTGTGGTGTAGGTTGCAGATGCAGCTTGGATCCCGCGTTGCTGTGACTCTGGCATAGGCTGGCGGCTACAGCTCTGATTCGACCCCTAGCCTGGGAACCTCCATATGCTGCGGGAGTGGTCCAAGAAATGGCAAAAAGACAAAAAAAAAAAAGAAGTTTGCAATAGGAAGTCACATTTTACTGAAAACCAGCTGCATTGTATTTATTTTTTGAAAGCCATTTTATTGGAAAATCTTTGTAAGCATCCATTTTGTCAAAGAAGAAATTTAATAATCATTTATTTGTTCGGCAAGAGCACTTCTTTCATTATCATCTTGGATAGCCACAGTATTCGCTGTGCATAAGTTTAAATTTTTATCTACTGTAACACCTACCATTCTAGTATACCCTGGTAGCTGGGTATGGTAAGAAGATCTATGTATTTGCATAATACCTAGATACTACTTAATAAATATTTTGAGATAATGCTCGGGTGTGTACGTGCATGTGTGTGTATAGGTGGAGATGTCTGTCTTTTTTCTGATTCCCTAGCTGAGATGAGGACTCGTGTGCAGGTGATGTATTAAAGATGTGTGCCAGGAGAAACTCGTCTGGGCATGGGGGAAGCAGGGTAAGAAAGCGAAAAAGTCAATCAAGAGAGCTATTTCAGGCAACATCTCAGCCTCAGCCTGATCCCATGAGAACTTCTGGAGTCTAAATTATATTAGAATTTTTCCTCTCTTGAGGAAGGAGCTAGGCTTTCATACTCTGCTCCAGTAAGGGAGGGCTACAGGCCCCCCCCCCAGGGGGGACATAAGCTTCTTGGCACTTCCAGGCTTTTTTGTGCCTGAGGGTGAAGCAACTCTAGTAGCCCAGGGCTGTTCTCTGAAGAAGACAGAGGATGCAGAAGCTGGGAGATGGGCAGAGAGAATCGGAAAAAGATTCTAGGAGATCTAGGCAGTCTACTGATATGATGCTACAGATATGCAGTCTAGAAACTTACTGGAGCCAAAAATGGTTTAGTACTTACTACCCACAAAAACCTGCAAAAATCTCCAAGAAAGTAACATACACACTGAATCTTCATAAAGAAGAGGCACCACCTAAAAGTCATGGCATACATTGCCATGGGCCAGAAAAATACAAACCTGCTTTTGATTTTTTAACCGAACAGATCTGTGTTTATAATTGTTTTTTATAGAATATATTTTTCAAATGAAATAGCCCACACTTTCAAGCTGCTTAGCTTTCTTGTTTTCTCTGTGTGCTCCCGGCTCTCTTCTCTGTTTATGTTTTTTTCTGCTTGGCAGCTACACAGATGGCTATAGCAGCTGATGCAGAGTTTAAGGAAAGAAATACCTGTCTTTACGCTTATCCTCTTCCCTCCAGCCCCAACGGCTCTCCATGACAGGGCTTAGCATTTTAAGTATAGTCACTGAGACATATCAGAGTTTCCACAAAGATTCGAGAGATGCTACACAGCAGTGAAAAACAAACTCTAAAAAGCCTTTAAGCAATAGAACCCCTTAAGTGCAATTCCATTTGTTCTTATCTCCCAAATACCTTGACAGGCACCGGATGACCACTGTTTCTCAAAGGAATCACACACTTCAGCCACTTGTTCTTTATCTCCATTTTATAAAATCTGGATGTGCTATCTCTCTGTGGGGAATGCAGCAGATTAAGGACAGTTGTTCTCTATCTTCTTTGTATTAGTTCTAAAACTTCAGGGACTCTGATCGCCCCCTCCCTTAAGCATTCTCAACATTTGTTTTCTTAATAAGAAAAACAACTCCCATTTGCTAGTGCTTTGATCGGTGGCTTTCCTTAATTGTACCATTAGCGAGGACACAATGTCATATTTGCTTTGCATTTCCAAAAATATTCCTATCTACCATCTGAATGTTGACATGAGGACTCTCCTTTTTCTTTAGTACCTGCTATTAATTGTACTATTTTACTTCAAAAAGCTGAAACATGCTCTGGTTCAATTTTGAGTCTCTCTTTAAGACAAGAAAGATCAGGAAAATGGATGGCCTCTGAGTGGCGAGGGTACCTGACCTCCCATATAAACTCATTTCAGTTTTCAAATTTCTCTCTAACCTCATTGTATAACTTCGTTTCACTCTCATTTCTTACTCTCATTTTCACACAGACACCGGGGCAAGACTTTGCCTGCAAAAAAGCTTGAAATGCTTTAGGGCCATGGAATGGGATTTTCGGCACTCATTTTATTTATTCTCTTTGAAATAAAATTTTTGTGTAAAAACTTTTCTATAAAGGAACTTTTCTATAAAGGAAATTTGAGGGCTGATATGTAAATTGTTTTTCGTCATTAGGAGGGAAAAAGTTGTTTTGGAGGAATGTTAGAAAAAATCTCTGCCTCCTACCCAATTCCATTTGTCTCTTCGGTGCTCCCTCCAGGTACTGATGCTAAGTATCTGCTCTTGCTCTCTGTGGTAAAGACACGACCTGCACCCCTCGCCTGGGTTTTTGGCCAAAACCAGCAAGTTTGGTGACAAAGTTCCACGCCCTGAGCAGGTTCTCTGACTTTTCTTTCTCCACGATCAGTCCCCAAATCCCTCACTGTCTTCCCTGTTCATGGGACAATAACTAACTCTTCAGTAGTAACTATTCCCTCTTTTGCTTCACTACCATTGGATGCAAATGAGATTGAGAGAAAATCCTGTTTTTCTGTAAGACACCCTAGGTGTTCCAATCATGACTAAACTGCTCGTTAACGTTGATTTGCTTATGCTACTTAACTTCTCTAAGCCTCTATTTTTTTCTCTGTAAAATGAGGATGAATTCTAATTGCTTTCCATAAATCACTGTAGAAATTACACGAAAAAATTAATCTCACCAAATCAAATACTCATTTCTCTACGACTTTCAGTTCTCCTCCCTCTCTGATACATACATGGTAAATATATTTGAATACATTTCTTTCGTGTGGCTTCACCCCATACATTATATTAAGAATAGTAATCACAATTTCCATTTATTGAGGAAAAAAAGATAAAACCTGGTTATGATTATGCACCTACTCTGTACCAAACAATGAGGTAAGCACTTTACAAACATTTAATCCCATGGAAAAGTTATCTTCTTTTTCTATATCTAGAAAGTAAGGCCCACAGAAGTTTAAATAATAATACCAAATGTCCATTAACTATAAAGTTGTAATTTTGGTAGAATATTTCTTTTATAATGACCCGGTGTATTAAAACCAAGACCACTCTACCTGCCAAAGACCTTCAAGACAGGGAGCGCCACTGTCATGAGCCCACAAATGCTACTCTTAGCTAAATGTCCACTGTACCATCCCAGGATGACAAATGGAAAATACTTTTATGCTATTTATATATTATATATGTAAAAAGATAAGGTTGTCTTTTTATAAGAAAAAAAATGCTTTAATTGTTATGTTTTTTCCTTTGTATTTTGGGAACAGATTTTCATCCTCTCTCTCTCTCTGTCTCTCACACACACAAACACACACACCACTCCTGGCCTCTTTCTCATAAGGAGCTACTTAGTGTTTACCTCTTACTCATAGGCTCTATCACCCAAAAACTGTCCATAAAGTCTATTCTCAGCAACATGACACTTTTCCCCTCCACCTTATAACATTCATCCATGACAATATATTTTCAACTGGTGAATTAGCCCCTGGGGTTGCCAACACAAATGCAGAGGAAAGGAAGCTGTCATTCTTTTTAAACGATGGGAAGTCTCACCCATCATTCCTAAAGCAGGGTCTTCCCTTAAAGTGGCGCCAGGCCCTACACTCCATCACTCGAGGGCAGCTCAGCACAGAGTATTCATCACAGCGGCCGATGGAATTATTTGCTGGCAGTTTAAATGGGGCCGACTTGTCACAAGAGTGACAGCCTGGGCAATTGTTTGCCCTCTGGGAACAGGTGCAGGCAGGTTCAAATGAAACACATCCAAATACTAACAGCAAGATTCTTAATCATGTCAATAAAAAGGATGCACCAGTGTCTAGGATTCAGTGGTCACAATATGCTTCTTACACTTTGCAAGATGAAATGCTGTCTAGTTTTTCAATAGACTGTTTTAAGGAATCTATCATGTCATTATCATTTTTAATATACTTCTTGTTTGCTGAATGAAATCTGATTCTGATACCCTGCATGCTAAAAAGCATGTTTTTGAATAACACAGGGTCAGGTTATCAAAATAAAAAGATGGAAAAGAAAAGGCCCTGGAAGTGGGAAAAAGAAACAGTAATAAGCAATGAGATTTTATTTTAGGATAATGGCAAAGTTTTAATGTAAATACCTAGAATGCAAAGGAGCTCTAAAAAAAAGACTGTTCAATAACATTATTATCGAAAAAACAAAATAAAATGCCAGTTTAATCTTTGGCTCTTAAGTTTCTCGACATTGTGGACTAGATTTTATATGTTCTGATAGCTTTTATTACATCTGTATTTAAAATATCATATATCCTCTATCTACATAATGTACTTCTATATAATGTTTTTAATAACATTCTGATAATTATCATATAGTGTAGTTGTAACTAGATACGGCACTAACAAAAACGTGTTAGTATTCTTGGGGTTAATCAAGTAATTGCTTAATATTCACAAAATATCTTTTAGGAAATTACCTCTGTGAGGAATAACAAAGACAACACACAGTCCTAAGTTTTGTAGTGTAATTAATTTCTGTGTTATTAACTTGTGTAATTAATCTGAGGAGCAAATTTTAACACCCATGAAATAATAAGTGAAAAATGAACTACTGAATAATAGAGTTTCACAAAATAAAGAGCTCAGTGACGGCTGCCGAAGTAGAAGTCTTACGGAAGAGAAGGGGCTGAGTTGAACTAATAAGCAAAAGGCCTGGGAGTGGGTATGAGGGGGTCCAACCAGGTAGGAGAAAGGTAAATTTGGGTAAATTGAGAAAAATGTCCATTTTTAATTTCCTCTGTTTAAAAACAAGACAAAAAACAAAGAAACAAACAAAACAGAGGCTAGGGAATAGGATAAGCTGAAGTTAATGCCTCTAAAATATACATTCTTAAGGAAAACAAAACTCTTTTATTTGGGGAGTTTGCTTTAATTTTAGATAAGTAAACACTGTCTTACTTGAAGAAATGTTTCTCCAAAATCCAGGCTCTGAAGTTTGCATCTTGGTGCCACCACTTTCTGGCTGGTGAGTCACTTACCTAATCTCACCATTTCCAGTTTCCCAGCATGGAAATTAAAAGTCCTCTTTTTTTGAGGTTGTTTGAGGTAAATCAGATAATTCATGTAAAATATTTAACACAGTGCTTAGCACAAAATTGAGTCTTAAATATCACCTACAGGATTCCAATTATTTATTTGCAAGCAGTATTCAATGTTAAAGTTTACCTATCACTGCCAGTTATTCAATAATTACAGGTCTAAATGATTAAAGCTTTCCTTTCCAAGTAAGATACAAATACTGCCTACATCCCTGTCTGCTTGAATAAAAAACTGCTGTCTTGGAAACGATCCCAAGAACGCAAGTTGGTTATGCAATACACAAATAAGCCCCAGATATATTGAAATAAGGTACCAGCTCTTTATGAAATCAATACTTGATAATTCTCCATCATTATTGAAGACATAAAAATTTGAGTCCTTTGTGTTTTGAACCAGTTATATTTACATGTAAACACACTTTCAATCTTTTCCCAGGTTCAAGTCACTTGTATAGTTTCTTTAAAATTTGACTCAAGGGGCATCACTTTTCCATAGAATTCTTTAAATTTTTCCATGTCATATAGGAAAATAAATTTAAATCCAATATTCGCATTCAAATTGCGAAAAAAAGCTCACATGTTAGACATGCCTAGAAACATTAAAAAATAAGTATTAAAAGAAATTACAGAAAATTACAGGCCTAATTTAAAGCTTTATAAAAAATTTCAGTGCTTGACCATTAACACTGATTAGTTCTTTCCACTCTAATAAAGATGGTAGCAAATCTTGCTTTCAAATTTACTGAAAGTTAACATCATTCAAATTTTTCACATTGCGCTTCACTCTACTTTGACTATCAGGAAGCTTAGGATTACATTTTTAGTTCAAGTACAGTCATGGTTTCATGTTCAGTTCCTGGTAAAATTATCTTTTCTCTTACTCTAAATAATTTCTGTTCTTTATTTTATTGTCTTGAATATGTGTGCATGAAATTTTAGATAGGTTTGCTTGAATCCCTTCTTGAAGAGAATAGAACTGCAAACTAAATATTTGCTCTTGTGCTTACTAGATGACTTATTTATGCTTATATTATCCCAATATATTCCTTGAATTTAAAATTTTGAAATTTTTATATAGAATTTTGAGAGGTGAAAAAAGTGGGGGGAAATGAATAGCAATTCAAAAAGTCATCCATAATGTTATCGCATTCTAAAGCAAATGACAAAGACATATACATACTTAATTATAAGAGAGAGTTATTGTCATTACTGGCAAATGCCCAGAAAGTACCTGGGAAGATCTTTGATTTACTAAGAACCACATAGCCTTGGCCAAACCCTTTGATGAGATAAAATGAGTTCCTTCTTTGGACATTATTTTGGTAACTTAAGATGTTTTAAAAGGTCTTAAAAGTTTTAAATACACCTCAGATGATGAGGGTTTCTTTATCTACCTGAAAAGTTCTGTATTTTCCCTGCGAACATTCAGAGTCATTTTAGGCTTGAAGATTGCAAGGGAGAAACTTTGCCAAGCGCAATAATCCTTCCATAAACTAATATGCCAGCATCCTGTGTTCAAGGTAAGTTAAGGGAAAAAATGAACATAAATAAGGGAGGAACACTGAGTAGATTCCCCTGTGCTATACAGCAGGTCCCCACTGATCTCCTCGATGTTTCATAACATGTGTATATGCATGGCCGAATCACTTTGCTATACAGCAGAAGTGAATACTACACTGTAAGTCAACTTTACTTCAATAAAATGCAATTTTAAAAAATTAATAAATAAGGGAGGAATTTTCAATTTTTCCTTTAATTGAATAAGAGCCACTTTTCATTTTTCCAAAGTCACAAAAATGGTATGTTATTTGTGTGTGTGTATATATAAAGGGACGTAATAGTCTGAGATTTTTTCTTTAAAGTTGTAACTTTGTAAGTAAAAAGAAGATGTGTCACTATGAGCTTTACCTGACGCCCTGATGAAAAGTCCCAGCAAACTAAGGAAACAGAAAGGATTAAAAAGTGACTCCATAATTTGGACATCCACGGAAATGCGTTGATGAGCACCCTCTGCTCAGGCAACCAGGCTCTAAGCAGTCCCCTGAAAGAACATTATCTCATTAAACATAAGAAAAAGAAAAGTAGTGAGTACACTTGCTAAACAGCCTGTGTCACATGATAAGCTAAATAACTTGCCTTGCTTATCTTCTTCCAGTTCACTCTCAGAGCATCCAGCCCCTTCATCCTTCACGTTGTCATCAGCATCTGGTGCCTTCCGCAACAAGGTTTCACTCTCCTTTTCAGGGTCTAAATGATCTTTTTCATCATCTGAGGGTGACTTTGACATCCCATTCATCTGATCATCAGCCTGTCCTTCTTCATTAGCTTTCTCATCTTGTTTCTCCTCGTCGACTTCAAAATCTTCTTCATATTCTGAGAAAAGAAAATCTCCACAGTGAGAATGACAACAGAATGCCTAATACTGAACCAATTTCCACTTTAATGAGAACTTTGACTCCATTATCCTCTCCTCCCTGGGCCTTTCTTTGCTTCTTTTTCACACTATTAGTGAACATGGAAAACTAATAGCAAATGATCAAAGACTGCAATCAGTTACATATACAAGAGCACTAAAGAAATGAAGCTCCAAATGACAAGCCTGAAACTTCATAAAAGTTCATTTACAAATGGACATCATCATCTACCATAACCAAAAAGGACAAGAGAAGAACTTGCTGGAAAACAATAAATTAGAAATAAATTAAAAATGAAGAGAACAGGATTATAATAATGAAAGTTAATTTGGAGATCCAGTGAGGTCATATTTCATAGGAAGAATGTTCAAAATATTTGGATATCAAGTTAATGAATAGTGAAGTGGAAAAATTCAATTAATCAAGCCCAAGGCCCTGAGAAGTAATACTGTGAATAACACATTCTTTGAGAGAACAAAATGGATATCACGAAAAGGCATTATGAAGGAGTCTATATGAAGGCTAAAACTGAAATCGCATGCGTTATTCATCCCGACAATCAATAAAATAATTACATTCTAAGGATAAAAATTCTTATGAAATAGAATATTCCTGTCACTGTCGTGACTGGGCTTCATTCCCTACAGAAGTGCAACACATCTGTAGCAGAAAAAAGAAACTGTCACATCAAGTAAACGCCAGCTGTCCCCTGTGGTTATAATTTTTCACCTTTCATATTTAATTGTTCCCCTTTTTCTTCCACCAAAAACTAAAAATCTTGAAGTGACAACATGCCAAGTATAGAAAGCAAAAGGATTTCATGCAGAACCAATTAAGCCAATAAACAATTATCTTTAAAATAAAATTACAGGGAAAACAAAGGTTTCCCTATTTGTCTTTCAGTTATTGGTGAGTCTGGTTTCTTCTCCAGTGCTAGGGGCCTCTTGGGTAATTACTTGAGAGCTGTCCATCCTGCCACAATGAAAGAAACTTAATTTAGAAATGCATGCCTTGTGCATACAAAGTTCTGTTAATGCAAAAAGTGTATGAGGGCCATGTGAGAAGAAAAGTGAAATCAGATTCTGCAATGAAAAAAGGCAAATAAAGAGAACTCATCACGAGAATGTTTTCATGAAAGAGATTTAATATGGAGAAAGAGAAATGTGACTTATTATCAGCAAAACAAAATTATAAAATAAGTGAGAAGATAAAAAATTTTACTTGTATTGCATGACATAAACAGGAAATACCAATAAAAAATATTTTGATTAAAATATTTCAGGGCAAGTAATAGGAGAGTTCCTAACTTGGCCCAGTAAACTGTCAATAAGTCTTTACTTAGAACCTTTTATGTGGAAGAGGATGCAATTGAAAGACATTACAGTAACACAACTCCACTAAGGTAGCTCCAATTTTTGTTGAGGAAATAAGATGTAGGTACATAAGAAATACTGTATGAATATTACAATAGTTTTTATACATAGTCCTCAGTAATGTTAACACTACTGGGCTCAACTGCTGTGTATTTTTATGTAGGGCTCATGATTAATTATGTGAAAGAGTGTCAAATGAATGGAATGGAATCAAACAAGAGTGGAAAGTCATTTGGAGATTATGGAAAACTTCCTAGAAGGAATAATTGATATTAGCCACAGAAAACACACAGAGAGAGAAACACATTAGAAACACAGAGATATTTGCTGCTGGTCAACAGATAATCAGGGGCCAGACAGTAGATGAATAAGGGGCTGTAATTCCATCAACAGTATTACATAGTGGTGAATAGGAGGGTTTTGAAATATGTGCCCAGGTACCAATTAAAACACTTAGCTGTGTGACCTTAATCCATCTGATCCACATCATTAAAATTTAGTTTCTTCATCTGTGATATGGGTGGCACCTGCCTCACAAAGCTATGGTGAATATTAAAAGCGATAATGTAACTGGGCAGGGCCCTATGGGGCTCCTGTGCACAAAAGCCTATGTCTCCCATTGCTTTTTAGGAACTAGGCCTCACTCATCCTCCTTTACCTTCCCTGAATTCAAACAGTTGCTAATCAGAGAAGGAAGGAGCTGCAGAGACCAGGGAGGAGCAGTCCAGAGACAAAAGTACAGCCTTGAAGCAGGGTCCTGGTCCCTCCTCAAGGAATAAAAACAACAATATCTTGGAGTTCTTCTACAGAACTAAAGTCCCCAACGAATGGAAGATGTTAATGAAGCATTCTTCATTCCGGAAAGAAGGACTCCCAGAACTAGTCCTGGGACCACTTAACACCAACTCTGAAAAACAATGCAAGCTTGCACCTACCCTGATCCTTACCTGTGCCCTATTTTCCACTCCTAAACTATAAAAGTACTTCCTATTCTCTCCCAAAGGGGGGCACAGTCTTTAGGGCATTAGGCTGCTGTCCCCTCCTTTGCCTGGCAAAGCAATAAAGCTATTTCTTCTCCCTCACCCAAAACTCAAGCCTCCACATTTCTATTCGGCACTGGTGAACAGAGGCCTGAGTTTCGGCAACAGTAATTCCTAAAATATGCTTCGTACGGTGTCATGGACAGTAGTTAAAGCAGCTTTGATTCCGTGGTGGAGGGAGTTGGTCACAGAACAGAGGAAATCACATACAATATGTGCTTTACTGACAGCAATAGACTTTAACGGAGGCACCTGATTAAAATCGAGAAGTACGAGTGTCCACAATTAGGGCACAATTTCAGTTATATTATTGAAGCAGAGGAGAAAACTGAAGGACCAGGGAGTCAACCACAAGAACAATCTGTGCATCCTATTTGGCAGAAGCATCAATGTTTTCTCTTAAAATAGGAAATTCAAGGCTGCACTGGCTTTGTTCTACCCACCAGGATCATCGCATTCAAATATTAGCCTTCTATTAACCATGAGCACTATATCAGCATCACAGCTCAAAGCACACCTCTTGTGTGTCACCTACTCCTGTTTTCAATATGAATGCACTAGTGGCATGCTTTCTGGATCCCTTTTCATAATTTCTTCTGTTTCCCCGTCTCATCTTCCTTCTTCCAGAGAATGTAATTAGCTTGTTGTTTACCAACCCCACTAATGAGGAAAGCGAGTCAATGTGAGGTCAACATCAATTCAGCAGCAGCTCTCCCTGGCTGACCTCCACACAGGCTTCTTGCTGCCCTGACCATCAGTGGCTGTTCTACAGAGAGCTGAAGATGGGCTCCACTTTTTCTTCTTTTTAAATGGAAATGGGCATTTAAAGTCCATTAATGAGCCAACATAGAAGAAAGATGTAGGGAAAAGCTGTATCACAGGCATAAAGTATGCTACTCATAGCACTGGCTATGTTGGTTTAAGAAAAAAAAAAATGCAGAAACTGAACATGGCCCAAATAAACATAACTATACGTCCTGAAAGTTAAAACACATGAAAACACATCCCACTTATTAATCTTTCTGCTGTTGCTGTTGCTATCTATAGATACTTAATATTTTACAGTCTAAGAATAACGACTAGAAAGGCTCATGCAGAGAGGTAAATTGGGTCAAAGGGTTAGGAGTGAAATCTTTTTTAGATAGTCACATTATTTCAGTAATACACACACATAAGACCCCAAGGCTGTAACAACTCTGTAATTACTCCCTTGGATTTCTGAAGCCATTGGGCAGCAGCTGGATAAGGTGAGGAAGAAGAGCTCTAGGATCTGCCCCATTCCTGATGCCAGCCTTCCCCAGCCAGCCCAGCCCATGGTTATTGCTCCTTTAATCCAGGCTTTGTCTCCTGGGTCTAAGAGGGACACAAAGGCAGCTCCTCCTTCCTGATTCTTTGCACAGTTTCTTGTTTTCCTTTCCTACAGAATGCATCCTAATTCTGCTACCTTCTCTGTATATATCTGAGCCTCAGTTTCTTAACCTGTAAAATGGAGAGAGTAATAATATCTACCACATCAAAAGGTGAAGATAAGATGAAATGGTGTGTGGAGAGTGCCTGACACTTTTATTGTTATTATTATTATTACATATTATTGTTATGTGTGTGTGTGTGTGTGTGTGTGTGTTGAGGTGGCGGGGAGAAAGAATAAGAGGAGGGGCAGAAGGCAGAGGAGGAGGAAGAAGAGGAAAAGGAAGAAGGAGAGGGGAAAGGGGAGGAAAGAGAAGAGCAGAGTAAGAAGACAAGAAAGGCAGACAGGCTCTAGGGCCCCAGGCCTACATCAAATGTTTTTTATCTACGGAATACTCTATCACTGTACAATCATATAAGTTGTGCCTACCTGATGCCAAAGCATCCATTTCACCAAAGCAAGGTACATTCAAGAATGGAAAAAACAGGCAAAATTCCATTTGGTGAAAATGGTCTCTCCCAGCAGAAGTAAACAGAACCTCTGGACTGTGTCTGGACAGAGACACACAACCTCCCCTCCCCCACTCCCCAACAGAGACCTTCGACCCTCTGGACTTTGGCTGCCCTCCTCTAAGGTGGGCCACGCAGACCTCCTTACAAAACTGTCAGGGGTTCCTCAGGTGTAACAGAGCTGCCTGAAGATCAAAACTGAGTAACATTTAATGGATAATTTTGCAAATGTGTAACATCCACATTTTAAAGACTTAACCCAACAGCAGCAAAAAAGAACCTGGTGTTGGTCCTTACCGCATTTAAATATGTTTTCTTGGTCAACTTCCCAAACATCTTGTCCTGGCTTTCCTTTTCGTTCCATTTCTTCAACAGCAGTTCTCACTTCATCCACCTCTGTGTTGAGGTCCTGAGCTGAAAAAATGACTGAAGCAGAGGCTTTGCTGCCCTCCATGTCTCTCCTTCTTGGTGTCAGGTACTCTTTGCTCCTCCTCAGCTTCCCCTCACCCTTCTTCAGTTCCTCTCTTTTCTCACTACTCCTTTCTTTCCTAGGTTTTGGTGAAGTTGTTTTTTTGTCAAGGCCCATTGCAATAATGCACCTAAGAAAAACATTAAAGTTGTTGATTAGCCTTTATATAGAGCACAGTGGACTGCAAAGCTCTTTAAACCACTTATCTCTTATTCCAGAAAGAAACGTTACAAGAAACATTTTTATTATAGCACACATAGTAAATTAAACTATTTTCTCTTTATTAGTACTGAAATCTTGTAAACACAACAAATTCTTAATAGCTTTACCCACAATAATGAACAAGAGAAGAAAGTAACTTAAGAACTTAGTCTCAAACTAAATCTTGTGCCTTAAAGTATATTTGTAACCTTATAACAGAAAAATTTATATATATATATATAAATTTAAGTCCTTAAAATCATTTGCTAAAAGAACATTCAAATCTATAAATAAGAGGAAGCTAAGATAAAAATTATCATCAGAAGAAAGATGTCATTCTATCTTTGATAATTTATTATTCCAAAAATACAACAACAAAAGATTAAATACAAGGTGAATCTAAGAAACTAGCGTTCCCATCATGGTACAGTGGATTAGGATCCATAAGGATGCAGGTTCAATCCCTGGCCTCGATCGGTGGGTTAAGGATCCAGCATTGCTATGGCTGTAGGGTAGGCTGGCGGCTACAGCTCCAATTCCACCCCTAGCCTGGGAATCTCCATATGCTGCAGGTGCAGCCCTAAAATGCAAAATAATAAGAATAATAATAATAATTGATTTTTTAAGAAAGACACAGTCAAATATCATCATGCTCTTTAAGTAAACACTTCAGGAGCCTGAATGCTTATTTTAATAGAAGTGTCATTACTTTTAGAATGGCATTTTTAAGCCTATATTAAAATCTTTTGGTGATTTTTGCTAGCAGAAGCTTTTTGTTCTTTGAAAATGGCAATAATCTATAGAGGTTATAAAGTCATCCTAAGTCAAATCTGGTGAGCCAGCAGATGATCTGTTGTGAGCCACACGGGAAGTCCAGCCAGCAGATGATCTGAATTAAGGCGTTAAAAAATACCTTAAAAGATATGTTATAACAAAAGTAACACGAATAAATTCTCCTGTAGCTTTTTCCTGTCAAGTTAAATACCACAATAGGAATTCCAATAATGATAAGGTATGCATCATTAATAAAGATGACAGTTATGATCATAAGGCAAGTATTGAGCACTCCCTCTGTGCCAAGCCCTTTGCTGGGTACTTTACATACAGTATCTTCTAGGATATATTACTCCCACAGACCAGGACCTTAAGAACTATCATCACCACTCTACAACTGAGGAAACAGGCTTCAGGTGTTCCATGACTTGCCCGAGATCACCCAGCAGGTTAGGATGGAGCTGGATTCTGCTCAGGACTGTTAGACTCCCCCACCTCACACTAATGTACACCCACATTGTTAGACGACAGGTATAGCCCTCTCCAATGACTAGTTACACAGGCAAATGTTACCCAGGTGGGCTTACCATCAGGGCCAGTATACACACTCTCTTCACCAGAGACTAACACAATCTGCAGAAGTTTTCATCAAGGCCTGGAGACAATCCCTGCCCTGAAAGAGGTGCCTGGCAGTTGCCAGTCTCCACGTCTGTCCTCCTTTAGAAGGTCACGTGTCCCCTTCTCTCCATGTCACACAATTATCAGGGAACTGAGCTATTAGAGTGGGATCAGAAGGCAGTCAAGACTTGCCAGTTCAGGAAGAATAGAAACAATAGGTAAAATCTGAAAATTGTCTCAACGTGAATCAAACCCAATGGCAATTTCTTAAGCAGAAGATTTCACTGTATTTGAGCCCTCCCTAGACAAGCAGTGGCACAGGAATTGATCTTAATTAATTCTCCCAATAAGCAAATACGAGAACCCAGTTATATCACTTATCCTTTCACTATCTCCTTATACAATAAAGCTAAAAGGATATCCACTCAAAGTAACTATAGGCTGTGAAAAATGGGATAGTAAGAACACCCATATTAAGTATGATAAATATTTCTTGACTATACTGATATAATTGCTTTCCTTGGAATAAAGGCGTCATGAATCTTCAGAGACTATGATTACTAGCATCGCCTTCTGTTCAAGCTGTTCTTCCCTTATCAATGGCAACACCAAATCTATTGATTTTGAGCCTCTGATATGCTGTTACTTCCAGTTTATGTTGTGACTGTGTAGAGGTTTTGATGCCTCCCTACTGCACGCACAGACTTTTTATTGCCCATCTGCTTAAGGGAATTGGACAAACAAAGTGGGTAACATCTGTGCTCTCCTCGTCACTGACTACCTATTTGACTTCTGAGTACAATTTGAGGCGTTGATTCTGATTACTAAGGCTGAAAACAGTCCTCATTCTACTTGGTTAGGCAATTCTTCATGCGTTTCACTCTAGCGACAGAAAACTACCATGCCTCTTCCAACAGTTCCCACAATTGAGGGATGGGTATGACTATGGAACCTCCACAATTTCGAAGTGACCACTACTAAGCTTTCCTTGTTTGCTAAGGACCTAAACAAGTAATTCCAAATCCGAACTCTCTATTGTTTTATTTTACCATGTCTTCCTTCTTACCAGTATTTTTTTTTTTTCTTTTTGGCCACACCAACAACAGCCAGAGTTCCCGGGCCAGGGAGCAAACCTGAGCCATAGCAGTGACAATGCCTGATCCTTAACCTGCTGAGCCACCAGGGAACTCCAGTATTTTAACTAGTTAAAATTAATTTAATTTTTAACAATTGGAGGAATGAATGCATGTCCTTCAAAATAACTAAAGAAAGGTATTATTATAGATGTAACCTCCCAAAATTATACATTATTATAAGTGGTATCAGTTTCCTTAGGGGTAGTTTTCAACTTTCACTGGAGTTCCGCAGTGTTGGGGCTTCTCGAATAATCAGAATTGTCTCAAGTAGGGCAGAGCCAAACAAGCAAGACTGGAGCACTCATCTGCCCATCCTTGCCCCATTTAAACCAGTCTGCCTCAACTTTCATCTGATCTGCAGTAAGGAGATATCAAATAACATCACACTGTTCCATTTAGGATATTCACAGATTTCATGTGAAGAAATGATTATGAAGCTGACAAAAAGCTGAAAACCAATGTCCTATGAGACCTGCACATTTTAGTTGACAGTAATAGAGCTTACTCGTAAAATACCATAACCCTGTTGTTATTATTATTGGAAAAGGTCCAAGAAAGAAGCTGGAGGGAACCAAGTAAAATCACACAAAGAATTGTATGAAAGGGAAAGTAGATGTTATCAATCGGATTTTGGTACTGATTATTAAAACTCTATAGAAAGTATTTAGGACCAAACATTTATAGCAATTCCAAAAGAATGCAGTGTGTTCATGCATGGATGAGTGTATATAAACTCATTAGTTTTCCTGGGAGTTAAAGGGAAATCTGTTAAATGACTGCCCATAGATATGGAGACTGCACATTTGACTTGGAACAGAAAAGCACTCAGGTGGGTCCTGAATACACCTGGGCATTCCTACTACAGTGCCTTAAACCATTCACTGTCCCACTTGCTGGATGACTCTTTTATACCTCTTCTCTCTCCTAAAACTTCCAAGTTCTTCCTCCCTCAGCCTTAACCTTGGCTGATAAATTCCTGTTTGACTAGAAAACAGAAACAATCAGCAAAGAGCTTCCAGTTGGTCCCAACACATCCAACTGGTGTCTCTCTCTGCCCTATATACCATTTTATTTCTCCTACCATAGAAAAATGTTTCCCCCATCTAAGGTTAACACATCCATTTGAGCCCTAGATCCCATTCTTCTCTAGTCTACTCAAGCACTGTGCCCCAGCAGTGCTTCTCCCTCTATGTCATGCTTGATCAATGTTTTTCTCGTCTAGGTTATCAATCTTATTATCAGCTTTTAACTGTGTTATCATATCTCCCATCTTAAAAAATAATAAGACCCCTCAGATCCCTATATTCTCCTTCCTGGCTGCCACCCAATTTCCATCCTTTATAACAAAACTCTTTAATATGAGTTATCTATAATCTCTGGCCTTAGCTGTCATCCAATTGCTTCTTAAACTCCCTCCAATCAAGCTTGCATTCCTACCACTCCACTATAATGCCAAGATCACCAACAACCAATATATTACTAAATCATGCTCAATCTTTACTTGCTTCATCTATCCACCTATTCTACCCAGTTGATCATGCCCTTAGTCTGTAAACCTTTTGTTCATTTCCAGGGCATTATTTTCTCTGGGTTTTCTGTCTAATCACTGGTATTCCTTCCTAGGATTTTCCCTGGTCCCCCTTTAACAAAAGTGAACCGGATCTCATTCCACAGATATCTTTCTGCATTCCATTCTTAAGCAATCTCATCCCATCTTTAAATGGCATCTGTATGCAAACCACTCTCAAATTTCCAGCCTGGACGTCGCATCAGACCCCACGTTCACAGATGCAACTGCCTACTCAACATCTCTACTTGCATAGCTCATACATGTCTCAAATTCAGTATGTCCAAAACCAAAATCCCCTCATTCAATTCCAAAACCCACATCTTCCATAGTCTTCCCCATCTCTGCCGGAGTCCAGCTCCAGCAGCCAGGGTGTTCCTTCAGGGATGGACGGTGTCGGTGGATGCACATGGAGACAGCCTCTTTGTCCCTTCTTTCAGGGCGCTGGACTGCTCAAATTTTATTGGCATAAGTGGTTGATTATATAGACAGTTTTTTAACTACAGATTACATCATAGTGTTAAAAGTACATTGGTCAGCTTTTAGATTTTGTTTTTCAATCACATGGTACAGCAGCAATACGTCATGTTTTAAAATCTTTAGCCTAACTAAATTTAGTGAGTACAATTCAAGGACAAACAGGCACAACATATCATGTGGGAAAGAGGAGACCCAGCACCATCCATCTCATGGCCAGCCAATTCCCACAAGCCGAAGAAGTTACAGACACAAAAAATCTTGTCTTCAGACTAGTGTCTATCTTCAAAGTGTCCTTGGCAGAGAGACAGTGTGAGAAAATACAAATCAACTTAGCCAGCTATCACTAAAAGCTTCTAAAATCAAAGACAGAACTCACAGCTAGGTTTCTTTTGATCATGAATAATATGTGTCTAACGTCTATAAACTATTAAAATCCTAACTCCAAAGTTTACTGTATAACTGGTTAGTAGACAAACACTATGTTTTTAATTAAGTTGAATTTGAATAGGGAAAAGTCCTTCAGGATGAAATTCTTATCATATTATTGTTGTAATTTTGTTCAATCACAAATTACCACAGGAAAATAAGAATGGAAAATAAGAATAGTAAGTAAATAATCAGGAAAGACTGAGGAAAACTGAATAACAAATAAAACAACAGGAAAGACTAGGTCACCCGAGAAACAATCCATGTTCTCCAGCGCAAACACGGAAATTGTTTTCCCAGAAAAGCCCCAATTCTTCCCCGTCAACATCAACATGAGAGCCGTGTAACCTGAGGCCTGTCCTCGGATTGCACTGTACAGGCAGGTCTCAGCCTGCCCTCGGTTTTTCACCGTACAGGCAGGCTTCAGCCCGCCCTTGGTTTTTCACCATACAGACAGGCTTCTAACCTGCCTTTGGGTTTTTTTGCCATCAGGCAAAGTCCCTTCCTTGAGTTCCTGCATCTCCTCAGCTCCCCGCACATCTCCGTACGTGTTAACTGGACATCTTTCCCGTTATTCAGGCCAAAAGCTTTTTAATTATTTTTGACTCTGCTCTTTATCCCATTCCTGTATCCAATCCATCAATAAATCCTGTAAACTCTACCTTCAAAATACATCTAGAACCCAATCACTTGTAATTCTTTCTTCTATTCTCTCCCCTCTGGATTAAAGTTGCTTCCACCCTTCCTCCCACCCTCCCTAGTTATTTTCCCCATAGAAGCTATTGTCAGATTATGACAAGCCATTGCCCAAAACCAACCTTAGAGGCTTCCCATCTCTCTCAGAATAAAAGTCAATCTTTGCAATGACCTTAGGACTCTACAAAACTTGACCCTACTGTCTCTCTGACCTCATCTTCTATTCCTGTCCCATTCCTTACCTTTGCTCCATCCACACAAGTTTACATATACCAAGCATAAGCCTACCTCACACCCTTTGAATGCCCTTTTCCTCTACCTATAAAACTATTTGGAAAAGGAATCTTTTTTTTTTCTGGTTTCTGCTTAAAAGACATCTTACCAGAGAGGCCTTTATTTACAATCATACATAAAATAATACTGCCCTCTGACCCTTGTCCCGCCTCATTCCCTATGCCTCATCCTTTACCCTGTTTTGTGTTCATCACACTTATTAACATCTGACATACACTAATTCATTGGTGTATTATTGGTATACTGGCATGGGTTTACTGATGTGGTACCTGTTCTTTCCCTATCAGAAGGGGTTCCATGAGGACAGGTTCTTTGGTTCCCTCCCAAGTTCTAGCATGGCATAGAGTCAATTCTACATGAGGACTTTCAGGAAAGAAAGAAAAAACTTTAAAAGGCCTGAGAGCAAATCTCCTGATTTCAAACAGAATATCTAATATGAAAGCTGATAAATATCCATCAAAACTGACCTTTTATCATGCATTCTATTATCCCTGAGATTGAAATTAGGTGCATGAGAACAATCACTGGGCTATATAATAATGCAGGCACACCTTTAATATGTATAACCTATTTTCTCCAACGATATAAGCCAGTTGCTTGACACATGTTTTGGGGCTCAGCCAAAAATCAGTTACTACAAGGATTGATGGGGGAAAAAAAACCTCTCTCCTTCCTTTCAGAAACAAAACTGAAAGCATTATGAGGAAAGGAAGAGAAAGAAAAGAAACAGAATTTGAAACACCACCCGCTTTTATCCCCACTATATAATCCTTCTGGAAACCTACTTTATATCTTATACTTTTTAAAACAACACACAGGACTGTGATAAACAACTTTTACTTAAATATTTTAGGATCATCTACAATGATATCATTCTTAACAAACTGAGGTGAGAAATACATCAATAAAAGCATAAAAAGAAAAATGTACAAAACTTGCCCTCTACCAAAGGACATTTGTTTCCGTACTTGTAGCAAGGAGATGATCTCTCGACACACACAAACCCAAAGTAGCCTCTTTTGCCTCCAAGTCTGGAACCTTTTCGATGCTTATATTCACAGCAGGAGCTTAACCTATTCACCTGTATCCCATTCAGGAAGAAGGTGAGACTGAAGGGAAAACCATGGTGCCTTTTGGAAATAAATTGAAAGGTCTCTGGAATTGAAAAGGGAAATACATTAGTGAAAGCAACTGACTTTGAACTAACCTGTTCTAAATCACATTTTTCTGTTAGATAAGTACAATATTATGTTCTATGTCTCTTTTTTAAATTGAGGACAATTATTTAATCAAAAAACATATTCTATTACTTGTTTATATAATAAATACTCCAAAGCATTATAAAATTCTTTGACTTGTAATAAAATAGTAACACCTAAAATTATATAAGTCCTTAATATGGCCAGGCACTACGTCTGATTATCTTGGGTGTTATTATTTCTCAACAACTCTATGAAGTGGAAATGTTATTATCACTAGCTTCTATAATGTGGAGATTTAGGTTTAGAGAAATTCAGTTATTTATTCAAAATCATACAGTATGTGGGAGTAAGCACTTGAATCCAAACATCTCTCTAGATTCTATACCTCTATCTTGCTATGTTATCTGCTGATAAAATACATGACAAAAGACTACTGTGAGCTCAGTAATGCTTTTTTTCTTGGCTGCATTCATGGCACATGGAAGTTCCCAGGCCACGGATCTAACCATGCCACAGCAGCAACCCAAACTACCACAGTGAGAATGCTGGGTACTTAACCCACTGAGCCACATAGGAACTCTCAGTAATACTTTTAAATAAATTTCTATTTTTAGTTGTTACTTGAAACATCCTGAAAGATATATAAATGAGGCCAAATTATTCCATCTCCAATCTATTCTCAGCTCTGCCTGATTTGAGACCCCTTCTTGATCCCCAACCCACCCCAAAGTCCCACCAATAAATTAAGTATCCCTCTTGCAATCAACAATGTTTAATCATTCCAAGTCTCTATAATGATCTTTGAAGAGGTCTCACTGTAGAGGTCCCAAAACCCAATGCTAAGAGACTCTATTCTACAGAGTGACTGAGAAACCTGCTTCTCATTACACTTCTAATGTCACTTCTTATACAAGAAGCCTCCTTGGACAATTCCAATTCTACCAAAATTAGGCTTGACAATTTTTCCTCTCTGCTCAGGACACATTTCCTATTGTTGAACTTACTACAGTATGTTAAAATATGGCTACACCAGTGGTTCTCAAGCATTAGTGTGCATCAGAATCACCTGACAAGCTTATGAGAACACAAACTGCTAGGCTTTCCCCCAGAGTTTCTGATTCCATAGGACCCAAGAACTTGCATTTCTAATATAAAAAAGTATATAATATATATAAACTGAATCACTTTACTGTATAGCAGAAATTAACACAACACTGTAAATCAACTATACTTCAATTAAAAAAAAGAATTTTCATTGCTATCAAGCTGCCGTGTGAGGCTCACACTGCTAGTCCAGGGGCTCCACTTTGAGAACCCTGCTCTAGGTGTTTGTACTCTTCATATTTGTGAAATCCATGAGAGCTTAAATCGGTCCAACTTATCTTCATTTCCCCAGAACCCAGGACAATGGCCCCACTGTCCCAGATGGCCCCCAATAAATAATTAGTGAATTGTTATTTTAAATTATTCTTTCATAGTCATCTCAAAATGCTGTGTTTATACCACATTATGACCCTAAAAAAATTTAAATCAGATGCAATTTGCACTAAAGAATAAGCTTATTGCAAAGGTATTTCTACCATTTATACCTTAAGATTTGTGATGTGAAATTAAATAAACTAGGAAAGAGAAAATTGGCAAGTTAGTGTCTGGAGAAACTAAGATACAATAGATTTAAAAATCCACCTGTTTTAATGATATATATATATATATATATATATATATATATATATATATATATATATTTTGTCTTTTCTAGGGCCACAGCCGCAGCATATGGAGCTGCCCAAGCTAGGGGTCTAATCAGGGCTGTAGCCGCCGGCCTACGCCACAGCCACAGCCACATCAGATCCGAGCCGTGTCTGCAACCTACACCACAGTTCATGGCAATGCCGGATCCCTAACCCACTGAGCGAGGCCAGGGATCGAACCTGCAAACTCAGGGTTCCTAGTTGGATTCATTAACCACTGAGCCATGACGGGAACTCCAGATATATAGACTTTTAAGTGGTAACTAGAAAGCTACTGCCCTTATTACAGAAACTTGAGGGGGACATTCATGTAATATGATCCATTCTGCTGCAGCATCCCACCCTGAACTCCCTAAGCCCAGGAAGAGAGTAGAGCCAAAGAAAGGCTGAGAATGGGCACAGTTGATCAATTTCTTGATGTGACTACCCTTCCATTTGGTACCCACATGTCTGGAGAGCACATTTATCTACTATTCCATTTCTTCCGTTGTTTCTCAAACTTATTGAACAAGAATTGACACCTTGCCTTTATTCCCTTTTTATTTATAATTTTATATTTTAAAATTTAGTGACACTTTCCAACCTTTACTTCATGATTTCTGTATGGAATAGTGAAAAGACTATAGACCAGAAATCAGAAGATTTTGGACCACGTTCCAGGTCTTCACTAATTAGCTGAGTGTGAAGTGGGTAACTGGGTGGCGCCCTCTACTCCACTTCCTCACCTACTCCCCCTACCATCTGCACTTTATAGATGAGATGTTTAACTTTGCTGCACTTCAGACTTCTCATCAAATGTGTTCTCCTCCCTCAAGAAGTTAAAATTTAGCAGGAGAGACAAAAATTAATGTATCAGACTCCTAGAGTGAGGTTGCCAAATCCTTTTACTTAAAATTTTATCTCTGAAAATGCATCAAAGACTTAAACCGAGCAGCAGTTGTTCATGGCAAGGTACCGAACTTTTGGTAAGAACGATGGGAACCTGTGGCATCCTTGCCTGGGGCTGTTCCCATCATCCTCTCCAGCCACTATTTCATCAACATTGTTCTAGCAGGCAAGAGCAGGCCCTAAGTAAACAGCAGCTTCATTGGCAGCAGGGGCTGACTTGATTTGGAGCAGAAGACAAAAAGTCTTTGGTCAGTGGCATTACCAGTAATAAGTAGCAAATCTTGGAGGCAAAGTAACAGGGAGGGTCAAAGGTTCTGCTACACTGAGACTGTAGTTCTAAGTAGGGCAAGCAACAGGTCAGTGGACTGCCAGAAATTTAACAGGGAGATACAAGCAATGAGGCAGTCATCGACACATTGCAATAAGCTTTCTACACATCCCCAGCTAACTGGGAGTGGCATGGATTGGAGTAGGCCAAACCTATTCACACATCTTTGTCCTATTGGGAGCTTGAACCTGTACAAAAGAAACAAGAGAGGCTGGTAGAAAATAAAAGTTAGAACAGACTTGAAAACTGCCTAAACTCTGAGTGCACTCTAGAACCCACAGTAGTGAGTTGCATATTGCCCTCAAAAACTTCATGACCACCCAGAACCTCAGAATCTGAACTTATTTTGAAACAGAGTCTTTGTAGATATAATCAGGAAATGATCAATATGAGAGTATCCCAGATTTGTTGTCTAAATCCAATGACTGATGTCCTTATAAAAAGGGAAAGGACACACACAGATACACAAAGAATGACATGGGAGGACAGAAGCATAGTTGAAGTGATGGAGCTACATGCTGTGAAACATCTAAGATTGCTGAGAATCACCAGAAGTTGAACGAGGCAAGGGAAAATTCTTCTAGAGCTTTCACAGGGAGCATGGCTCTGCTATGACCTTGACTTTAGACTTCTTGACCTTCAGAACTGTGAGACAATAAATTTCTGTGGTTTTAAGCCACAAAATTTGGAGACATTTATTATATCTGCCCCAGGAAACTAATAAACCTACAAACAAATTCACCATCAGAAGCTGGGTGTGATACTGGCTCAAAGTATTTGAACACAACATCTAACTAATCACTGGATGATCACTAAATTATGAAAACACAGAGACACTCCTAAGAGATAAGCCTAAAAAATAAAAATGGAACTAAAAAATAATCTGAGCAAAGACATCCCCGGCTGATACTAAGGAGAGAAGGCATTTCACAGATCTGTTCTAGATAAGTTACTTAAAAAAATCCCACAAAAACAGCAAGAATAACCTGCCAGAGGGAAAAGTCAGAATCCAGAATGCATAGTTGCTCTAATACATGATTTAAAATGTTCAGTTTTCAACAACAACAACAACAATCAAAAGACATGAAGAAGCAGAAGAGAGTGTGACCCATTCTCAGAAAGAAAATGCCATCAAACCCCACCCCTAGGAAGCTGCTCAAGAGAAATGACAACTGATGTCGACATGAAAACTTGTCTTTGTACTCATTACAGCATGATGTACAGTAGTCCCACAATGGAAATAATACAAATGTCCATCAACTGGGGTGGATGAGTAAAATCTGGTATATCCATGTAATGGAATATATTCCAGTGATATGAGAAGAGAGCAACTATTGAGAGATGCTACAAATGGATGACTTTTTTTTTTTTTACAGCTGCACCTGTGGCATATGGAAGTTCACATGCTAGGGGTCGAATTGGAACTGCCCATGCCAGCCTATGTCACAGCCACAGCAACACCAGATCCGAGCTGCATCTGTGACTGTAGCTTGTTGTAACACCAGATCCTTAACCCACTGAGAGAGGCCAGGGATAAAACCTGCATCCTCATGTTCTTAACCTCCTGAGCCACAACAGGAACTCCACAAATGTTTAAAACCCTGTGCTAAATGAAAAAAAAAAAACACAAAACACCACTTAGTGTATGATTTCATCTATAAGAAATGTTCAGAAAAGGCAAATGTATGGACACTGAAAGCAGATCAATGTTCACCTGGAGCTGGCTAAGATAGGGAGGGTTAGTTGTCAACAGGTAGGTACAAAGGAACTTTTTGAAGTGAAGATGCTATAAAACTGTGATAATAGGTGCACAGTCCTATAAAATTCCTAAAAATCAGTGAACCGTACACTTACAAATGGATGAATTTTATGGAATGTAAGTAACACCTCAATAAGGGTATTTAAAAAAAACTTTAAAATGTCAATATATGATAACAAGTAAAAAACGGTTCACATTAGTCACAGGACAATGAAGTGCTTCAGTTTTCCATGTAGACTAAGAGCCAAGAGAAAAGGATAAAAATAGAGGTCAGCTGAGAAAGCTGAACAGCCTTCTTCTGAATCTTAAAAGATGGGTAAGATTTGAATTTAAAACACTCTTTTGAATTTAAAATCTTTTGTCCTATCGCAGACAAAGGAAAGACAGGATAACTGCGTGGGGCTGGGGGGAGGTAAGGGGGACAGTGAAGCAGTGTTTGTGAGGAATGCACAAATAGCTACAACCAGATCAGGTTATGGCAACACAAGAAAATGGAACAGAAAAGGAAGGGATTATAACAGAGCCAGAAAAAAAGTTACTTTGTTCCTTGTATCCACATGAACCCAAGAGGCCAAGGTTTGCCTTGTTTGTAAGGTAAACAAAAACGTCTGTGAAAAACTGTACTCTTTACAAGTAGCCAAAATATTCAGTAATATAATAACAATCAATCTGTGGCCTGATGGCTAAAATCAAATTGCAAGACATCATGAATTACTCTGATAATAAAAGATGCACTTGCCATGTTTCTAAATAATTAATTGTATTGTTATTCTCATCCAAAAGCAAGAGAAATTAATGAATGCCACATTTTTAATGAGTTTACTGCTCCAGGCATAACGTTAAACGCCCTTTTTTAAAAACAGAAATCTTCTGAAAACCTATTCACATTTCACTGAATCATGCAGTGCTTTGATTTGTAAAAAGGGCAGATTCTTTTCAGTCTAGCTAAATTGCTAAGACTGCTGAACCACAAGTCAACTCTGAGCCACCCAACTTTTCAATTTTGAACAATTACTTTTCTGGCAATCAAGGGCAAGCTGAGACAAAATTATTGTGTGGACAGGATTCAATTATTTAGGTCCCCATTCCATCCTGTTATTCAAGATTGTCCAATGATATAACAAAAAGTCAGTCCTGGGATCAATATGCATGCAAAATAACACTTAGCCAGTAACACTCTCCCATAACCTTTGGTTTTGCAATCTTATCACAGAATGTATATCATCTCTGAGATAGTCATGCAGCTAAGCCTTGTTCTTTCTTCATTTTCCAACAGTCAAATAGCCATTACATGTGATAATGAATTCTGTTGAATAAAGTGTGATCTAAGACTCAGGAAAAGTTTCATTATGTTAACTCCAAATTTTAGACTATAGCTAATTTCAGCAATTCTTTGAAAATAATAATTTAAAGTGATACATTAAAAAAAAAAGTGTATCTGGTCACTATCATCAGGGGTTTCTTATCCCTCAAATTATGAAAATACAGGGAACTCTTTGCTACTGAGAATAGCTAACTGGGGCTGGATAGTACTAAAGGACGGTCCTGCACCTATTCAAGAGGTTGGGATCTGCTCTTGACCCTGCCCAGAGCTGGACATGTGACCTTGGGAAGCCACTGTACCTCTGGATTCTTCTCACTTTACTCATTTACAAAATGGAAGGAATGAGGAGTTCCCTTCGTGGCGCAGTGGTTAACGAATCCGACTAGGAACCATGAGGTTGCAGGTTCGATCCCTGGTGTCACTCAGTGGGTTAAGGATCTGGCATTGCTGTGAGCTGTGGTGTAGGTTGCAGACGCGGCTCGGATCCCGTGTTGCTGTGGCTCTGGTGTAGGCCAGTGGCTACAGCTCTGATTCGACCCCTAGCCTGGGAACCTCCATATGCCGCAGGAGCGGCCCAAAGAAATAGCAAAAAGACAAAAAAAAAACAAAAACAAAAACAAAAACAACCCCAAAAAAACAAAATGGAAGGAATGAGCTTCAAATGCCAGGACAAAATGAAACAAAGTAAATCATCTTTCAGCCAAGCATATAAAATGGGAAAAAAAAATAGTTGAGCATTCTTGTTTAAAAATAAACGTTATATATTTTTTATAAAGAAAAATGTTTTTTTAATTATAATTCATTATAATATGTAACATTTTACTTTCAGTTAAAACCAACATTCAAGTGTTTATCCTTTCTTGTGTTGGAAGATTTTAAATGTTTTATCCCTGGAATTTCCTGGTGGCCTAGCAGTTAAGGGATTTGGCAGTCACACTGCTGTGATGTGGGTCAATCGCTGACCCCAGAACTTCTGCATGCTGTGGGTGTGGCCAATAAATAAATAAATACTTTATCCTTAAATATATGTAATTCTCTTTAAGTACCTGAATTTTAAAAAATTAAGTCACTGTTTTTGATTGATGAGGGAAATCAAAAAAGTCAAAAGTAACAACTCCATCTTTGCCCCCACCTCCTCCCTTAACCTCTAAGTCACTATCAAGATTATCTAAATATGAATAGCTTTTAATTAGTAAAAACACTATTACTTTCGAGACAAAGTGTTTTAAGCAAGGCAATTGCAAATATAATCCTGTAACAAGTCTTTCTTTGAACTGCTGTTCCATAGAACTAAATATTGACAAAAACCTACTTCGATACAATTATGTGAAACCTTACATTGGATATAAAAGTTATCTTATGCTAACAAACATGGATTTATCATCAAATGAAAGTGAAAATGTACTAAAAAAACATTTAGCCAAACCTTGTACCACATTATTTAGGTGTGATTCACCTTTAAGTTTATTGGGTTTGTGACTTTTATCTTGACATACTTCTAAAGAACAAATTGCCAATCTGGTATTTTCCTCTTAGAATAATGTATGATATAATTCACCATGGCAAGCCAAATAGTTAACTTGCAATTTGGGGGACAGTTTATTCATGCAACATTTTAACAGTCATATATCTCTATCTCAAAATTAATCTGTTACTGGGTTAAATCACTCCAAATTCTTTCTTCCACAATCTGCAAGAGTAATTGCTGCTTCAATTTCAATCATGGAGCAGTAAATCTGGATTTACTCTTAGGCAGCTGGCTTATAAGTCCCTGGATATGCATAATTTCATAGAGTGATTGAAATCATTTTGATATTACATCAACAATAGCTTATCTATAGCATCAATTGCAAGTAATTAAAAAATTCACATTTCATGTATACCTTTTTCAAGTAGTTTGCCTTTGTAGACACACAGGTTTTCCCCACCACAGTGCTGTTGATAAACTTTTATTTCATCCCGGAAATCTGAGTGATCATGAGCTAGGTGCACATTTTTCCCCAGATAGATCATTGTAATAGCTGCATTACTATGCAGTGGTGTTTTATGAATCCTTCTTGAGTCCTAGGATCAACAAAAAAGGGGGCTTATGAACTAATTACCTTCTAATCAGAGTGTGATGACGTAATACTAAAAATAGAAAAGGCTACTTGTATGTACCTAGCAACAAAACCTTTCAAAACCATCAATCTCTACAGTGCAGAAAAAGTCAAGCCTGTTGCAAAATAAATCCCTTTAACAATTAGAACATATATACACATTTTGGTTTCGTATTTTTAATGTGATGCTGGGGATGTGGACCAAGTTTGTCACTTTTTATTTTAGGTATGTGTCTGTGTTTTACACACAACAAAAATATCAATGATGCGAAGAGGACACTATTCTTGGCGCTTAGCTGGTTCTCATATAAAATTCAAAGTAAATTAATGAAATTTAATTTAATTTAATTTATTTATTTATTTATTTATTTTTTTGTCTTTTTGCCATTTCTTGGGCTGCTCCGGCGGCATATGGGAGGTTCCCGGGCTAGGGGTCTAATCGGAGCTGTAGCCACCAGTCTACGCCAGAGCCACAGCAACGCGGGATCCGAGCCGAGTCTGTGACCTACACCACAGCTCACGGCAATGCCGGATTGTTAACCCACTGAGCAAGGGCAGGGACCGAACCCGCAACCTCATGGTTCCTAGTCAGATTCGTTAACCACTGCGCCACAATGGGAAGTCCCTGAAATTTAATTTTAAACTTAATTTCATAATTTCATTCTAACCTGAATAGACATTAACTGTGATTTAGCCATTGTTTTTGCAATCGAGTGTTTACCTTTATATTTGAGCCCTGACAACACATCCTTCCCTGAGCTTATTCTATGTGAAAGGGAGAGGCACACATTTGAGTCCTTCTGTGGTTACTTACCCTGAGGGACAGGAACAATGTATATTGTAGACCCGAGATTACCCAGTTTCACAGGAGGCATTCAGTTCAATGACAAACCAATATTACTAATATTACTTTTAATATCAAACCATGTACTGAACCAAAAAATACCACCTCATAAACGTATCTGATAGTCTGTGTCATTGGCCAATCTAAATTCTTTATAAGATAAAGAATTCATTTTAAATTCTTACAGGTCAGAGACAAAATCCTCAAAGACTGGCTTCTTAGTTTATAGTCTAAGTATTTTCTTAGTTGTGAATGAGCATAGTGTTTGCCTAACCTCTAAGAAGAAGACGAGGAAAGAGAAGCAAGAAAAGGAAGAAGATGTGGAGAAAGAGGAATGGCTCCTCGAGAGGTTTTAGGAGGTTCTGGTAAGAACGCTGTAGGCAGGCTTCAAGAACTATGCAGATGCCAGGCATTACTTTTCATCTATTTCACTTTTCTAAAAGTCAATTTTTAGCTAAATGAAAAATGTGAGAACAACAACTTTCAGTGAATCTAAGACAAGTATTTGAGTTTCATTTCACTGAATTACAGATGCCTTAGAAGCACACATTTTATTAAGAACGACAAAGCAGCAAAAAAAATTTTCCGAAGGAACTACTAAAATAGTTCCATCTCCAAACCCATTCCCTTCCACCTCAGCGGATTTTTTTTTCCTCCTTCAATTCTCTTTCTCTGAAGCCAAAATCAGAGGACGTGAATGTGATGAAATGAAATTCTGCAAACAGTCTGAAAAGTGGAAATGAGTAGGAAAGTCTGAGATTTAAAATTTGAGCAAATTGTCTTGCCTGTGGACAAACAGGCTCCTATATAGAAAAATAATCAAGAGAAATATTTCAGGGAGTTCTCATCGTGGCGCAGTGGTTAACGAATCCGACTAGGAACCATGAGGTTGTGGGTTCAATCCTTGGCCTTGCTCAGTGGGTTAACGATCCAGCGTTTCCATGAGCTGTGGTGTAGGTCGCAGACGTGGCTCGGATCCCGTGTTGCTGTGGCTGTAGCATAGGCCCGTGGCTCCAGCTCTGATTCGACCCCTAGCCTGGGAACCTCCATATGCCGCAGGAGCGGCCCAAGAAATGGCAAAAAGATAAAAAAAAAAAAAAAAAGAAATATTTCAGGAACATCAGGAGACATGAAGGTAAATCAGCAAACTGGATCATTCTTTGCAGATCAGAAACATCTCCTTGAGTCACAGCTGAAAGCAAGGGGATGATGGCAGGCCTGGCTCCTGGCTGCAAAGCCATCCTCTTGCCTGAGCACTGCACGGTTATGACATGCATGTGTGCAGCCCAAAGCACAATCACTGGCCTAAGGTTAATTAAGGGCCAAGCTCCCACTAGGGCATTTCATGATATGATGGATTAAATAAGAGCATCCCATTTTGTTAGGCAATACTTTCTTAAGTGGCATGGATTCAGAGGTAGCCTTGTGAGCTTCTGGGAGCTCAGCACTATATAAACACAAGGTAAGAGTGAGATTTGAGTGGAGGAAAGGCTTCCTCATATGTGCAAAGTGAAAAAGTGGATGGAGGAATATTTAAAAATAAAGGAAAGGACAGCTCTTCACCCTTTTGATTTATCTTATTGATAGTTTTTTCTGCTAATGTATATTCCTGATAGCAACATCTCTTTTCTCTTGGGTCTGATTGCTTCATTCCTTTTTAAAATATTCCCCAATTATTGCCACCAAGTGACCTTTTCGGGGTTCTAATAGAAGGCCCCAGTGACAGCTCATGATTAAACACATGCACTAAGAAAGGAGCAATTGTTTCTTTCAGTTGACTAAATTGCCTCTATATTTACCATCTTCCAAGGTTATAAGGATCCCAGACTGATGAAACTTTAACAAGGTTTAATGGCCCTTTCTGCTGTCCTCAAGCAAGTATCAAAACCTGCCATGAAAAGTCAGTTGCATTTTAAGAACAGGAGCCAGTCTCATGGCCCTGCACAACTAAAGGTTAGTTCACTTGCTTGCTTGACCAGCTGCTTATGACTTTCCTCCTTTCTTTTCAGATTTCCCAGGCAAGCACAATTCAAACTGACAAATAAATAGCAAGCCTATTGAGTGGTTAACCAGTCAACCATTTATATATTTGTAATATTTAGCATTCAGTTGATACATTAAATTTTCACTGGCATCTCTTTATCCCTGCCTAGGTCTGTGTGGGAGGTGAATTTAAGAGATCATATAGATGTCAAAGAGAATTTTTTTTTCCTCTCTTTAGGGCTGCACCTGCAACAAATGGAAGTCCCTGGGCTAGGGGTTGAATTGGAGCTCAAGCTGCCAGCCTGTGCCACAGCCATGGCAATGCCAGATCCTTAAACACTGAGTAAGGCCAGGGATCGAACCCACATCCCCACAGACACTACTTAGCCAAGACTTGACAAGCTCTGGACAATCATAAAGTCTTACCTGGACCCCTGTAATAAACTCCTAGGTAGTATGCTATTTTAAAAAAGAAAGAGATGTCAAAATAATTGACTGTCACTAGATCATGTGACTCCCCTGCTTAAAGTCCTCTAAGGAGTCCCCATGTCCATGGGATAAGGTCCAACACTTCTCAGACAGTAAAATAATGTCTTGTACTCTCTAACTCCTGCTATCTTTCAATAATTTCTTGTGTTACATCTAAAGGTCCAGCAACTGAACTAACTGTAGTGGCCTAAACATGACCAACATGCTTTTAATCTCAAGGCCTATATGACTGCATGTCACATGGCATTGAAACTACTTCCCTGGCAGCTTCCTGGACCACTGGGCTGTGAACACTGCGGCGCTCTTCCTCTGGATTGTGTCAGAACTACCTCTCCGTAAGACCTGAATCATACTCAACATGGGGACTGAGTGACACTCTCTATGGCCAGGGTTTTTGTCAATCTTTTATCAAGCTTAATTCACAAAAGTGGTATTTAACAGATCATGAATCGGTTTTCTTGTTTGGTAGCTACTGAGTTCCTATAAATGTAGGAAGCTTCAGATTCAGGGTGGGTCCACCTACTTAGCTTTTGTCTCTGCAAAGGTCAGAATGTGGAATCCCTGATGGTTCCATGGCTGTGTCCAGTCAGATCAACATTTATTAGGCCTTTCTTAGGTGTCAACACTGGCAAGACACAGGGGCAGAAAGATCAGAAAGATACTGTCCTTACCTAAGCTAAAAAGTATAACAAAAAGTTAAATTTTTTGCATGGATAACAAAATAATACCCACTTATGAACACAGTACTAATAAACATTATTAGTACTAATGCCTGCCCTAATAAGCTTCATAATCTGGAAGCAGAAGAAATAAAAGTCCATAAGTATGTATTATAAGCAGAATATATTAAGGGACATAAGAAAGGTCATAATGTCCTTTTGAAGGGATGAAGAGATGGAATCCTATTACTATGTATAGAAATGTAGTGTAGAGCATAAAGCCTTTAGGGGGAGCACGGAAAGGTGGGTATGAAAACACATTCTTCTTATCTCTCAGGCACCCACAAGTCAATTTGTAGAAAAAGAATTTCTGGCAGAAAGTAATTTTTAAAAAGCATAGACCTGAGATGGGGAAGTGGTGGACCAACTGGCCAAAGGTGTAGGAGGTAGTTCGTTTTGGCTTGGAGAGGAGCAGAGAGAAAGCTGGAAAGGGGCCAAACCCTGAAAGCCCTTGAATGCTAGCTTGTCCTTTAATTCTGATGTTTTTACATCTGGGTCCTTATTGACCCTAGGACACTCCCTCCCTCTGGGCTAACTGGTTTCCAGAGATAGTAAATGACTTGCCTGGGAGACCGTTTATCATGTGCAAACTAACCTACTGAGAGTCTGTATCCACCTTCCTCCAACCTCTAATACTCTGGGCCAACATTCCCCAGACCAACGACCAGGCACCAGACAATTCAGGACAGCCCAACACCAGAGCCTGCTAAAATCATTCATACCATCCATTCCTAAGCCTGCTTACTCTGCCTCACCCATTCCTTCTTCAGAAACCACAAGAGAGGTACTTTCTCACCTTTTTTCCCACCCCGTACTGGACAACCCTGTTACTTCCCTGGGTGTCCCTGCATGGTCTGGTGTGATGGTTAATTTATTTATCAACTTAGCTGAGCCATAGGGCCCAGATATGTGGTTGAACAATATTCTGGACGGCATCCTCTCTAAAATACATAGACATGTCCCTTCTGCTTGAGAACTGTAAGTGACAAATTGTCTTTTCAAAGGCAGTTGTCTCCTGATCTATAGGTCTCAACATACCTGAATGATAATAAAACTGACATTTCCAAACAGTCAGCCAGAAGAATAACTCGCTTTCATTAGGAAAGGGGAAGCTAGTGAAAGGTTTCAAGCAGGGGAGAAACAAGTTGGGAGCTATTCTGCAGTTTAACACCATTACATAGAATCTATTACTGCTGAGATGAGCTTAACTCTGATTACTCTCTTCCTCCCCTTCGCCTTTAACCCTCTGCTCCCCTATTCAATCTTCTAACTTCCTACTCATCTTTCAGGCACCTGTAACTTCATAGAGATTGTCTAGAGTCTAGGAGGTATATATAGGGGACCTCGAACAGATATGGGGAAAGCCACAGACTAGTTCATGCCTGGAGAAGCCATTTGCCTTCTCTTTCACAAAAACATAGAAAAAACTAAACTGCGTTTTATTCTTTTAATTGATAGGCATGATGGTTAAGTAGGTTCTTATTTGAAAGTCTGTATTTTCACATCTATAAACACTACCTCTAGGACCATCCACATTTTCAGTGGGCTGCTATGCGGAGGAGGTGACCCGAAGTCCTGAGCGAAAACACAAAAATCTGCAGATGGGTGAGGTACACCTCAGAGCACAATCTAACTAGTCTCATAGATTCTATAAAAGCTTTATAAAGCTCTTCAGGTGTTTCTTACTGCTGTTTTTTCTTTTTAGGGCCATACCTGTGGCATATGCAAGTTTCTGGGCTAGGGATTGAATCGGAGCTGCAGTTACAGGCCTACACCACAGCTACGGCAACACCAGATCTAAGTCACATCTGCAAAACTATGCTGCAGCTTGTGGCAACACCAGATCTGTAACCCACTGAGCAGAGCTAGGGATTGAACCCACATTCTCATGGATACTAGGCAGATTCCTAACCCACAGAGCTACAATGGGAACTCCTCTGCAGGTGTTAGATCTCCACATTATAAAGCAACAGGGCATGGAAGCAATGTGCTGAGCTGTGAGATCTACACTCTGTCATTTGGCTTCATGGATCTTGGCCCAAAGACACAGACCACAGAAGCCAGGGCCCCTGTTCTATACACTCACAGAGGAACAGGTGGTGGGCCACCAACAGGCCATATTTCTTTGCCCCTTTCTTTCTCTTACCTCTTTCTTTCAAAAGCATTTGAAAGATGCTTTGGGATGGTAATCATAAAATGAAAGAATGAATTTAATGTAGAAATTAGTCATGAGAGCCTCTCCTTAAATGAAACCTTTCTACAGAAAAATTAATATAAATCTAAATGCTAAAGTGCATGATGTACCACACTGTGCCAATTTTATTCTGAATGCTAGGACCTAGGAGCTAGTGACAGATCCAAGAGACATCTAGAAAGCTATTGAAGCCACGTGGAAAATGACCATGTTTTGAATAGAAAGACAAGTGTCAAGGTCTAAGCCTATGGTGATGGCTAAGTGTAGGGGTGAAGATGAAAGAGACACAAAGGAGCAAGAGAAGAATTAAAGGTGAGAGCAAAGGTGAAAGTAAAGTGCTATGGAGGCAAGAGAAGGAAGTTTCAAGGAAGAGGCAAAAAATAGCATAAAATGTTACTATAAAAAAAATTACCATGATATTACAACTAAGATGGTAGAAGTAAGTCTACATATGCCACTAAAAAAAAAGATGTCATCAGGAGTTCCCTGGTTGCTCAGCAGACTAAGGATCCAGTGCTGTCATTGCTGTGGCTTGGGTTCAATCTGTGGCCCAGGAACTTCTGCATGCCATGGGCATGGTCAAAAAATAAAAGTTAAAAAAAAGTGTCATTAGAACCAAGCTCACTTATTAAAGGAACAGAGGTTTTCAGATTGAAATAAATGCAAAGCACCCATATGCTACAAAACACATTGAAAGCCTAAAGTTTTAAAGACACTGAAAGACCATAAGTAGAAGGAATGTGTATATATATTATTCCTATAATTCATATATGTTATTATTCCTATATAATATCTAAAGAAAACAAGAATTGCTATTAGAGGAGTTCCCGTCATGGCACAGTGGTTAACAAATCCGACTAGGAACCATGAGGTTTTGGGTTCGATCCCTGCCCTTGCTCAGTGGGTTGATGATCCGGCGTTGCCATGAGCTGTGATGTAGGTTGCAGACGTGGCTCGGATCCCGCATTGGTGTGGCTCTGGCGTAGGCTGGCGGCTACAGCTCCGATTAGACCCCTAGCCTGGGAACCTCCATATGCCGAGGGAGCGGCCCTAGAAAAGGCAAAAAGACAAAAAAAAAAAAAAAGAATTGCTATTAGACAAAACAGATGTTAAGGCCAAAAGTAATAAGCAATAAAAAGGATCATTGTTTTAATAATAAGGACCCACTTCATCAGTAAGATAAAGTATCCTAAATTTGACAGCATTTAACCAGGTATTCTCAACATTTACAATGAAGAACTTGACATAATTACAAGGAGAAATTGATAAATCCACAACTATACAGAATGAATTATCACTAGAACTCAGGGATAAAGAGACCAAGCAGATTAAAAAAGAATGCTAAGGATGAAAAATATGAACAATACAACTGGACATTCTGCTCCCAACAGTTAGAGAATCATATTCTTTACAAAAACTGAACATATATTGGCCCTCAAAGCAAGTCTCCACAAGTATGAAAGAACCAAAATCATACAGAATAGGAATAAGCTGCTTTTTAAAAATAAGCTTCAGGAGCTCCCTTTGGCCTAGCAGGTTAAGGACCTGGCATTATCACTGCTGTGGCATGAGTTCAATCCCTGGCCTGGGAACTTCCACATGCCAGGTGTGGAAAAAAAAAAAAAAAAAAAAGATGGCAAAAAAAGTAACATTCGTTGAACATAAGAGGTCTAGGATCTAAAATACATCAGGAAAAGAAAAATGTCAATAGAATGTAAGACAAAACTAAAGAAATCTCCCAGCAAGCAGAACAAAAAGGCAAAAAAGTAGAAAATAAGAGAGAAAAAAAGCTAAGAATATTAATGCATCAGTGAGTAGTTCCAACATCTCAAAATAGGGATCCTAAAGAGAGTTTGAAAAAAATAAGACCAAGTCAGACTGCAGACTTGTGAACTTAAGAGCCAGGCATGCCAAAGTCTGTCAGAGCCAGGACGCCTAATGACACCTGCTGGGTTTCTAACCCGAATGCGATGCCCAGGGGGAGCCGGCTTGGATGCTTATCTGCACATTGCCTGTTATGACCAAGGATGGAGAATTTGCTGCTCTCTCCTCTGTGCCCTGCTACAGAAGCCCATTCACCTGACCACATTCCTGCTGGATGTCCAGTGTCTGCCTCACATGAAGACATCATTAGAAATTCCCATTGTGGCTCATCGGAAATGAACCCAACTAGTATCCATGAGGATGCCAGTTCGATCCCTGGACCCGACCAGTGGGTTAAGGATACGGTGTTGCCCTGAGCTGTGGTGTAGGTCACAGACACGGCTTGGATCTGGTGTTGCTGTGGTTGTGGCAAAGGCCGGCAGCTGTAGCTCCAATTCAACCCCTATCCTGGGAATTTCCACATGCCATGGGTGTGGCCCTAAAAAGCAAAACAAAAAACAAAAAACATCATTAGATGATGCCCTGACTCTGGTGAGCCCCATTTTCCTAGGACACACTCATGACATGACCTCTCCCACTTCCCCAGAGGGGGCTCTTAAAACTGTCAAGGAACCAAACCCAGAGACTTTACTCAGTGTATTTTCTCCCGAAAATACTATCCTTTCATTACAATGCTAGGTTTGAGCTCATATCTGAAGTTTTATGCAAATAAGTAACAGAACTCCAAAGGAAACCAGAGACTCAGTTAACAAAGGTAGCAGTATAGTGGTTGCTCTGAGAAGGAGTGGACGATATGACAGGGCAGGAATAGGGGGCTCATCATATGACAAAAGCGTCCTGCTTTGTTGAACAGTAATGGTGTATACATACTGTTTACCTGTTGTTTAACTTATTTAAATTTTTTTAAAAGTATGACCAGGTAGAGTTTATCCCAGTAATATATATTTAACATCAGAAAATCAAATGCTGCCATCAAATAAGAATGATGAGGAAGTCACTGTTTTTGCAAGTAGAGGATAGTCATAGCCTTCAAGAGAGCCTGTTTGTTGGCCTGGTAGAGACCAATGCCAGCATGCAAAGAATTCAAAGTCAGGTAGTAGATTGGTAGATGCTATCACTATCACTACTCCAAATATTCACTGCCCCTCTCTATGAGAGGGTGATGTTTCTACCTTCATTGCTGCCACACCCGTGGCATACGGAAGTTCCCAGGATAGGAGTCAAATCAGAGCTGCAGTCGCAGGCCTACACCACAGCCATGACAACACCAGATCTGAGCCATGCCTGCGACCTACACCACCGCTCCGGCAACACTGGATCCTTTACTCACTGAGCAAGGCCAGGGATTGAACCTACGTCCTCATGGATACTAGTTGGGTTTGTAACCCACTGAGCCACAATGGGAACTCCTCATGTGTCACTCCTGAATGCAATCTTAAAAGCATTCCAGTGCTTTGCTGTCCACAAAGCCAATATAACTGAGACAGGGACTACTCATTCAGTCTGGGTGCCAGAATTACAGGTGATCCGCAACAGACAAAAATGAGCAAAAGAACTAAACCTTTATTGTAAACTCACTTGCCTGGGCTTGTTAGCTTAAGCTACAGTAAACTACTCTCCAGAGAACTGTGTAGTAAGAAAGGAGAAAACAGAAGTCTCCGGCTGCAGACTGTGACGAAAGGACTTAGTTACTTTCTATAAGACCTGGGTATGTTGAGAGATAGAGATGAATATTAGAGGAAGGAATAAAAATCCAAACAGGAGGAGAAGGACAGAGAGGAGAAGGTAAGGTGTCATGGCAGTGGAAAAGGATAAGATCAAGGAACAAGGTAGGGGGTGGGCCTCAGAGCTGAGGATACACCACTCAGTCAGAGACCATAGCAAAGAAACAGAACTGGTGAAAGGTGAATTGAAAGGAGGAAAGGAAGGTAGTCTCCATTTTTGGAGAAGGTTATTGGTGAGGAAAGTTACTGGTGAGTTAGCGAGCTGCTGGGAGGGAGATGCAGACAAGGGGTAAATAAAGCATTCGAATGAGGCTGGTATTGAAGAGCCACATGCGATATTGACACTTCACTCCCTGATTCTCCATCAGTGAAGTGTTGCCCAGCCATCTCGTTAATCATCACAAAAATTACATAGGATTGCTATTTACTGGATACTTCTACCATAAAAATTAAGAGATCTTTGCCTTCATACTAGCCTGTATCTTTCTAAAGTGTAACTGGCCTTAGGACTATTTTCTTTATCAGTATTTTGAGGAATGAATACAATAAACTACATTTTCAAGAACATTGAAAGGGAATCTTTTCTAGATATTATAAAGTAACTTGCCAGAAATCATTAAAAATGAGCTTTAACAATTATTTTATATGGTAAATTAGGGTTTTTAATATATTTAAGTCTCTGAATTTTCCCAAATTAAATGTTTAAAATACTTGCCGACAACATGAGATTGAATGGGCACATTAAAGGAAATAAATGATTTGGAAATGGGTACAGTATAAACTAAATTTGAGTACAAGATTTACTTGATTTTTTAAAATCAATTACACTAAATTACTCAACTGAACTACTCAAATATTTGGTTTCAGATTCATTCCAGCTTATAATTACTACATTTATAAAATTATTAGATTTCTTTATGCAAGGCATTTTGCATTCAATTTCCCTAGGTTCTTTTACTGCATATCTAGAACTCGAATAGTACAATGCATATCAGTGCTAAAATAATAAAGGAAAGCTTGATTCCATAATCACCCTAGTAAAGAGAGGTTCCAAGCCATTTGGAGCAGTGGTTGGACGAAATCTTCTCTTTCTCCATGTTTCAGGTCTATTTTCCCTTGTGATTTTTCCACTGGGGGGAGGAGGTGGAGGAGGAATAGGCATCATGTAATGGTTAATGGCCGGAAATTGATATCGATTCATTGCCTGGGGATTGTCCATGGAGTTCCTGAACTTCATCACTGCCTTCTTGCCCTGTAATCACATTTCGTGACATGAGAACCAGTGAAGTGGAAGAGGTGACCCAACATAACCCCAGATTAAAGACAAGACTATGATTGACACTGCATGCAAACATGACTGATAGCAATAGGCAAATTCTTCAATCTGTTGGAAAATGGCATTTTGTAGTATCCATAGCAAATTAAGTTTTCATGAATTTTTAACCATAAGTATATTTTAAAACCAAACATAGAGTGATGGCATTTTTATAGTACTTTTGAGATTTTCCTACAACAATCCATTAAATCAATGGGGACCCAATAGAATTAAGCAATTTAAAATCAAAAAGTTTGAAGTGTTGTACGTTGAAGCAGGATTGGATAGTCGTACTTTATTTATATTGATTTCACCCACCCAGATGTTATAATATTCCTTGATAATATGGTTTCAGGGAAATAAAAACCCAGACTCTGACCCAAAGACTCTATTCAGCTTATTTTCTCCTAGAAATTCAACTTGTAGGAATAAATCTCACCCAGATAACCACACAGAAACACTTATGTAAATGTGTATACACACACACACACACACACACACACACACGCAAGTGCACATGTATGCCTAAAAAATTTAATTGATCCAAGTCCATCAATAGGAAGATATTTAATATTTGCTTTGTTCTTATAATACATTCTTTCCAGACTTTATAAAGAGTAGTCTGGATCTATTCATACTGAATCGTAACATAAAAATGTCCATGCAGTGTTATTGTGCATTTCTTTTAAATAATTTATATTTGGATTTTGATAAATCAGAGATGATGAAGACTTTGAACAGAGGGTTGCCTTCGGGATTTGGATTATTAAAAATTATTATTTTCCATTTTATATATCTTTGTATTATTTGCACGTTTAGTCAACATGTATTATTACCCTAATGACTAAAATAACCAAAGATAGAATCAAAAACTATGTTAAATTTTTTAGGTATATGTGAGTCTGAATTTTCACCAATCAGTAATTTTTATATATCTGAGGTAGTTTTCTGAACTTTAAGGTATCTTTACTCATTTTTATCCAGTTTAAACCAATTTACTTGGTATTGTTTGAAATTCATTTTCATCCAATTTATTCTTTATTTTGAGATGCTTAAATTGTGATGTTATTTTTAAGAAAGGGAAGTCATTCTCCAAACATTTCTCATTGCTAAAAAAACAAAAGCAGGTTAAGCAAAGGCATCTGTAGTCCATATTTTGATTGAAAACAACATTTATGTGAAGAGAAAGGGATTTAAATAGATATTTACCAAGGGGCTTAGAATTGTTAGAATGCTTGACACTGCAGGTATTATTTATGTTCTCATTTTTCTTTTCTTACATTTTCCAATTTTTGTGTGATGGTGTGCATAGACATTGTAATAACAAATAAATATTAAAGAAGTGAAAATAAGATAATAAAACAATAAAATCAATGAGTCCAGAACTTTCTGGACTTGGGGTTTTAATTTCTAAGTACTTATCAATCAATAGCATGCCTTATTTGGAAATGGTTTAGTAAATTAAAAAAATAATAATAATCCTCTGTTTCTTACCTTGCTTTTTTACCCCAAAGCATCTTGGATAGCTTCCCATGCTGGTACAAATAATTTCACCTTATTTTTAAACATAATGTAATATTCTACAACATCTTAAAACAATAAATTCTTAGGTATCTTCAAAGTGTTCACTATCGTCAATATTACCCTCTTAAATATTCCTGAATCTATTTCTTTCCACGTGTGTGTGTTCCTAGGATAAATTCCTGTATGTTAAAATGCTTGAGCATGTTCACTTAAGATGCTGATATTCTCATATCAACATCAAATAGTTGTACCAATTTCTAGTCCTATCAAAAGTGTATAAGAAACTCTCATTCTAAGGATAATCATTTTTCAATCAAGTTATTATTTTTATTCAATTCCATCTCAACCAACCTGTTTTGGCCAAGTTGCTTTGGCCTACATCAAAGATCCTCATTCCTCATACTTAGAAAATTTGATCTGCTTAAGTCTGTTGCACCTTCAAACAATTCCCACATGCATATCTTTTACTCTTTTAGTGGGTGCCCACTACATACTCAGCAATCATACAGACTAATGTTCTTTAGGGATTCTTTGTCTGACTTTATATCAAATCATTTTCATCATCAACACCATTATAAAAATTGCATGTCTTTTCAGGCAGTATATTTTGTCTATGTACATCAAACTGTAAGCTCCAGTAAGTTAGAGGATTTGGTCTGCACTGATAATTGGCATATCACCAATGGCTGGAGCATAGTAAGGGCCCTATAGATTTCACTGGATGAAGAGTGTAAATTTAGCTAGTTGAAATCAACACAGAATTGATCTCAATCTTGTCAGTGCATGTAAGCTACCATTAAGTGCCTATTCCTTACTCACTAACACTCTGAAACTTGGAAATGGTAAAAGGCCCTGTGCAGATTTAAGGAATATATCTCCCCAGTGGCTCAGAGAAGATTTGGAAAATCACCGGAAAGAAAAATCGTTCCCTACCAGAAGAATTTGAAATTACCTGATTGAAAGTGTTCACATATCTAACAGAAAACTGAGTCCAATCAAGTAGAGTTAATAGAAATAGCTTAGAAAAGAATTATAATCACCTTGGCAAATATGGAAAGTACCCATTTGAGTACTATCTGGGGGAGAGGAAATACCACCCATTGGACTCTGAATATTTCCAGTCCTAAAGGCAAAGTTATCCCTGGAGGATACACAGGGCTTTAGCCAAAGACCTTTGAGCTTTCTGGTACCTTTGGCAAGCTCATTCCTAAGATGAGACAGGTGCACCAGGCCCTCATAACTTGATGCCACTGACATTCCGTTCTACCACACCCCTCATTCTGATTCCATACTCACCAGGCAACCTTCTCATTGTGATCTGGCTTCCCATGCAGGTCTGCCCACGGGGGGAAAACGTACTGCTTCTACAAGCTTTGATTTATTGGCTATCTGGTGAATTAATGACCCCTAATTATGATTTGATTCCCTATTTTGATTTACTATCATGAGAAAAATGGGCTTGTCATGTATTATTTTAGTTAGCCTAAGACAATCTCTCAGGGCCTGACCATTCCGGAACACTAAGCTAGTCCAGGAATGGACACTAAAGCTACTAAACAGGAACTCTCTGGACATTGAAAGTGGAGACCAGATCCTAGAAAGTGTAAACCTAATTGGCTTACGACCTAACAAGTTCCTGCCTAGTTCTAAGCAGTCTTCCCTAGACGAAATGCCACCACTTTTGGTTTAACTTCTTCTTCTTTCCAAGAAACTGCTATTAAATTCATTTTTAATTTTGTGAAACCTTTGTTAAGGTTTGTAAAGAGTACTTCACAAGCTGAGAAGCATAGTAACTGGATTAAAATATTATTTATGATATTAGGGTTATATTTATACATTTAATGTGAAAAATAATCACTTATATCTGAATTAATTTCTTTGTGTCAAGGTTATCTGTCAGCTTTAGATAAAAAAAATCTTAATTTCATGTCTCATGCTTCATAATAATGAATGTATCTAAATTTATCCATTTGAACATAGTTACAATTGTACTTATAACCCGGTTCTTTCTTAAGCTGGCAAATGTTTCTCTGTGGGCTTGGAAATACAAACAATACCTTCCCTAATAACCAAATGTCCCAACTATCCTTCCCTGTTTAAGTAACTCATATTTTATGGCTACCATACCTCCTTCCTGTGCTCTCTTAAAGTAAGTGAAAATTACCTGAGATGTAACCTTGAAAAGGAAGTGGAGTCAAGCATCTGCATGTGATTAATTCACGAATCTTTTTTAAGATGGACATTCTTTTCCTTCTATATCCAAACTTCTCTAGAGTCAAACTTGAAGCAATTTCATACACTGATGGTAAAGTAAGTCAGCATGCAAATGCAAACCTATTCTTGGAAAGTTTCATTTTCTAGGTTTCATGCATTTAAAATTTGGAAGCAGTCAACACTGGGTCTATTCTGATATAAGTCATACTTAGCTATAAAAAGTTCCTTTTTGTTTTTCATATAATCTTTCAAATTAATGAGAGATCATCTTACATTATTACTTATCTATTCCTTACTTTTTCCCCAATTACACAAAAATTATAGGCCTTCCAATTAATTAAACAAGTACATAGTAAGTACTTAATGAGCGCACAATATAAATTTCACTGAATAGATAAATTGAATCGAGCAACATTAAAACTGTGGTAATCCAATATTCTAATCAAAGATAAAAAGAATTCTTGAAGAAATAACCTTTACCCCAATGGGAAATGGAGCTTCATTTTCCAGCAGTGTGGTTTTTGATCTAGACCCTGATGTTACCTTTGGAACAGTTCCTACTGCAGGAGTCCTGGGAAGAGGTTGTAATCGAATTGGAGGCTGCATATTTCCTGGAGCAGTGTATGGTCGAGGGGCTGTCTAGACAATTAGGGGGAAAAAAATTCCATTTAAATTAGTATCTTGACATGTTTCCAGAACCAATTAATAACTCAACAAATTGCCTGGAGTAATTAATGGTGCTGTTTTACTGAACAGATTAAACTTTAATTATGTCCTTCCATTATACATACCCCTATGACCCAAAGTATTTGTTAAAACATATGGTGTGGAAGTCCTTCTCATATCTAAATGCCACAATTACAGAGTGTATTAGATAAAGGAGGTGTTCTCTGTTAGGCTCCTGCATTTTATTTATACTATAAACTCGCTGACAATACGTAATTGATTCTGTGCATAGCATGGCTTTGCTCAATTAAATGTTAAGTTGACTAAAGTTCCTATTTTAGAGATCTAAAGGGATATGATTGGAATGAACTCATTTTTGTTTAAATGTTCTCAGTGTTACTGTCCAGGGTTCTTGGCCTTCTTCATCAATGGAAATTGTTAAGAGACCAGACAGGAAAATTCAGGCAAGGCTTTATTGGGGGTCCCGCTGCAGCAGGGGAGAAGGAAACAACAGGTTCCCTTGCTTGTTCACCTGCTCAGGGTGGAGGGGGTTGTAAGCTGGCTCCTTTTATGGGGTGGGGGTGGAAGCAGGCCCAGGAGTCGGCCAGAGGGGTGGCTGAGGTGGTCTGCCCACCCTTTGGTAGGGTTGTGTTCGGTGGGTGCACTGTACCCTGCTTTTGCTTTCAACACTCTGCTTTTGCTCTCAGTTCTTCAGAAGTGGCAGTTGGGCTTTTAGTTTTTTTTTTTTTTGTATCTTCTTGTCCATAATTTGTCCCAACTGTGCATGTATACAGTTATTTTTAGACCCTTCTAGTATCTTTGTATTTTGTTGCTCCAGGAGATGTTTGTCCAGGTGCAAGCATTGCAGCCACTGCCCCAAAGAGTCCCAGATCGTGACCTTCCTCATCAACATAAATTCTAGTCTGAGTCCTTTAAGTCTAAGGTTGGTGCTGAAGCAAAAAGCAACCAATATGATTCAAAAAGAGGAAAGGGGAGTGCTTAGCTCTAATGCATCACCATTTAGTTAGCCTCTTCCATGAAATATTAGGAAAACAAAAATGAAAAATAGTCACTGGCAGCTTTGGAAAACACTATAAAGATGGCGATGTTTTCCAGGCTGCGTATTTTCCATTTGCCCCTCTTCTCTGTCTTCTCTGTTCCGCTCTGGCTGCTGGGAGTCATTTCTTCATGGACCACACCAACTACACCAACTTTGCCAGTGAAAGACACTAGCAGGAGGTCAAAAGGTAAGAGGGAAGGAGAATGGAACCATAATGCTCCTGGACCCTTCCCACCAAGGTCATGATGGTACAGCTGGCTCCCTCTACCAAAGTCCACAGCTCCTGTCAGGAAGTCCTCTCCCAGAACCCACCTGCTGGTTCTGGTACCCAGTCCCTTCATTTCCCCCTTAGGTCTTTGTGGTGTGGTTTCCTATTGTGCTCACCCCAGCATGCTTTACATCCCTAGTTGGTTTTCCTTAAACCTCCTGCATTTTTGTAAATAGTTTCTTTATTAAACCCTTCCTAATTACCCTATTTGTGTGAGCCATCTGTTTCCTGCTGAGACCCTGACTGATGTATTTTCTAATCAAGAATGCACTGCAGAGAACACCAAAAGTGCCAGTTCAGAACATTAGATGTGCCTTTGGGGGCACTGACAGAACATTGTAACTTTAGCATAAAGATCAGCAATGTTTCAAAAATGGAAAAAAACAAGATGCTTGGCCCAGTTGTTCTATTACAATAGAACAGTAGAAAATCTATTAAGAATAATACATGCAAATTTGGTTAAGAGGGTATGAGAAGGACAGTATATAAATGATTCATGAATAAGCTTAATTACAATGACTCTAAAGCATAGTGACAACAAATATTCAACTCTGGAAATGTGTTGTATAGATGCATTAAAAATGGTGATAGGGCAGCTCCCACCAGCAAAAACTGGTCTTAATGCCATCTCCACAAGCATGTCATATGCTGTTAAAGCTCTGAGTTTGTTAAGTCAACATTTGTTGAATTCCAACTCTAAATGAAAAAGTAAAATGAGTAACGTAAGTAAATGAAAAAGTAAAAAAAAGTAACGTCTAATGGCAACACAGGACAATTAGTGCCAAATGACCACTGAACACTGTCAAAGAGACAATAACAACAAAACACCTGAGAACCAACAGAACCGAGATCTAAAAGTTAGTAATAAGCCAGTGAGGCTAGTAAAATTAAAGTTTCACAGGAGCAGTTATATCTTATCCAAATGGATGAGCAAGAGAAGAAGATGAACAGACAAGAGGAAGGGTAAATTTGAACGTCCAAGTAAGAAGATCCAATTGTGGGCCAGACATGGGAAGGGTGGCAAAGATGATATCCCCCAGTATCTGTTTTCCCTTCCTCATATAAAGAATATTCATTAGAGAACATGACTATCACAAGTAAAGACCATATTTTCTAGCATCTCTTGCAACTCTGTATAGATGTATGCCTCCGTGTTGGCCAACAAGATGTAAGGAGAAGTTATACGTGAAACTTGCAGACCATGCCCTTAGAAGAAATGTGTCTTCATTTTCCCTTTATCCCCTTCTCTCTGGCTGAAATATCCACAGGTGATACACCACCTTGGCTTATGTGAATGAAGGCAACACATAAATTTGGCAGATCAATGACACAAAAGGAATTAGCTTTTGAAGACTTATAGAGTAGAGATAGCACAGGTGCTGAGGCTCAGGTGTGTGTGTTGGGGTAGGGAGTGCATCCTTATATTAAAGTCATTATTTTGGTCTCTGCACACAAACCTAGACAGAAAGCCAAGTGGACTGACTAGAGGAGTATTTGATTTAAAGAAACAGGACAGGAGTTCCCACTGTTGCACAACAGGATTGGCAGCATCTTGGGAGCACTGGGACACAGGTTTGATCCCTGGCCTGGGGCAGCGGGTCAGAGGATCCAGCATTGCTGCAGCTGCAGCTTAGGTCACAACTGTGACTTGGATCTGATCCCTGGCTCAGGAACTTCCTATGCCATGGGGTGGCCAAAAAGAAAAAAGAAAAAAGAAACAGGACATAAGCCTCTCTGAGCCAAGAGGTGAAAGGTCTTAAAACCTACAAAGAGAAATCAAAACTAGAAGCTTTCTGAACAAGCGGATCAGATCACCCAAAAGAATTATTTTGATCTCTGTCAAACAGATATGCCTTAAGACTCTCTCCTGTCAAAAAATTCAACTGAACACAAAAACATTAAATATAGGATTCAAAAAGCAGGTTACTATAAACTAGAACGTGATCTATTCGCTGCTGCCATCTAAATTTTACTTTCCCACATTTGCATACAGTTATCATTCAGCTAGATGAATGTGGCAGTCAAATGTTTAACTGATTACATGTATCTCTCAAAACAAATCTGCACCATTCAACTAACAGCTGTGAGCTACAAACTGTAGTAGTTCACATCAGAAGCCACCTTAAATTTGCTATATTTTAAACTGTTCGTAATACATTTTCTTGGAGTAAATACGGCACTTTAGCTTAACATTTTCAATACTGTACCAGGACGTGAATTGAAATTGACTACCTGGTGATTACTCAGCTGAGCTGAGCATTTCTAATTTCTAAAGAAGATCTCTGGGAGTGAATTTTCTAAGCTTGTACAAAATTAGTTGAATGACTTTCCACAGTTTTAATGGAAGGGTGCCGCTAAAAGCCTACATGCTATTTTGAAAGTTTAGGTGCAATTAGTGACCAAATGCAATAACTATTCACTGAATGCTTTCCTTATTCACTCAAGAAAATTAAAAGAGAAAAACTGATGGCAATATCCCAAAAGGAATATCATTTTCTTCTTCATGGCACCTGGCAGTCAGGAGTCAGATTTAGAGGATACATCACCACACTGGAAAACAAAAAGAAGGACCTGAATTTCTGTAAAATGGGAGCTACAATTCCAAGATCACAATAGGTATCCCTTATAGGCAGAAGCGCCGCAGGGGGTGATCAAGTGAAGAATCCTGGCTTACCAGACAGAAAGGTTTCTAAAGTGCTGGTGCCAGTGTTTCCTGTAATTTTCAAATTACTTTCTCACTCCTGCCACATTAAGATCTCCTGGATGTATCATAAACTACTTATTGAGGCTGTTCAGCTGGAAAATTGAAAAGAAAGCCTTTCAAGGGTTTTTCCTCTCTGAAACAGGTGGGAAGATAGAAAACGGCACTTGATTGTTTCTTTTGTTTCACCCAGGAAAAGCTTTTGAGAGTCTAGCAAAGTTGCCACCCAATCAAAGAATTATTTGTGTACATATACATTTAAATGAAGCCTGGAAATACAACAAAGGGAAGACAGTTGCTTTTCATAACTTGAGCTGTTCATCGGGAAATGTCAAAACATATTTACCTTTTGAAAATGTCAAAGCTTAACACTTTATGTGATGAATCTACTTCAGCAATCTGTGAAAGCATTGCAATTCCTCTATAAATATTGTGCAATCCCAAAAGAAAAATCCATGCTAACAAGGAAATAGATTAGGCCACACAAAGCAGGAATAAAGATGTAATCAAGCGATTCATTTACAACCTAAACCATCGACCTCCAGCAAATATTTTGCAGATCTTTTCCTGTATCTATATTGTTTCAAGCTGCCTTACCTTCCTTCATGCAAATGCCACTCCCAGGTTATAGATGAATAGAACTGGAAGAAATGTCATTGTGAAATTTCTTTAAATAGAATTTCTATACTATAATTATTTTTAGAGTATGTGCACACACTTTTGATAAAAGAAGTTCAAATATAAGTATCTGGCCCAACATGTTCAGTATCACTGAATTTGTGTGCATAAAGAAGTTTACAGAGAAGGTGAGAGTGGAAGAAACAGCAAGAACAAATCCAGAGGTCAAAAAATATAGAACATATATGGAACACCAGCAGTTCAATTGTGCTACATTGTAGGGTGCTAAAGGGTAATTGTGAGAGCTAAACTGATGTCATATCTTGGGGTCTTAAATGTCAGGTGCAAGAGTCTGGGCTTTTCTATAGGTGACATAGAGCCAGTGAAGGTATTTGGGCATGTAAGAAAACTAATCTAGCAGTACCAAAACGGATTTGACAGCGGTAATATTGATTGAAGGTGAGACATTCAGTAGAGGCAATGGTGAACGGATACAAGACTTGTGTTTTCATCCAGTAAGATTCCTAGAATGATACCCAGAGAGTATTCTTTCTGAGCGTAATAAGAAATCATAAATTAATTAGTTGGCATGGTAGAGGTTAGAGTGTTGAATATGACTCACCTGTGTTATTGGACAGGCATGCCCTTCATCAACCAGAACACCATGGCTGCGGTTCGTCTTGGGACCAAGAGGGGGGTGGGGAGACAGGATTGGCATGTTATTTTCTATAGTCCATCTTGTGTTTTCTCCCTAGAATAAGAAAATAATTTAACAAATTAATGCATGATTAGTAATCTAGTTAGTGCCTGTCAGAAGTACTTCCTCGTTTTTTTCAAAAGTGTTCCTTCTCAGGACTATCTTCTCCTAGCCAGGAGACGTTTCCATAGCTGGACTTGGGAGTTGGGTGTGGCCGTGAGAGGCGGGAAACTGGGTGTGCTTTATCCAAAGAAATAGCTGTGCTCCAAGTAATAGCTACAAATGCAGTGTGTCCTTAGTTTTAGCAAGAATATTATTTAAGGAGTTCCCATTGTGGCTCGGTGGAATCGAACCTGACTAGTATCCATGAGGACATGGGTTGGATCCCTGGCCTCGATCAGTGGGTTAAGAATCTTAAGGTACCACGAGCTGTGGTGTAGGCCAGCAGCTGCAACTCTGATTCGACCCCTAGCCTGGGAACTTCCATATGCCTTGAGTGGGGCCCTAAAAAGAAGAAAAAAAAGAATATTATTGAATCTGCTTTAAGTGGATCACTACAAGAAGTACAGTGTCCCTCACTCCTCTGATGGGCAGAGACTACAGGAAAGTATGACTTGTCTGCCTGAAAAATAATTAAATAATGCCATCCACAAAGGGTTATATATTACATAAAGGGGACCTAAAACATAGGTCTTTTGCCAAGTGCAGCTATAGGTGAAAACTGTTACAAATAAAAATTGTACAGGGAGGAAATGGAATGTCTATCAGGAATTTCTGCCAATGCTGTAACATGCCCATGTACCTGGTTAGTGTGCCTGGCAATCTGGGTGAGAGTGAATAGAGTACAGTTTCAGGCAGTGCTAGTCACCCTTTACTTCCAGTACCCATTTTCTCCATCAACATTTCAGCAGATGAATTATAGAACTCAATTTATCTGCTGAGAATCTGGAACTCAAGTCCTTGATACAGGACGATTGGCAAAGTTGATTTAACCACAAAACTCCACACACCAACTTTTCTGATCTTGAAAAGCTGACGTATCTTCTATTAATTAACAACGCTTTTGTGTTGAATAACTTTTGACTAGATAAAATAGATAGAGTCTATCAGGCAGGAAGGAAAATTACTGTTTCCTATGGCAAGTTATTCTACAGAAGTTTTACGAACATTCATCAGTTTGTGAAACGTGTCTTAAGCCCCACATTTGTTAACACTACACAGAAAATGAAGAACACCACGCGGGTTTAAATGGCTCAAGAAACTGAGTAAAACTGCCAACCTGAACTGAAACCTTGCAAACATGCCTAATTGAATCTCTCATCTCTTGATTTAAATAAAGTAGAAAACAAGGAATTTTAAAATGCCTTCACAGCATGTCTGAATCTTAAGCTTTTGATTGCTAATGCAGATCTTTCCTACCATATATTTTCAAGGATCATGTTCACATGACAACCTACCATTGGATAGTTCTTAAAATGCGCTGTTTCCCATCACACTGGGAACGTCACCATCTATTTTTACCTTCTTATGACAAACAAATCTTTTGGTTTCTATCACAAATCAATAAATTAAACACAAAAGCAAAATTCCAAACTTGAAAAGAATGTCTTGAAGTTTTTCTTTGAATGACTTGTGCCTTATACAATTTCTCTTACATGGCAAATTCCTATTTTGTCACAATCTTCCATAATAATAGTGGCCAAGATTTAAGCTTGGCGGAACCAACCTTTGACCTCAATTATGTATTACTCCGTAATAAATTGCCCCCATGGAACTTCAATAATAATAGTACCACTGGCCTTCAAAATCATGAAATAATATTATGAAGTAAAAGAGTTACCTTAACTCCTTACCTTAAATCTCTGAATTCGCTCCTTCCTAGCCAAGGTCTCCAGTTTCTTTTTAATTTCAAGCTGATGGTAACGCTAAGCATATAGGAAAGAGCGGAAGAGAGAATCATAACAATTATAGCAAAGAGTTTTTTAGGGGAAAATAATCCCAGCAGCTCACTATATTCTCAATGACCTCTCTTGTCATTGAGATGAAAAAGAATCACCTGTATAAGTGTGCAAGTGGGAATATAAATTGGTACAATTCTGTGAAAAGCCAATTCCTAACATACATTAAGCAGTTAAAAGTGTTTCTACTTATAACCAATAAATTTCACTTCTAAACCTAGGGCAAAATCTGAATAATAGAAAAAAAAATGTTTTATGCACAAGATGCTGTCTAAATGGTTTTTTTGTTTTTCCTTCAAAGCAAAAATTCAGAAGCAATATAAACTTTAAAGGGAATGGTTAAGTACATCCACACAATTGAATAAAATTACTAAGATAAGGTTCATAAAGATTTGTTTAAAAAATGGAAACTGCATGTCATGCCGTTAAAAGTAGGATGCAGAATTGCACAGAAATATGGTTGTATTGATCGAGTTCATACTGGGTGCCCGTCCTTGTGCTGGGCAAGTGCTTTGGGAACAATTCCAATTGCTAAACAGGATCGTTTTACCAATGAAGAATTGGAGGCAGAGAGAGGATCATGAACTTGCCCCTGGTCACACAGCTAGTCAGTGGTAGAACTGTAATTTGAACCTTGGTCTGACACTAACTTCCTGTTTGGCTTTTCCCCCCCCAAAAAACCATGTTCCTCTCACAACATAGCATGTTTTTATTATGCCTAAATATGACTAGGGGAGTTCTTGCTGTGGTGAAGTGGGTTAAGAATCTGACTACAGCAGCTCTGGTAGCTGTGGAGACACAACAGGTGGCTCGGATTCAATCCCTGGCCCAGGAACTTCCATATGCCATGAGTGTGGCCATTAAGTTAAAAAAAAATATATATATATATATATAGGCAAGAGACTAAAAGGAAATCTGAGTATATTAACAGCTGTTATCTCTGAGAGGAGAGATTACATAGGGTTTTCTTTTTTATGATCTCTTGTGTTTTCTTATTTTTCAGGAATATATTAATTATATAACTTAAAAATAAACCTCACCTAAAAATGATCTGCTTACAATTTGCTTTAAAATCATTCAGATGCATTTGAAAATATCTGATTTACTGGCTCTTTTAAAAAGTGTTTTTTCTCAGTTCTTGATCCCCTCCTGCTGTCTTGGGACTCTGCAGACTCAAATCATTCCTTCCTGGGTATCATCAATCCTCTTCTTAAAACCTTTCTTCTCTCCTTCTTTCCTCTTATCTCATCCACTTATCACTAAACGTTATTAAATTCACTATCAATCATCTTCCATTTATTCTCAACTCACCACAGTCACCCGCTCCCACCCTCACTCTTCTTTCTGTTCCTGAAACTACATTCACCAAAGCCATCAACGTCTCTGTCCTCCAGGTCAAAGGTAATTTCTTTTATTTTCCCAGTAGTCATCTTATTTAACCATTCTTCAGTTTGTGAGACCCTCCTAGTTCCCAGGCCACCGTTTGATCAGGTTTTCCCACCACTTGAGGCTCTTTTCTGGCCCATATTGTTGTTCCTGATCTCCTACAATGCACACCCCAAGCCAGAAGCCTCGGAGCAGCTCTGGGTGCCTCCTTCGCCCTCCTGGTCCAGATCTCCATGGACAGCTGCATCGCTCCAGCATTTCCCTTCCTGCCGTCAGCCCACACCCTCTGGCAACAGCTTCCTAATTGACCTCCCATCTCCAATCTTTTCCAGCTCATTAATCCATCTTCCACATTTTTAGCAACATCATCTTTCTAAAACGGCTCTGCTCATTTATTTCACTCCCCTGCTGAAAAATGTTTCATCGCCTCATCACCTACACTCCAAACGTAGCTGTGAACGGAAAGCCTCCAGAAACGAGGCCCCTACTTATTGGAGAGTATCACTTCCTGCCACTCTTTCAACCAACCAACAGTGCAGTCTGGCCTCAGTGAGCTTTCCTTTCCATCCACAAGGTCCCTTCACACCTCTGTAACTTCATACCCGATACCTGCATTCTCTGGAATGCCTTTCTTGTGCTTGCATGTTGAGTCTCACTCTAGGTTCAGTTCAAAGAGCAGGACCTCTGTTCAGCTTCCTCTGACTCTCACAGAGACAAGTCATCATTCCCTGCTTTTCTGAGCTCAGTCTGTTTTTTCCTCTCTTCTAGCATTTGATCTCTTTCTACAGCATTTTTTTAAAAAATTGTATCTCGCGGCTACATCACACAGCCCCATACTGGTACATGGTAAGCCTGCAATTAATGTTTATTGCATGAATGAATACATGAATATTAATACAACAACATTAGTAAACAGCATCAGCATAAACTGATGTGAGGCAAATGTGACAATTTAGAAATATTTTATTTTTAAATTATATTAAAATATATATAATTAAATATTTTACATAATAGCATTTATATAAGATATTTACTTCAAACTTTAAGAATACATAAAGACTCTTGGATCTCCCTGGTGGCTCAGAGGGAGGATCTGGTGTTGGCACTGCTGTGGCAAGTGTTCAGTCCCTGGCCCAGGACTTTCCACATGCCTCAGGCGAAACAAACAAACAAAATGCATATAGACTCTTTAATAATAGCATATTTAACAATTATTATGTGTCTGTTATATGAAATTTTGGAAGACCAAGGTTCAGGGATTCAAGACTAATACAGAAATTGGTGCCTACTAATTAAGCTTGAAATTACGTATAGATTAATTTTACACTACATTTTCTAAACATTAGTTGTGAAATTCCAAAAAATACTTTTATAAGAAGGGAACTGGAGTAGGGTCATAAATAATAATTCTACGTAATTCATGCACATGATATAAATCACAAAATGAATTCCTAAATTAACAGATCATGCACATATGAAGTAAATGCAATACTTGCTCAATTTAATAGTCACATAATAACAAGTATTTTCAGTGGCAGTACACTTCCTATTGGCTTACTGATGATTCTACAGTTGTTCATAAATGTTTACTGCACCTACAGGTCAATGGTTTTATGAGCCGAGTTTTCTGATTTACGGCTACATGGTCAAATCAAGAAGTGACATGTTTATTCACAGACATTAAAACTGTGTTGATGCATGATGCTGAAAGTTCCATGGAGCAAGGCTAAAATAATTTATCAAGTTAGCTAGATATCCTACTAAAAATACCATGTCAGATAAAAAAAAAAAAAGTTGCTGATGCTTGGGTTGTGAATCTAGGCTGACCAATTTGACCTAAAGTAGGAGGGACAACAGATGTTTCAGTGACTGTTCCCTGAAACATAGCATACGCCCTGAGCTTCAGAGTCTTAAAAGAATAACAAATCTGAAATAATTCATGACAGTAGCATTACTGATATTTAAACAGATTGTCACCTTTTTTTTAGCAAATGGAAATTGAGGTACAGATGGTGAGGTCTGGTGTGTTTTAGAGTAGCCATTACGGATTAAAAAATCTACACTTGTTAAATTAAATATCACAAAATTTATAATAATGTCCATATTCTTCCCTAACTGAAATGGAAAAATGCTTACTTCAGCATCTTGTCCCCTCACTACCTAGATAGATATATTTCTCAGATGACCTTGTTCCACTCCTTTTAAGTGAAAAACAGGAAGAACTCCTCTCCTTCGGTACAGAAAGTACTATTAATTATCATACTAGAAAATATCAACTGTAAAGAAAACAGTTAATACTTGTACCTCCATATCAAGAACCTTATGGAAAATAGCCTGGGCTAAGCATTCCCGGATGTATTTCTGGTGATCCCTCTTCATGATATTTAGTTTGTATTCCTTTTCAGAAAGTATTCTTCCATTTCTTGTGATCTGTCATGAATAAATGAAACATTACATAGAAATACAAAGTAGAAAATGCATTGTTAGTTGCCTATAGGAGAGAGCCAGAGAGACAGACAGTCAATCAGACAGACGGAGAAAGAGGCAGTGTCTTTTAAGCCTAACGGAGTATAGTACCATGGTTGATAAACTTTCACTTATAATGAATATTTCATGAGGTAAAAAAAAGAGAAAGGCAGTTTCATATACCCATCATTGTGAAAACACATACAGGTGGTGCTCTTGACGTTTAAAACAAGGTTTTCATTACAGTAACAACTTTCCCTTGATGGAACCCAGGTGTTCTTTTCATTTCTCTTTTTTGGAACACATTCGGGAAGAAGGGATGGGGTGCTACCTTGAAACAATGAATAGGAGCGGTGATCACAGGACTGATGATCTCACAGGAAATACCCTGAAGGGCAAAAAATGTAAGCTACAGAGGCTCTCATCGGTATGTTTTTAAAGTAATTTGTTTCATTACTTTGTTTTCACACTGTTTCTTCCACTCTCCAGCCCAGAATTGTAATTCAATTTGCTGTGATTTAGGTATTTTCAGATTATGCACGACTGTAAATATAAAATAATTCAAATTGGTTTCGAGCGATATCATGGTCGAGTCCCAGGAGTGGTAGTTGCTGATTTTTTATTTACATTTTTCTTTTCCTTTATTCCTTTCTATGGGCGTTTCCGTTGTATTTTCCTGCATCTTCTCTAAACTGAGGATGTCATCCTTTCTGAATAATCATCTTGCTGCTTTTCACTTATTTAAACTCTGTTCTTTCACACCTAAAGTCCACATATTTCTTAATTTTGATAACTAGCTTTTTAGCACTGTGGTTGCAACTTATTGGAGTGCTGAGATCAGCTAGAGTTGTAGAGCTGTGTACAAGTGATTGGTTATTGACCATCTTTTGGGGGGGGGCGCACCTGCGGGATATGGATGTTGCCAGGCTAGTGGTCTAATCAGAGCTATAGTTGCTGGCCTACACCACAGCCACAGCAACACGGGATCCGAGCCGTGTCCGAGACCTACAGCATAGCTCACGGCAGCGCCAGATCCTTAACTCACTGACCAAGGCCTGGTATCAAACCCACATCCTCATGGTTACTACTTAGATTCGTTTCCACTGAGCCATGATGGGAACTCCTGATCATTTTTTTTTTTATGAATGCATTTTCTAATAGAAGAAAGGAGTGTGGTTGTAGCAAGTGTGCTTGGAATTACAAATCACTCAGTTACAGTTTTTGAAATGTGTTGTCCATTGGAAATCATGGCACATCTATCCAGTCGGGAAAAACTGTTGGGAACATCCTATGGCCCCCATAGCACTGCACTTGCTATTGTTTGCTCCTCAAGGAGCATCTAATCTCCCCAACTAGGTGCTCCTATAGGGCAGAAGTTCTTAAACTTGAACCAGCACCTGAAGAATCACCTGGAAGACAAGTTTAAAAAGATGGATGGACCCCACCACACAGTTTCTGACTCAACAGATCTGGGGCTCTAGAATGTGCATTTTCTAACAAGTTCCCAGGTGACACTGAATACTCCTGATTCAGGGACTATGTGTGAACAACCGCCTTAGAGAAAAGAATGTATTCTTGTTTGAATTGCCATGCCCATAATCAGTGTGCTTGATAATAATAAGTGCTAGTTCATGATGTTGATAAATAAATACAAAATCCTTCCCATTTAGTTATTCATTCATTATTTTTAGCCACCTCTGCAGCATGTAGAAGTTCCCAGGCAAGGGATCGAACCCATGCCACAGCTGTGACCTGAGCCACAGCAGCGACAGTGCCAGATCTTTGACTGACACCAGGGAACTCCAAGGTGTTCCCATTTATATATGAAGCTCAGAGACTGTTATCCAAAGAAGTAGTGTTAATAGTAACCTCAATAATCACAACCAGCATTTATTACACATCTCTAATAGTCACAACAATCCTGGGGGCTAGGTATCATTATCTTTATTATCTTCCTTCAATTGAAGAAGCTGGAGCTGAGAACGTCAGGGTGCATTTTGCTGACAATTCTGCCTAGTAAATGGTAGAGCAAGGTTTCAGCCAGGTCTGTCTGATAATAAAGCCCCAGGAGACAAAAAGCAAGTTCTCTGAGATCTACCCAGACAGAGTGCCAAGCACATAAACAATTAGAAATGTAATGCATATCCTTTCAACTCCATGGCAACAAGAGTTAAGGAAACCTACCATGTTTTAAGAAAGTAAACAGCTAAAATCATTAGTCACACTTTTCTATAACCATATTCCTTACTTCGAACAGAAAACTATAGTATTTTTAAAAGGCTTTCTCATTATAGACATTTAGAGAAGTGGAAACTTTGTGGAAATGATAGTTTTGAAGCTAATGAAAGACACTAATTTATCAATAAACCATTACAGAAAATGAAAGAGTTTGTAAAAATTTAAAAGAAAAATTTTGAACTGTTTATTTCTTCCACACCATATCCTGCGATTATTAAAAACAATATTTTTTTCTGAGGACAGTAAAATTTTCTCTATCCTTATTCCCTAACCTCCCTAATAGTTCCTAGTTTGTACAATAAGTTCAATAAATATGTGATGAATAAATGAGTAAATAAACAAATGAAATATGCTATTGAAAACTCATAGGGATTTTTCTCAATAATTTATAAGTTGCTTGCCTTAGCATCATCATGACTTCTCTTCCTATCTTTTGAAAAACACAGCCTCAAATAGATAAACCAGAGCCTTGGAAAGTAAGTAATTTTTCTAAAGCGAGGGAAGGGAAAAGATGTCACCGATAAGCTCGAAGAGGAAACCAGAAAATATAGAGAATTATTGGACTTAATGAAACAAGAGGGCAGGTAGAAAGCAAACCAAATCTTACCAGCCCTGATCTTAAGAGATGCCGCCTTATCCTCGTGTTGTTAAAATATCCAGCCAGGTGTTTATCGGTAAGGCTATTATATGCTGCAAGTAATCTGGAACACAAAAATGAAACCATAAGGATTTGTAAAGTGTTGCTTGATAACCAAGGCAATTCTTGACCCTATCATCCCCCAACTGTACATTATCATTCTCTCATCCAGCCAGCCAGTCATTCACATATGTGTTTAATGAAAAGGTATTGTATGCCTACTGTTTTCTAGGTTTGATAACAACTGGGAGACAGTCCTGATGCTGTTTTAGCCCATGGACAAGTATAGAAATAAGACATGAACAATTTAATTGGTTGTGAAAAATCCAATAACAGAAATATGCAAAAAGCCTTAGGGACACAGATAAGGAGAATAACCACCAACTCTGATCACTGAGAAAGTCTTCATGGAAGAAGCCTGATGGAAAAGTAGGGGTTCCTTCAGAGGACTCTGCAGCCTCTTGTTACACACCCTAAATTCTAGGAACTCGGATTTACTTGTGTCCCCTGAACAAATTTCCTCCTGTCTTCAGGATACAAGGTACATACAGCCCCTCTACAGGGAAGGCCTCCCCTTTACCAGGTATTAGCTAATGGAGAACACCTGTGATGCACATCTCTTCTCCCAGGAGACATCCCCGACACAAACTAGGTGTGCTGTGCTACCTCTCACTCTGCTCCTCTAAGACCTTGAGATCCATTACAATATCCGTCCATAATGCATATCCATTATACTATCCATTACAATACTCACTACATATTCATATAATATGTTATTGTTCATTCCTTAGTCTACTCCTGTAGGTTCACAAACTGGCCCACACACACGAAGAGCAAGGGAAGAACGAAAAAGAGGCAGCCATTGCAGATTGGAGAGCGACAGGTTTAATAAGCAAGAGAACTTACCTAAGAGGCTTATCTTGGGCAGTTGCAAGACTAGTAGATCTCTGCACTTTCCCACTAGAATCTTAAAAGTTTATATAGAGGCCTGACTGGGCCCAGTCATGTATAAGGTCCTGATGGTTTCAACAGCACATTACTCTCTCAAGATTGCACCCCTTAAAATGGTTCCCACTGTGGGAACGGTGGGCAGAACATATATTCCAAAAACAGGGGAGGGGGGAGGGGCCTCTGACTTCCCAGGTCCAGTCTGAAGTGGTTGCATGGTTTCAATGACCTCCTCCAACACCTCTGCTAGATTTGAAGACCAAGATAGCAAATTATTCTTGGTGTCCCTACTGATGTTATTTATTATGTATCTCAATAATGATGTGTTCAACACACAAAGGTACCATTTTGTTTGGGATTCATTCTTAACTGGTACAAATTTCTAAGTTTAAGCTCAGCAGTTTATATATCTAGACACTTTCATTAATTCCACATTGAGAACCAAAATACTTTTTTTCATGGATTTCTGTTGATTTTTAGAGTCTTTCATTTTTTCTTTTTATTTTTTTTTCATTTTTAAAAGTTTTATTGAAGTATAGTTGATTTACAATGTGATAATTTCTGTTGTACAACAAAGCGATTCGGTTATACCTGTACACACAACCATTCTCTTTCAGATTCCTTTCCCATATAGACCATCACAGAATATTGGGTAGAGTTCTTGGTGCTATACAGCAGGTCTCTGTTGGCCATTCATTGGCGGATAAACTGTTTCCTTAGTTACATGCTATATACCATGGTAGATGGTCAATATAAGTCTATAAATAATAGTTCGAAGATATTTTTTCCAAGTTTTAACCTATCCTTTATTATTATCTTACAAAAGTAGGTACACATATACATATGCATGTAAATATACTTGTATGCACACATTATACACATACATAAATGTGAGTGTATGTATATACGGACAGACACAGAAACAGAAACAAAGAAAGAGAAAGAGGCAGAGAAAGAGAACATACAAGCCTAAACACAGCCCTAATATAAAGTTACCCTAAAAAATGCACACCCTATTACCTGCAACCAAGATTTATAATCTATACAGTTTATAAGCAACTGATCCTTAACTTAATCTGAGACCAGAGCAAGGACCAAGCAAATGTCTTTAGCAACAATTTTATTTAGCTCTTTGCACTGGAGATGGTATCAGTGACTTTTTCCAGTCTCTTTTCTCCTTAATGCCCATCTCAGGCAAGTTTCATGCTGTCAAACGGTAAGGAAAGTTTAATTTTGTCCTCAAAAGAGACTGGAAAGCAGTCACAAAGCCCAGGAGCCAAGGTGCCACATGAGAGTTGCAGACACATGAACAACTGCGGAAACCATTATTTCACTGGGCTTACACAGAAAGACAACCTGAGGGCTTCAGTAATGCACATACAAAACCAACTCTGGCTAATGCTTTGAAACCATCTTTTAAATGAACTGTCTTGGTGTCTTATAGTTCATCAAAGGTTTCTTGTCTCCGAAAGGTCAATGTTGTATCCCTTACCCTTTCTGAATCTCAGAATACCTTTTCAGCAACTCATTTCAGAAAGGTGAGCAGGTGTCTCTCAGTCCTAACAATCATGATCCCACAGTTCACATATTTTTAAGGTAAATCATTAGACTGTGATCATATATTGTCTTCTGTCTGTTTTTCAAGCACACGTTTTAAAAAAAATCAGTATTTTGGGAAGAGCTGTGAGTGCTAAAACCTTGAGTAAATAAAGTAGGGTCAAAATGTTAGGAAATGTGGGAGTTCCCATCATCTGACTAGGAACCATGAGGTTGAAGGTTTGATCCCTGGCCTTGTTCAGTGGGTTAAGGATCCAGCATTATTGTGAGCTGTGGTGTAGGTTGCAGACACAGCTCAGATCCTGCGTTGCTGTGGCTCTGGCGTAGGCTTGGCAGCTACAGCTCCAATGAGACCCCTAGGCTGGGAACCTCCATATGCCGTGGGTGTGGCCTTAGAAAAGGCAAAAAGAACAACAACAACAACAAAAAAACACAAAGTTAGGAAATGTGGACCTCAACTTCTCTATTGACTGTATAATATTCCGTTCCTTTAATTCAAACATTGAAACCTTTTTAATACTTAGGTCCTTAGCCAGTATTAAAGGACCTAAGGTCCTCTGGTACCACCTCATTCTAATTTTGCTCTCTCAGGCACTTACTGAAAGAGCATGTATGTGTGTGAGGCCCCTCCAGTCTTACTGACAGGTGGACTAGATCTGGATGAGTTGAAACCTTTGTACAGATCAGTTGTTTCACCTTTCCCTGTTTAGGAGATTGAAGGTCCCTGGTTGGGATGCCATTTGTAAGGCATCTTCTTCCATGACTATGAATAATAACCAGCTGGGTGCATCCAGGCTCAGTCATTTATTTTTTTCAGACAATGCCCTAATTTTTTTAACTGGAACTTTAGTTAAATGAGTTCTTTGATAACAAGAAACTAACCTAAATTATATAAAGATTTAGTAAAATGGCTGTTATGGATTGAATATTTGTTTCCCCCTAAAATCCACAGGTTGAAACCCCATCTCCTTCTATGTGATGGTATTAGAAGGTGTGGCATTTGAGAGGTGACTAGGTCATGGGAGTGGAGCCTCCATGAATGGGATCAGTGCCCTTATAAAAGAGATCCCAGAGGGCTCCCCTGCCCTTCTACCATGTGAGGACATAGCAAAAGAATGGCCATTTATGAATCAGAAAGCAGATTCTCACCAGACACTGAATCTGCTGATGCCCTGATCTTGAACTTATCTTCCTCCAGAACTGTGAGAAATAAATTTCTGTGGTTTAAGCCACCCAGCGTATGGCATTCTGTCATAGCAGCCTGAACAAACCAAGACAGCAGCTAATGCAAATATGTCCAGTATTTACATAAAAATGTCACCCTGGAGTTCCCGTCGTGGCGCAGTGGTTAACGAATCCGACTAGGAACCATGAGGTTGCAGGTTCGGTCCCTGCCCTTGCTCAGTGGGTTAAGGATCCAGCGTTGCTGTGAGCTGTGGTGTAGGTCGCAGACGCGGCTCGGATCCTGCGTTGCTGTGGCTCTGGCGTAGGCCAGTGGCTACAGCTCCGATTCGACCCCTAGCCTGGGAACCTCCATATGCCGCAGGAGCGGCCCAAGAAATGGCAAAAAGACAAAAAAAAAAAAGTCACCCTCATTCTGCCCAGCAAGCTTCCTTCACGGTGATGGTAGTAATCCTATGTCTCAGGCACAACCGTAGTCTGTCCCATCCTTTTCTCTCTGCTCTTTATGCGGTTCATATGGGTTTGCAGCCTCCCCTTGCTTATACTCAATTACAAGAGCTTTAGTGCCCCAACCTCACCTAGATTTAGTAGCATTCTTCCGATGTTTCTGCCTTTGTCCTCTCCACTTACTGCCACCGTTTCTCTCTCTCTCTCTCTCTCAAACACACACACACACACACACACACACACACACACACGCACATACATTTCTTTCTTGCACTCAGCACAACCCTGGGCCAGATGAGGTCCCCTCAGCTGGGCTTGGGATTGTATTGCACCTTGAGTACCCCAATCCCTTTGTAAGTTACTGTCTGCATCTGTTGTCAAAGCTGGACTTCCTGGTCACACTATCTCAGTCCTGTGATCCTCTCTTGCTCCCGTCCATAAGATCAACAGCTGCACTGGTCACAGCAACCACCAGGTCACTGTGACACAATCACTCAAAAGCCATGCTCTTCAAACAAAGGCCCATAAATAACTGGCCAGACTAGTCTAACTCGTTGGCTTCCTTACAGGACAGATGAGGCTATTTACCCAACCCCTGTGCACTGGGTGGAGAACAACCCACTTTCGGGCTCAATGCACTGTGGGAAACTGTCCACCAGGAAACAAAACAACCCTGTCTCTATGGTGGTTCCTGTTTCCCCTCAATCCACACCTCCCTGTCCCTGCGGTGCCTGAGTGTTAAGGAGCAAGTGTTGAGTCACTAGGAGTGCCACCTGCCCAGCTGCATCCTGATTTTAGCACTTGACCCTTGAACCTCTGCCTCCCACCATGTAGATGATATCATTGGGGCTCTGAAGTAATAAGATCAATTCCTATCAATCCCTCCATTGGCCTCCAAAGAGTGAGTCTATCCCATAAAAACCCAGACTAAAAGGAAAGGCATGGTAACATTAATCACAAACATCTATGGAGTACTGATGATTTTCAGGACATTCTGTGCAGCACCAGGGGCTTAGGGATGGCACAGACACTGCACTCACAGAGTTCCCAAGCTAGTGGGGAGGTATGCATACACATACATTGTGTGTGTGTATGTGTGTGAGTATGCACTTGATTTCTTTCTGTCACAGGCTAACTATTTCACAGTGGTTGCTGAGTATCTGAGTGTCCCCATTGCCGGGCACTGTGCCCTCAGCTGGGGAAGGAGTGTAATAATTCTTTCCAGTTTGCAGATTACAAAGCAGCTCCACATACATAGTCTCATTTGTTTTCTTTTAGGCCTCTGGAAAGTGAGCAATAGCTAACTGTTACAGCTCTTCCATCTTCCTAACACGGAAAAACTCCAAAAATAGAGTATTGCTTACTGTGATTCAGTCCAAGGTATCTATCTAGGATCACACTGATAGAGGAACCTCTTGTCGCTGGTAGTGTACTTGAACCCCACCCTCCTCTCCCATCAGGCCAGTCCCCACACTGTCTACTTCTGTGGACAGAGAAGGATGTAGTAGTTAAGACTCCAGCTCCAGTCCAATCCTGGTTCCACCCTGACTAGCTCCACACCTGGGGCCAGGTGACTTAACCTCCCTATGCCTTGACTGCTCTACCTTTCACAAAACACCCAACAGTAGCATAATTCAGCCAGGTTCTCTGCCACTTTACAACAAGGATCAGCTTTCCTCCAGTTTCCATATTCTTCATTTCTGTCTGAGACACTGAGACATTATAAGAATGGCCTTTTCCATCTATATTTCTACCAATGTTGCACAGATGATGTCCTATGTTACACTTTCATATCTTTTTTTTTTTTTTTTAGGGCCGCACCTGAGGCATATGGATGTTCCCAGGCTAGGGGTCAAATCGGAGCTGTAGCTGCTGGCCTGTGCCACAGCCTCAAGCCATGTAGGATCCGAGCCGCTTCTGCAACCTACACAGCAGCTTGTAGCAATGACAGATTGTTATCTCACTGAGCAAGGCCAGGGGTCAAACCCAAGTCCTCATGGATACTAGTTGGATTCATTACCACTGAGCCACAGCCGGACATGATATGCTATGTTAGAAGAGGGATGCTATCTCTCCAACTCTCTCTCTCTTTTTCTTTGAGTCCTCTCCAGAATCATCTTTAAAAGTCTTGTTGGGAGAAAATATTTGTAAATCATGTATCTGATAAGGGGTTAATATCCAAAATATATAAAGATCATACAACTCAACAACAAAAGCAAAATCAAAAACCCAAATAGTTGAATTAGAAAATAGGTAGAGGACCTGAACAGGTATTTTTCCAGGGAAGACATACAATTGGCTAACAGGTACATGAAAAGCCATCAAATGCCATTAGCCATCAGGGAAATGCAAATCAAATCCACAGTGAGATATTACCTCACATTTGTCAGGATGGCTGTTGCTGAGGATGTGGAAAAAATGGAATCCTTGTACACTGTTGGTAGGAATGTAAATTGGAGCAGTCACTATGGAAAACAGTATGAGGTTTCTCAAAAAATAAAAAATAGAATTATCAAATGATCTAGCATCTCAATTCTAAGTACATCTTCAAAGGAAATAAAATCACTATCTCAAAGAGGTATCCGTACCCCCATGTTCACTGCAGCATTATTCACAATAGCCAAGATAAGGAAACAAGCAGCCTTCAACAGATGAATGGATAAAGCAAGTCTGATACACACTCGCTGGAATATTATCCAGCCATAAAAATGGGGGAAATTCTGCCATTGTGGCAACATGGATGGACTCTGAAGGTATTCTGTTAAGTGAAATAAGTCAGATGGTGAGATGAATACTGTATGGTCTCATAAGTTGATCTAAAAAGCCAGAGAATAGAATGGTGGTTGCCAGAGGCTCAGGGGTGGGGAAAAGGGTGAGATGTTGATTAAAGGGTACAAATTTCCAATCAATGATGAATACATTCTAAGAATGTAACGTACAGCATAGTGACTTTAGTTAACAATACCATATTGCATAACCAATATTGCTATGAAAGTAGATCTTAAATGAGCTCAACACAAAAAAAAGTGGTGAATTATTTGAGATACTGGAAGCATTAACTAAATTTACTGTGCAAATCATTTTACAATATATACATGTATCAAATAATCACATTGTATACCTTAAACTTACACAATATATTCTCTGTCAGTTATATCTCAATAAAGCTGGGGAGGAAGGATTGGTGTCTCAAAATTTCCTTCTACCCATTACCAGTTCCAAAACTGTTTCCACATTTTCAGATAGTTGTTATAGCAATACCCTGCTTTTTGGTACCAATTTCTGTCTTAGTCTGTGCAAGTTTGTAACTGAATAGGTTGAGTGATTTAAACAACAAAAATTTATTTTTCACAGTTCTGGAAAATGAAAGTTCAAGATTAGGGGGCCAGCATGGTCAGGTTCTTGTTGAAGGTTCTCTTCCTGGTTTATAGACAGCCACATGGCACAGAGAAACAGAGAGACAAATTATCTGATGCCTCTGGCTGTAAGGGCACGAATCCCATCACTAGGGTTCCATCCTCATGACCTATTTTCCAGAAGCCCCATTTCCAGATATCATCACACTGGGGACTGTGATTTCAACATATGAATTTGAGGAGTATACAAACATGAGGCCAGAAAAAAGGCATAACTGTCTCCATTTTGTAGATGAGGAAAATAAGACTTAGGTCAAGTCTCTTGCCAAAGATTATGTAACCTAAAACCTGTTCCTGATAATATACACCAAGTCACAACGAAACACACTCATAAGGACTTGCTAAGGTGGAGATGAGGACTCTAGGTATAATAATGGGGAAATGTGAATCATTAAAGATTCACAGAGATGTAATTCCACCAATTTTTAGTACATAGACAAGAAAACTTTATATAAAAATTCTTTGTATGAAAATTAAGAAATGCACTACTTTCATTCATAATTAGCCATATCACTAGCATAAAAACAATGTACTGAAATCTTTAAATCACCCTACTCTCCTAAAGACATATATACATATATACATTTCTGCATTCAACTTTACACTACAAATTTCCTGGCAAACTTGTTCAGAGAGAATATAAAGAATATTTTTAACACAACCAGTTTAGTCTATCTCCAAATTATGACTGAACCTATCTGAATTAATGAAATTTTTATTCGTTTACTATTGCTCTGTAACAAACTATTGCATACTAGAAACTTAAAATGACACAAATTTATTATCTTATAGTTTTGGATATCAGAAGTCCAATGTAGGTCTCAATGGGTTAAAATTAAGGTGTCAGAAGGGCTGAATTCCTTCCTAAAGCTCTAAGGAGTATTCTTGTTTTCTTCTTTCTACATTCTAGAGGTTGCCCACATTCCCTGGCTCCTAGCTCCCTTCCATTGCCAAAGCCAGCCAAGAATTTCTTACTATGTCATCTCTCTGATTCTAGCTCTTCAGCCTCCTCCTTTCCTTTCCCATTTAGGGATCTTTGTGCTTACTCACACTGGGTCCACCCTTATTTTAAGATCAGCTGATTAGCAACCTTAATTCCATCTGCAACCTTAATTCCTGCTTGCCGTGTAAAGTAATATATTCACATTAATCTGAGGATTAAGACATGGACATCTTTGGTGGCCATTTTTCTGGGGACCACAAGGTTTTCCTATATACATGCCAAACAGTAGGGAGCAGAAACAACGGGACACTGAATGTGATGGTGACTGGTCTGTGATCTATATTGTTCAGGGATTAATCACATCAATGGTCCCTGCTTTCAAAAAGTACACTTCCCAGATGGAGAAAGGCTATTATTGGTGCCACACTAAATGGACAAAACAAATGGGAACCTACTTTGCTGATCTAATTTTCATGTGCCAAATGAAAGCACTAAAACAAAAGAACAAGAGATACATCAAGGAGCATTTCAAATAATTTATATTTTTTTTCTCAGTAAGGATAATCATATAGAGGTAATTTGCTTTAGGTGAATCTAATATGTGAAAAGAGAGATTTGCTCATAGTATGTAATAACATTCATGTCAAACACTATTCAGCACTTAACATATGTTATTAAATTCAATTACACAAAATATTTAGAAGAAATTTTCCAATTACTATGACATACCATTGATTGTAACCTGCAAAAGACATTAGTAATATGCAAATGTGAAAAAAAATCACTTTGTATTAATGAAGTAGATTACTGTTCTTGCTTACTACTACGTATATACAGATGCTTCTGGGGAAGAGAAAAAAATAAGGCATAAAGAAGAATATGGCAGGGTCCCTACTGTTAAGAACCTCAAAATGAGGTTAGAGAAAAGGATTTTATGCATAAAACAATTAGAAAGCATATAAAAGTATACTCAAAAGGCACTAGCAGTGGTGTGTTGGAGCTTGCTCATATCAGCTCTCATGAGATAATGGTTAAAATTTTAGGAATTCTGAAAGCTGTTGTTAGCTTGTAATTGGCCATCCTGGGAGCATTTACACCACAGAAATTGGAAAACTCTACAAACCAGGGCCCTTTTTTCTTTCTGAAAAGCCAGTTTACCAGCATACCACTGACTAAACTTAAAAATAAGTGACAAGATATATCATGTGGGATAAATAAAATAATTCATTATATGAGTCAACATACAGAAGTACCCTGTACATACTTTTAATCCAGAAATTCATCTTCTGTATGTAATATCTGACTAAAGGGGCTCACATTCCCACTCAACTCTTTCCTATCCCTAACAAAAAGAACATAATGCCTCCAATAAATACATTGACATTTTTCAGCAGCATTTCAATCAAGAAATTTTACGCAAGATATCTTTTTTCATCATCACAAATGAAAGGTTCAACTCACCTACCAATCTGGAAAAACTAATTATACAATTTTATGCTCAACAGAATCAAGTGAGATTTAGGTGAATGAACACAGTTTTATTACTAAGGATGAGAAGCCTAATGGAGAGGTGCTTTGCTTTTCAGAGGTCACTAAATATGCAATTTGTAGAGTTTGATAGTGTCCAAAGGGGGCCTACATCAAATCTCACTGCCAAGCAGGCTTCTAGCTAGATAAAATGTTTCTGTGACTCACATATCCAGAGCTTGTACTGGGAAGGCAAGTTAAACAATCACAGGATATTGTGGCTTGACTGCTTTTATGACAGTTAACACAGAATCAAGCTCCGGCCACCAACCCAAATGCCTCTCAATGTCCACCAGAAAAGATTTGCAAGAATCCCCTGAGGAGTTCCCATCGTGGCTCAGTGGTTAACGAATCTGACTAGGAACCATGAGGTTTCAGGTTCGATCCCTGGCCTTGTTCAGCAAGTCAAGGATCCGGTGTTGCTGTGAGCTGTGGTGTAAGTTACAGACACGGCTTGGATCCCGAGTTGCTGTGGCTCTGGTGTAGCCTGGTGGCTACAGATCCGGTTAGACCCCTAGCCTGGGAACCTCCATATGCCATGGATGTGGCCCTAAAAAGACAAAAAGGACCAAAAAAAAAAAAGAATCCCCTGAATTCCACTCAAGCCACCCAAAACAAGTTGAAGATTTTGAATCTCAGGGAGAAGAGTCTTAGCAAAGTTAGTAAAATCTAAACTGAAACACCCTCTCTATCTGAAGGCAGTACTAATAACCAGAAAAAAGCTTCCTACCAATAAAAACTGCATGCCTGTAATTTAAAAGTGAGGAAATTTTAAAAACATGTGACCAGACATCTTAACTCTTAAGAGGTGTTGTGATTTTCCTGTAATTATTTAAGGCAAATAAATCTCTGTCAAACACTCTGTGCCCAAAGTAAACTTGATGAGATTTAAAAAGGATGAGATTTAAAAAGGATGAGATTTGGAGCCAGAGGCTTGAGGTCAAATTCTAACTCTACCCTTTTAGGAGTTCCTGTCATGGCGCAGTGGTTAATGAATCTGACTAGGAACCATGAAGTTGCAGGTTCGATCCTGTGGCCTTGATCAGTGGGTTAAAGATCCATTGTTGCTGTGGCTCTGGCTTAGGCCGGTGGCTACAGCTCCGATTAGACCCCTAGCCTGGGAACCTCCATATGCCATGGGAGCAGTCCTCAAAAAGGCAAACAAACAAAAAAATTCTAACTCTATCCTTTTAAAAGAGGCTTGACCCTGGAGAATTCCATCTTCTTCCCTTTACAATTATTATCACCGTGAAGTAAAATGGTGTGTGTTTCTTGCAGAGGATGATCTACGTTTACTGGTCTGGATATAGATTTACCTGGAGCCACCACATCCTTGGATTACAGAAATTCATATGGAAAGTTTTAGTCAATACCCTCTGATTATACTCAGGAAATAGAGGTTCTAAAAGTAGGCATGACTCATCAGTAAACTCAGAGCAAAGACCTCACAAAGAAGATGAGAATGTCACAGCAATTCCCATAGAATTGTCCCTAGCCTTTCCTAAGGTCCTTGTCTTGCTACTTTCCACCAGAATTTCTTTCATCCATGTTTAGTCACTCCATTTAGATTCATATAAGATTCTTCCCTGTACACTTCTCACAAGTTGTGATGTAGAGCCATGACCACAGTAAACACTCAGTCAGAATGTGCTGAATGAATGAATCAATCAGTTAATAGAAACAAAATTTATTGATCCAATTCCTCAACATATACACTTTTAAAAAAATCCATGTGTAAGAATCACAACATTTCTTCTGCTTCAGGCTAATTACTTAATCTATAACAAAAGAGATTCAAAAGTATGCTTTACATATTTGGGCTTTTTTTGATGCAGAATGTTCAGTGTGGATGATCTTGCTGACAGTATTAGTTTTGTTGTTTTGTTTTCGTCAAATAGGTCCTTTTGTAGTGTGCCACAAAATTGCATTAGAGGAAAAAGTTCTAAGGGAGGCAGGAAAACAAACAATCAAACTTTTGAAAAAAGCTGAAGACCAGTACAGAAGAGGAACTGATGTAAGGGTCAATTATTTTCCAACCCTTAATAAGAAAACTCTTTGCCAACTAAAATTAAACCGTGAGTCTCTGCTGCCTGCCACTTTATACAGGGTGACTGAACTGATATGGTATAAATGATGTTATATTATATTCCTCATTCTTTTTTATTTGCATCCAAATCTGCCAGATCTCAGCAGGTATGCTAAATATTGATTTATAATTTCTCTCAGCTTATTCTAATGACACCAGCCAGATGTGAAGCATAATATTATTTTATTTATGGCCTTAATATGATGGTTTGGAGTGACTAGTAAAGACAAAGCTAGTCTCCAAACTATGCTGACTTCTGGCAAAATAGTTTTGCAATGCTCACAGATGAGGCAATAGGAAAACAGTATATGGGGACTTAGTGGGCCTGGGACACTAAGGGTGTCTAGTTCTTTACAGGAACTGATTTGAGCCTCCAGACTCTTCTCTGGTGACTTAAGAATATTACATCTTTGAATAACAACAACAACAAAAATGTGGCCACTTAAAAAAATATTCATTAATAGAAAAGTAATATCCAAATTCAGGGAGACAATGAAGCTGTTTGGAGGGAAGGTGACCAGTAGAAAGTTCTAGAAATCAACATTTGTATCACTAGTATTTATAGATCCTTTATTTATCTCTTTGTAGGGTACAGTAAACACTCTATATAATATGCACTGTATATTTTAATTCTCAAAACAACCCTGCAAAGTACGGTTATCCTCCCTCTTCATGGAGGAGTAAACTGAGAAGTAGAGGTTAGATAACTAGCTTACAACTACCTAAAGGCAGATTTGGGATTCAAATCAGGGACTGTCCTGCTTTAATCACTAAACTGCACTGTGTTCTACAAGGTACAACAGTCCTGCAGAGCCCAGGTTAGAGAAGGAAGGACATGAGAGATATCTGATAAGTGGAATGGTGAGCCTGTGAAAGATGCTAAGGTAGGAGCTGAGCGGAAGTTCAGGAAGGATATTTTGGCTCAATAAAAGGAAAACTGTTGGAAAAATCAAAGGAAGGGTGTGTTAGATGGTATGTCCCATGTTCCTGGGACTGCATGGTTTTGTGATAGCAGTGAAGGGTTTTAAGCAGGGAATGGTATGACCGGATTATTCCAACTCTCCTTTTAACACCAAAATCCTCTTGCTGTGTCTTGAGGAGGCAGAGGTTTTGTTGAGAGTTTGCTCTCTCTAGTCTGATTTCCTGAGCTTGAATCTTAACTAGATCATTTAGCAGATGAGCAATCAGGGGCAAAGTACCTAACTTCCCCGTGCCTTATATCTTCCTCTGAAAATGGAAATAATAATAGTGCTACTTTAGAAACATAAAGAGCATCAAAGGAGTCAGTATGATAAAGCATTAACGATTTACCCAGCACATAGTAAATGTTCAATGAATATCAGAAGTTACCATTGAGTATATCCCTCCCCTCCTATCATCACTTTATTTTATTTTTTTCTGTCTTTTTAGGGCCGCACCTGCAACATATGGAAGTTCCCAGACTTGGGATCAAAACAGGGCTGTAGCCACTGGCCTATGCCACAGCCACAGCAACACCAGATCCGAGCCTCGTCTGCAACCTACACCATGCTCACGGCAATGCTGGATCCTTAACCCACTGAGCGAGGCCAGGGATCAAACCTGCGTCCTCATGGATACTAGCCAGATTTGTTTATGCTGAGCCATAACAGGAACTGCTATCGTCACTTTAGACCCAAGCTGGAATAATACTATATAGGTAAAACTAACTACTTCTTAAAAACTTCCACCAGGCGTACTTTCTTCCCATATTTAACTTCTTCCATTGGCAGGAAAACCTTCCTCAAGGAGGCTACACTTAAAATCTACTTTTATTTGTTCCTCAGAAAGTGGTTAATCATTATTCTCTTGGGGAAGGGGTCATATAAATCAAAACACTATCTTTTGGAAGTTAGAAAGCTAGGGTCCTTAACTGTCTTTTGTTTATACTATTAACTCCAGGGGGGCATTGACTTTGTCCTACTCACCAGGGCCCAGTGTTCCAGTTACACACAAAAATGGAACATATTTTTTTGAAAAAAATAGACCTTGTTCCTTTTGAAGAGCCTTGAATTCTTTCTAGGTATTTAGAAATACCCATTTTGAGTTAACAAGTCAGAAAATGGCAGTCTTTTAGAGAGGATCTGAAAACCCTCCATGCTGTCCTACTTTTAATGGAATCAGAAACCCAAGTCAAAGAGGTAACTTTGGAGAGCGGGTAATATTTCTTGAAATCCAATATGGAGGTAATCATTTCCTCCGTTCCATGAAGATCCTATTTGCTTTGACTACATTAGTCCAAGTTAAGACACAAAATATTACCAAGTAGTAACGCCACTCCTTGATGTCACAGCTGGTTACATTTGGAAAGCCTCTTTTTTTTCTTTCTTTTTTTAAAGTGTTATTGAATACAGTTGATTTACAATGTTGTGATAATTTCTGCTGTACAACAAAGAGATTCAGTTGTACACTTATTCATATCCATTCTCTTTCAGATTCTTTTCCAACATGGATTATCACAGAATATCCAGTAGAGTTCTCTGTGCTATGCAGCAGCTCCCCTTTGGCCAGTCACTCCATATGCCTCAGGGTGCCTATGCCAATCCCAAACCCCCAGTCCATCCCTCCCATCCCCCTACCTGTTCCTTTTGGTAATCATAAATTTTTTCAGAGTCTGTGAGTCTGTTTCTGTTCTGCAAATAAGTTCATTTGTATCCTTTTTTTTAGATTCCACATATAAGTGATATCATATGATGTTAGGCAAGCCTCTATTTTCCCTTCTCATCATCTAATGTGAAAATTTCTATGGAAACTCCTATTCAAATTACTTCTAAACAAAATTCAAATTCACTAAAAGAATATTGAACTTTGATTCTATGTGCTTTCTGATGCCCAAATCTCTCAAAGCCAGTTTTATGTTCACATTTACTATTCAGCCCTTTTGCTGGGTCAGTGACAATCATGGCTGACAACTCTAGGCAGGGAGCTGACCTATCAGTGAACAACCAACAAATACCTAATGAGTCAGTCCCACAAGCAGGTGTGCACTTGGCAAAAAACGATGCTGTGTTTTCTAAATGTACTTCTGGGGACATCATAGGAAGGAAAAAACTAAAATTGTAGTAAAGAGTTTGTCAAATCTCTGATTTATGTCCACCAAAGTTTTAGCCCGTTTCACAAAAGCTGGTTCTTTGGACATGTCATGCCATTTCTAGTCATTTTCCAGACCATGTTAGCAGTGGGTGATCCACTCGCCCTCACCCTATGGAATCAGAAAGATCCAGTTTAAGTCTTCTATTGCAACATTTACTCTATGAGTTTCAACAAATTGTTTAAACACTATAACCCTCAGTTTCCTCCTCTGTACAAGAGGGGGATAATATTGCCTTAACCATAGAGCTTCAGTTAAATATTAATAAAATAATGCCAGTAAAGCACTTAGCATCATTACGGCATAATGCTTAGCTTTGTTTTATTCTCTTATTTTTTTTTCTTTTTAGGGCTGTACCAGTAGCATATGGCAGTTCCCAGGCTAAGGGTTGAATCAGAGCCACAACTGAGGCCTATGCCATAGCAACACTGGATCTGAGCCACATCTGTCACCTACATCACAGCTTGTGGCAATGCCAGATCCTTAACCTACTGAGAAAGGCCATCCTCATAGACATTAGTCAGGGTCTTAACCCGCTGAGCCACAATGGGAATTCCAGCATTGTTTTATTCTTTTTTTTTTTTTTTTTTTTTGCTTTTTAGGGCTGCAATTGCAGCACATGGAGGTTCCTAGGCTAGGGGTTGACTAGGAGCTACAGCTGCTGGCCTATACCACAGCCACAACCACACAGGATCTGAGCCATGTCAGTGATCTACATCACAGCTCATGGCAATGCCAGGTCATTAACCCACGGAGCAATGCTAGGGATGGAACCCGCACCTTCACGGATGCTAGTCGGGTTCATTACTGCTGAACCACAACAGGAACTCCCAGCACTGTTTTATTCTTAAATGAACCACATATACATCTGCCTTTGCTCTAAAATGGGTAAACACACTGTGCTTTGTGATCACAGAGGAGGTACCTCAAGACTTGAGAGGAGGGGAACAATTTAAAAAAATCAGGAATGAAATGAAGTCTGAGCTAGTAGAAGGAAACCTATTAAATGCCAGGCCATGAAAGGAAGGGGTGAGGGAATTTATATCAAGACTGTGCTACAACACTGCTCGTCTACTCTACTCCAACAAACTTAAAAAATAAAAATAAAATAGTAAAATATAAATGAATGAATGAATGAATGAATGAATCTTAGGATCCTTTGGTAGGGGATGGAGACTGTACTAGGAATAGGGAATAGATGCAAAGGCCCAGGTATGAGAGAGCAATGGGCCCAGCCTTTACCCTCCTGCCAGAGTTTTCTTCTGCCACAGGTGGAGCTCCTATTTCCATGTCCAGTATGTGCGCGGGCACGCGCGCGCGCGCGCGCACACACACACACACACACACACACACACACACTTCCAGAGGCCCTGTGGGACACATGGAGGATTTCACTGGGCTTCAAAGGCCAGAGGATAAAACTGAGAGGAGACTGGTCAGCACACCTGTGGCCAGACATGAGATTCATACAGTTATTTTATACAACAAATACAAAGTGCTTATTAGGTAACAGGTTGTGCTGTTGTAAAGTTATGATGCTGTACAAGCACAGTCCCTGCCCTCAAAATACTTAAAATTCAACTGAGAAAATAGAAGCATACTTCAGAGATATTGCAGCTTTGGTTACAGATCACTGCAATAAATAGAATGTTGCAATAAAGCAAAAATCATAATAAAGTGAGTCACACATTTTTTTTGCTTTACCAGTGTATAAAAATATTATGTTTACACTATGCTATAGTCCAGTAAGTGTGCAATAGCATTAAGTAAAAAGTAAACTAAATAAATAGCATTTATTAAAAAAATACTTTATCACTTAAAAAAGGCTAGCTATCATGTAAGCCTTCAGGGAGTTGTAATTTTTTTGCTGGTGGAGGATCTTGCCTTAATATTGATGGCTGCTGACCAATCAGGGTAGTCATTGCCAAAGGCTGGGCATGGCAATTTCTTAAAATAAGACAATAGAGTTTGCCATATTAGTGGCAATTTCTTTCATGAACAATTTCTCTGCAGCAAGCAACACCGTTTGATAGCATTTTACCCACAGAACTTTTTTTCAAAATTAGGTCAATTCCCTCAAACCTTGCCCCTGTTTTATCAGTTAAATTTATGTAATATTCTAAATCTTTTACTGACAGGAATCTTCATAGAATCTTCAACAGAAACCACTTTCTTTGCTCATTCTGAGATGTGATTCCTCATCCATTGAAGTTTTACTCTGAGATTGCAGCAATTCAGTCACATCTTCAGGCCTCACTTCTAATTCTGGTTCTCTTGCTAGTTCTACCACATCTGCAGTTACTTCATCCACTGAAGTCTTGAACCCCTCAAAGTCATCCCTGAGGGTTGGAATCCAACTTCTGTTAATGTTGATATTTTGACCTCTTTCCATGAATTATGAATAGTCTTAATGGCATCTAGAATGGTGAATCCTTTCCAGAAGATTTTTAATTTATTTTGCCCAAATCTATCAGAGGAATCATTACCTAGGGCAGCTATAGCCTTATGAAATGCATTTCTTAAATAATAAGATGTGAAAGCTGAGATTACTCCTTGTTCCATGGGCTGCAGGATGGATGTTGTGTTAGCAGACATGAAAACAACATTAATCTCATTGTGCATCTCCATTGGAGCTCTTGGGTGACCAGGTGCATTTTCAATGATTATCAATGCATTATCAGCCATATTTTGAAAGGAATATTTTTCTGAGCAAGAGGTCCCAACAATGGGCTTAAAATATTCAGTAAACCATGTTGTAAGCAGATGTGCTACCATCTAGGCTTTGTTGCCCCATTAACACAACGCAGGCAGAGTAGACTTTGCATAATTCTTAAGGGCCCTAGGATTCTCTGAGCGGTAAATGAGCACTGGCTTCAATTTAAAGTCACCAGCTGTGTTAGCCCCTAATAAGAGCATCAGCATGCTTAGAAGACAGGCCTTAACTTCTCTCTAGCTATGAAAGTCCTCGGTAGCATCTTCTCCCAACATAACCTTGCTGGTCTACATTGAAAATCTATTGTTTAGTGTAGCCACCTTAATTAATTATTTTAGCTGGATCTTCTAGACAATTCGCTGCAGTTTCTACATCAAGCACTTGCTGCTTCACTTTGTATTTTTATCTTATGGAAATGGCTTCTTTCCTCATGAACCAAGCTCTGCAATCTTTGAACTTTTCTTCTGCAGTTTCTTCACCTTGTTCAGCCTTCATAGGATTGAGGATAATTGGGGCTTTGCTCTGGATTAGCTGTGTCCAGTTTGATCTTCTATCCAGGTCACTAAAACTTTCTCCATATCAACAATAAGACTGTTTCATTTTCTTATCAATCATGTGTTCACTAGAGTAGCACTTTTACTTTCCTTCAAGAATTTGTCCTTTGCATTCACAACCTGGCTGTTTGACGCAAGATGCCTACCTTTCAGCCTATCTCAGCTTTCAACTTGCCCTTCTCACTAAGCTTAACCATGTCTAGCTTTTGAATTAAAGTGGGGGTAGTATGATGCTTCCTTTCACTTGAACACTTAGAGGCCACTGCAGGGTTATTAGTTGGCCTAATTTCAATATTGTTATGTCTCAGGGAATAGGGAGGCCCAGAGAGATGAAGACAGATGGGGAAGGGCTGGTTGGTAGAGCAGTCAGAACACAAACATTTACCAATTAGTTTTGCCATCTTATATGAGCCTGTTCATGGCACCCCAAACAATTACAATAGTAACATCAAAGATCACTCATCACAGATCATGATAACAAATGTATCACAATGAAAAAATTAAAATATTGCAAGAATTACCAAAATGTGACGCAGAGACACAAAGAGTACATATGCTATTGGAAAAAAATGGTGCCGATAAACTTCTCCATGAAGGGTTGCCACAAACCTTCAATTTGTAAAAATAAATAAATAAATAAACAAACCCACAATATCCTTGAAGGGCAATCAAGTGAAGCTCTATAAATAAGGTCTCCCTGTATTAGCAGGGTAGTCTGATATGCTATAGTCATAACAGTTACCATCTATTATGCCCGGCATGCATGATTTCATTTAATCTTCAAAACACCCTCAATGTCGGATTTTTTAACCCCATTTCACAAATAATTGAACTATGCTCACACAAGACAGGTGTCCCAGAAGAACTAAAATCTGAACTAGGTCTTAAATGACAAGTCAAGGGTTGAGGGAGGGAGTAAAATGTGAATGAGGCAGAAGTACTGTCCAGACTCTGCTCAGAAGTGTGAACATCACATACAAAACTTCCCAAAGAGAGATAGCACAAATTCCTGGTACTCAAGTTTAAACGTGTTAACTGTTTATCCTAGAATTAGTGCAACCACAGAGAGTTGCATTCTATAACAGCAGTAAATAGTCAATTAGGTCAGTTACATATTATCTGTCAAATAGGTTCTGGTGGGTTGTCCTGGCTTAGAAACCTGATCACTATTTATACTTGATCTTGGAATATAATCTCATAGATGCAAAGAGCCCACTTAAAACAACAACAACAACAACAACAACAAAAACCCTAGCCACTAATGAGGGTAACAGCAATAGAATCACCATGTGTGTTGGGTGGGAAAGGGTAATATCATCAACCTTCTTTAAAAATCTCTTCATTCCTCTAAAATGTAACTCTTATGTGCAGTAGTGAGATTTAAAATAGTCACGGACATCTGGTCAAAGGTTAAAGAGGTTGACTAAATTTAAAATGATTAATCATTAAAAATAGAATATGCATAATATTTCACCAGTCCTTCTAGCATTTGTCAATGTCAAAGTAATGATGCAGTTTCCTGAGTTTGTCCTGAATTCCTGAATTAGAAAAGTAAGTATTCTGGAGAAGTACAAACGCTCTGGGTCATAGTTTTCATTTTTATTAGAATTCTCAGTTGTTCAGATCATGGTTTCTCTAAAGGGGTAACCTCATTTTAGGGGTTATGAATAGGTGGGTCAGTGCTAATTTTCATTGTAAAAATTCATGAATTTAAGAACAGGTTACCATTTAAAATAAGTTTAACTGAACAAGAAAGTGATTTATGGACTAAAATTCCTTCCTCATCTTCCCTCCCAATTCGTTAGGGCTATCTCTGCTTATTTTGAGCTATGCATTGATGTTGATGGACTTTGAGAGTTAAAGCTCAAGAAAGACTTAAGGATGTGTTAACTAATCTTATTAATCATTTCAAAATATATATGTATATAAAATCATCACCATTTCACACCTTAAACTTACACAGTGTTATTTGTCAATTATATCTCAATCAAGCTGGAAAAACAAAACTAGAGAAAAAAACAAAGAGACAAAAAAAAAAAGACTTAAGAAACATATGCTTTGCACAAAGATCAAAGTACATACACAGGAGCTGCCATTCATTGCATCTCTAATATGTGCCAACATTCCTACAGGGAGGTATTTATTGCCCCATTTTTTTTGAAAAAGGAAAGTGAGATACAGAGAAATTAACTGTCTTAAGTTCACATAAGGCACAGCTGAGATTCAAGCCTATATCTTTCTGACTTCAAAAATGTTCCTCTCTTTCATATTTTTAAAATGAAACATTGATTTTCCTTTTGGAATTTCATTCCCTTTTCATTTAGAAGAACACAGAAAAATAAGGACAATTCTCAGACAGTTCGAATCCTGCAAACACTCCAAACCCTTGTTCATGTCCTATTTGAAATGTTCTAGCCTTGGAGCTGAAATAGCTCAGTTGGGACAGTGATAGACTAAAATGCCCACACTCCCCACTACAATTTAATTTCCTTGGGTCCCTTCTCCTAGCTTCCTTCTTGAGCCCCCCTGCTCTCTGTCACAGGACTTTGGGATGTGGTTCCTGCTCCATGCTCTTGCATTTGGCCTTAAAACCTCAGACATTTTTTTTCTTCCCTAAATCATTATCCTCACCATGGACTACAACTTCAAACTCCTATCCACAGACTGCAGCCTGTGATTAGCCTCACCCACTCCCTCAGCCTACTTCAGATTCTGCAAGATTCCAGCCAAGGTCAAGGCTCTAAGTCTCATTTGACTGAGTGAAAAGGATAATTTGTAGGAAAGAATTTCACCGTGATAACCTTAAATAAATCTATAGGGATTGTTGTGAAATAGTCATTTGCTGGAAGTTTGAGAAAGAGATTCCCATTTCAAGGAGAAGAACTACTCAAACTCACTTTTATAAAGGTTTAGGAGATGAACAAAAATAAATCTGAAATTACTTTCTGATTTAGAATTGAGGGCAAAGATCTTTCCGTCAAAAAAGAAAAACCCTAGTGTATACCCCTGGTGTTGTATCCAAGGTTCCAAAAAAATGAGCAAGAAAGAATAAATGGAAGTTAAAGACAAAACCAAATTTGAGGTGTCGACTTCTCAGGCCAGGCCAGCTTTTGTTTGGTTTTATAGCATCTTTGCCTGCACCTAAGAACATGCCAACTAAATAAACAAGGAATGTTGCTGTCTTCTCTCACTTATTCAAAGTCAGAACTGGCTGCTACTGCCCTGGCAATGATAATCCTATGTTTTAGAGAATACTTTTTATTTTCTTTAAATATGTCCATGTATATTAAAGTCTTCTCCCAAATTAATCTCCCTAGGATGCCTCGTCCAGTTAATCCAACTCTACATCTAGCTCAGAAATTGAGTATGCACATTCTCCTGCAGAAAGCTGGCCTTACTCATGTGTATTGTATCCAAACTAACAGACCCTATGTTTGCATATTAATACCTACTCTGTACCAGGAACAATGCTAAATGCTTTGAAGTATTTCATTCAATCCACACAATAACCTACAAAGCAGACATAATCTCCCTAAGAATGAAAAACAAAAACAAAAACAAAAACCAATCAACAGATGATACAGAATTTATGTAGGGTCACACAGCCACTATGTGGCAAATCTGAACTCAGACTATACACATCCCGTGCCAGACAGCTCATCGCTAAAGCACTGGGCTGGACACTGTTGACCAGAAGCCATTCCCAAACCCTTCTTCCTTGCCTATCACCCACAGAAGTTAGGAAAGTCAACTCTCTTCTTTTCCACTCTCTCTTCTAACAAGGCATGTTCACTGATGGAGTTCTGGGCAACAAATGTAAAAGAAAGTCTTCTGAAAGGTTTTGAAAATGTTTTCCTCCCTGATTTAAAAAAAAAAAAAAATAGGCGTTCCCATCATGGCACAGTGGAAACGAATCTGACTAGGAACGATGAGGTTGCGGGTTCGATCCCTGGCCTTGCTCAGTGGGTTAAGGATCTGTCATTGCCATGAGCTGTGGTGTATAGGTCACAGACACAGCTCAGATCTGGTGTTGTTGTGTCTGTGGCGTAGGCCAGCAGTTGTAACCCTGATTAGACCCCTAGCCTGGGAACATCCACATGCCAAGGGTGCGGCCCTAAAAAGCCAAAAAAAAAAAAAAGTTATTTTTTTCACTCATATTTTCCCTTTCTGTTTGGGATGGTTTTATAAAGATACTGTGCATGGATATAGGGTAGTCATCTTGGTACCACAAGGCAAAGACGAGGAAAATTGTGGAGATAAGGACTGTGATATTATGATAAAATAAAATCACCTACCTTTAGACTACTTGTGAAATAAATAGTTAAGTGTTGCTATTTATTTTAAGCAATAGAATAATGGCTTGGTTTAAGTCCCTACTCATTTGGTTTTCTGTTACTTGCAACTAAACATATTCCTGACTGATACCTATAAATTGCCCTGCTGTCCAAGGATGGCAAAACTCAATGAAGGTCAGTGACTTTTACATCTTTTTTAAAAACTCACTATTGAGGTCTTTTCAAGAACTCAAATGAATTTCTGGAAGAGAGTAAATACTGACTATGGTAACTCAGTGACTAGCACTTACTGAGCCAAGACCTGGGGATGCGTGAACAAGCAAAATGTGTGGGGAGGTGGGGTCTCACCCTCAAAGAGTTTGCAGTTTAGAAGGGAAATATGAAGACAATTGGAAGGCCACTAGGTAAGTTCCTACAAGGTACTTGCTGGTAGAACTTTAAGACAGTAGAGTCTACACAGATATAGAGAACAGATGTGTGGACTTGTGGTTGCTCAGGGGGAAGGGGTGTTGGGGAGGGAAAGATTAGGAGTTTGGGATGAACAGAGGCAAACTATTATATATAGGATGGCTAAACAACAAGGTCCTACTGTATAGCATAGGGAACTATATTCAATATCCTGTAATAAAGCTTAATAGAAAAGAATGTGAATAGGAATATATATATACACATATGTACAAATGAATCACTTTGCTGTACAGAAGAAATTGACACATCGTAAATCAACTATACATCGATAATTTTTTTTAATGTTAAGAAAGAGTAGAGTCTTCAAAACAGCTTTTTAAACAGTAGAGCTTTCTCAGTATAGCTTTTAAAATAGGAATAATCCACAGTAAAATGGTGAAGAAAGAAAATGACCAAAATGCTAACTATGATTATTTATGGATGGTAGGATTTCAAGAGATTTTTATTTTCTTCTCAGAATTGTTCTGCTTTAAGTAGAAAATTTTCAAAATACAGATAAGTACAAGGAGGATAATAAAAAATCTCTTATGTTGCTAGTACCCAGAGATTTGAGATTCCTTCTAAGTCTATTATTCTAATTTACAGCAGATTAGTTTTATTTGAATCTAAACAACAGAAACAATATTATTGTAAATATCTTAGAGCAAGCTATGAAGAGAGACAACTTCTTAAAATGAGAGCCACATAATATTCACAAATATGAAATATTACAATCCGTGACAGAGAGAATGCCAAATTAACTGCTACTATAAAACATTATGATTCAATTCAATTTAAAATCCTTAGTTTTTAATGCTGTTTCATAACTACTATGCGCAATTTATATTGTCTGTTTAGTTCCCTGCTGTGTCTTCTCTTGTTTCAATATTTTGCCTTAAGAATTTTCATTAATTTATAAATGTTTATTACTATTATAAGAAAATAATAACAGTCACAGAAAAATGGATCACCAGCTTAAAATGTTCAATTTTCTATCCCAAGTAGTGTCAGACACTGAGAGGTGGTGGGGAGTAATTTGATTACTAATCAGACTTAAAGGAAAAGCTCAGTACTTACCAGTAGAGATCATTGACTTATTGCCTTAATTATTTCTCCTCTCTAGTCTTTTAATCATATTTTCCATTTGCTTTGATTTTTATCTCCCTTTTGAACTTCTGGCTTCCAATCTCCATTCCCAATGACCCTCATATTGTTAAATCATTTATTTTCAGAGACCATACATTTCTCATAAAAGCCATTTTCAACTTTATCAGGAAAAAGTTAAAAAAAAATAAAGCATCAGGAGTTATATAGAATTAGTGTGCTAGGGCTGCCATAACAAAGTACTGTGGACAGAATGGCTTACACAGAAATGTATTGTCTCACAGTTCTGGAAGTTAGTCCAGCATCAAGTTGTCAACAGAGTTGGTTTCTTCCAAGGGCCATGAGGGAAGGATCTGCTCCAGCCTCTCTCTTTGGCTTATAGGTGGTCACCTTCTCCCTGTACCTTCACATGGTCTTCTCCCTACATGTGCATGTCTGTATCCTAATCTCCTCTCCTTATAAGGACTTCAGTCATATTAGATTAGGACCCACCCCCACTGACCTCATTTAACTCTTTAAAGACCCCACCTCCAAATACAGTCATTATCTGAGGTAGTGGGTGTTAGGACTTCAACAGATGAACTTGTGGGGGAGAGGAGAGACACAATTCAGCCCCAAACACAGGCATAACCAGAGTGGTGATCAATTTAAGTATGTAGCATGGATTCAGACAAAAGTAACAAAGAATATGTTTCCTGGGTACAAAAAAATGCAGGCTGCTGCATTTTGAACCTGAATTATCTGAGCTGATAAACAGGAAAGGCTCAGTGATGATCCATCTAAACAGCCAACAGATACCTTCTTGATCCCACCGTGTCTACATAGGCAGTAGGGATGGAGGAGAAGAGGATAATGAAACTTTCCAAAAAGAATTCCCCAGAGCACAGAGCAGAAAAAGAAACTGTACCTCCCAGTAATTTTCCCATAGAACAGAAAAGACTTAACTCTACAAAAGGAACAGGAGAGAAGAAGTCAACAAGATGTGAACCCAACAGACAATGAGAAATTATTTAAAAATCCAGATTCCTACATTACACTTTGAAATGTTCTTCACTATTTTTTTTAACCCTTTTTGGCCATATCCACAGAATAAAGAACTTCCCAGGCCAGGGATCAAATCCAAAGCCATAGCTGCAATCTACATCATAGCTGTAGCAATGCCAGATCCCTAACCCACTGTGCCACAGAGGGAACTCCTACAATGTTCTTCATTTTTAAAGTATGTTTCTTGTGGCTCACTATAAAAGCAATGATTTGACAACAATTTTGGAAAAAACTTTTAATCCTCATACTGATAGAATCTCTGTAAGGCATGATTTTTCAAACTGTGTCTACTGAACTTGTCACATCTTTTCCTCTTTTCTCTGGAAAGACATTAATCCAGAAAAGCAAGCTCCCAGGTGAACTGCTTTAATCCAAATATATTTTCTGATACAAAACTTTGGAGCAATGGTGTTGTCAATGAAGGATGTGTTCCCTAATTGGGACTCCTGCAAAAAAAGTGAGCTTGGCTAGTGAAGAAACAAGTGGCTTCTGCTCAGCCAGAAACCACGATATAAATGGCATCCTATCATACATTTGGGTTGACATTTTTTAGTCAATACAAGATAGGAATGTAAAAGTTATGCTTAAAAATCATTAATGTAGGAGTTCCTATTGTGGTCTACCAGAAACGAATCTGTCTAGTATCCATGAGGATGCAGGTTTGATCCCTGGCCTTCCTCAGTGGGTTGGGGATCCAGCATTGTCGTGAACTGCACTGTAGGTCACAGACATGGCTTGGATCTGGTGTTGCTGTGTGGCTGTGGTGTAGGCAGACAGCTGTAGCTCTGATTTGACCCCAAGCCTAGGAACTTCCACATGCTATGTGTGTGGCCCTGAAAAGCAATAAATAAATAAATATCATTAATTTAATTCATAAAGTACAATATACATGATTTTGTGTATACCACATTACTCAGTATTCTTTATGCTTAAGTTTGAGAACCATGGAGCTAGACCAAAGCAAGGAATGAAAGAAGAATCAAAATCCACTGTCTATACATGCAAATAATTCTCTTTTGAGGGCATGAAGTCTTGTTTAATGCAATCAGGAACAATAATTGATCACTTAAACAAAAAATTAAGTTAATAAATAAGTATATATAAATAAGTTTACCTTAGTTTATTTAATTGAAAGCATAAAGGTATGTCTTTCACTATTTTTTGTAGTGCCAAGGATTTCATTCTTTTTTTTTTTGTCTTTTTAGGGTAACACCTGCAGTACATGGAGGTTCCTGGGCTAGGGGTCGTATCGGAGCTTTAGCCGCTGGCCTACACCACAGCCACAGCAACGCTGGATCCTTAACCCAATGAGTGAGGCCAGGGATCAAACTTAGGTCATTCCTCATGGATGCTAGTCAGATTTGTTTCCTGTTCCACAGGAACTCCCCAAGGATTTCATTTTGAATGACTCAACTGACCCTCCTCTTTCCTTATCTTTTAAAAAAATATAAATCATATTCATAAAATATCATTTGGGATTTCAAGTTTAAAGAAAGGTGGCAAAGACACTTGCAAACCAATATGAATGTGGAATGCTAAATTTTTTTCTTTTTCACAAATTTTATCCATACCTAATTTAACAGTTTGTTTTAAACTGATGGACATTTATGGAATCATCCCAAAGGATACACAAAGTATACACAACTATTTGTGTGGCAAAATGAGTAAGCCATTGGAAGGAAAGAGTCAATAATTCAGTCTGTGCACTACTTCTCTTGGTCTGTACCAAAATTAGCAACTAAAGTTTAAAAGATTATTTCAGTAGTATATTCCAGATTCTGAAGTTTTTGTTGAAAATGGTATTTCTAAAAATGAAAAGTCTTGAAAACATATAAACACTCCAGGTCCGGACTATTTGAAGCTGATTTTAGAATTGAAACTTGGGTCAGAGTTTTATTTTCTTGTCTCCCTGAAAAACTTGAGGTAGTTATTCATAATCAAAATAAGTTGGGGAAGTCTGTACTTCTTGCAGCTAGAGATGCCTTTCTTCAGTAAAGACTGAGAGAAAGTGTGGGCTGCTCCAGCAGCCTGCATTTGGCAGTACCCTGTGTTCTACACCAGAAGTTTATAAACTGGAATATGTATCCCCCTCCCCCGGGTTACCCAGAGACTTTCCTAGGAGAACCCAGGTAAGGACTGTTTTAGGGGAATCAACTTTTAGACCCTCAGGTTTCCTCTCTACTCTCCTAAAACTGGTCTGCATAAAAAATGCACCTCCAAGTCATGTTAATCCAGCCTCCTTCCTTTCTGTTTTATAATCATCTTTCTACTTTCACAAAAGAAAGGCAGACCTCTCACCACATGATGTCTTATTAGCCTGTACTGAACTTAGAAAAACACCTGTGAAATAAAAGGACAATCTGAAATAGTATGCAGATGTGGATACAATAAATGGTTTTTGTGACTGAGCAAAAATAAGTCGTTTCCAAGTCTTTGCTTCCAACGCAATTGAAGGAGGACCTAATTAAGGACCTTCTGTAATTTGAAAGATCATTAAAAACATTTTTGGGTGATAGAGCACTGTTTTTTTTTTTTTTTTTTTTTTTTGCCTGTAACTCTGAAAAAAAAATCAAACAATTGAGTGCTATTGTATTAAAAAAAAAAAAAAAAAAACCAAACCTCTTTCTGTTCCAATCTACCTATAGTTTGTTAAGCAAAGGGATAAGAGGAAACATCTCAACTATAAAAAAAAAAAAGAACAGACTTTATAACAAAATGATCTGGGAGGAAGTCAAGACAAATGAGCATGTTCAATTTACCTCATTTAACCAGAAATAATTTACTCCTTGAAGTCAAATTGTTAATATTTAATAGGAGAGTGAATAGAAACAACCCAACTTGAATTCAAATAATTAATTACTTCAAGTCTGAAATTCTGCGTCCCAGATACTTTTGGTGGTAGAAGTGAGTGGTAACCAACAAACATACTAAGAAATGCCACTAGTCATAAAAAGTACTACACTGTTTGCTAAGAAGGGAGAGACACCATAAGTCTAATGAACGTTCATCACCATATATAGTTATAAATTGTGTGTATGATAAGAACTTTTAAGATCTACTCCCTTAGCCACGTCCAAATTTAAAATATAGTATTATTAACTACTGTCACCGTGATGTACATTACATCTGCATGACTTATTTTATAACCAGAAGTCTGTGCCTTTTGACTAACTTCACACATTTTTCTATCCCCCACCCACCACCAATCTATTTTCCGTATCTATCAGTTCATTTTGTTGTTGTCATCGCTGTTGTTGTTTTAGATTCCATGTGCAAGTGAGATCATTTGGTATTTGTGGTGATTATTTTGCAATATATACATACACTGAATCATTATGTTGTATACCTGCAATTAGTATAATGTCATATGTTAATTATTTCTCAATTTTTAAAAATACCGTGTTGGATTTTGTGTGTGTGTGTGTGTGTGTATGTCTTTTTGCCTTTTTTCTAGGGCTGCTCCCTTGGCATATGGAGGTTCCCAGGCTAAGGGTCTAATCGGAGCTGTAGCCACCGGCCTACGCCAGAGCCACAGCAACACGAGATCCGAGCCGCGTCTGCAACCTACACCACAGCTCACGGCAACGCTGGATCCTTAACCCACTGAGCAAGGCCAGGGACTGAACCTGCAACCTCATGGTTCCTAGTCAGATTCATTAACCACTTAGCCACAACAAGAACTCCCGTGTTGGATTTTTTAAAAGAAGGCAGAGACAAAGTGCAATGGACACTCTAATTGTAAACGACATGGTAGATTTATAAGCTTTGCCACTCTGGGATATATATAACCACTATCTGAAAATTGGCAAATTTACTGCCAATTTGTACTCTGTCTTTAATTACAAAGGACTGAGTTATCAGGGAGTACCTTTACTCTTTCTATACCATACTTCAGTATACTGTCACTACAGCAATACCTCTCTACATTAAAAAGGTAAAAATTGATAAATCTAAACACCCCCAAATCTTCTAAACCTTGGAATAATCTTTCCAAATACACTTCTGCATTTGTATTTTGTCATAAACGATAATGCTTCCATTCTTCTAGTTTCTCAAAGCAAATTTACAGATAAGTGTGACTATCTCTACTTAGAGCCAAGTGTATCTTTCACACAGGGAGCCAAATGCACATGGATTCAGTGATGATCCTTTGAAGGAGTCAGAAGAGCCATATCATTTTATTCTCATGCATGACTGAGGGGTATAAAATCCCCATTCCACCTCTAGGACTAGTGCACAACGTACACCCACACAAACAAACAGCAACTCAGGATGAGATTTAACAACTAGAGGGACTATCAATTGAAATTTTCCACTCTAAAACAATTTCATTAGAGATGGCAGTGCCAGAAACGGTATTTTATAGTTGACTTCCCATAAATTACAATGCAGCTCAGAATCAAAGACTCTATTATAAATCTTTGGCAGAAGTTTTTAAGACCATTTTTATTTACTCCAAACTCTATCTGAACAAAGTCAGCACAGGCCCTTTGCAATTTTTACGTCAAGTGTTTCATGTTGTGATTAAGGAAGCAGTGGAACTCAAAGGAAGCACCAAGAGAAAGTATCAGGGCGTCCCTTATTGATTGGGGAATTTTAGGGATTTAAAATTTGTTTTGTTGTACAACTGCACTTTATTGCCACTTTATCCTTAACATGTAATAAATACGAACTGCTTCAGTAATGATGGAAAAGCTTTCTCAGCTTTAATGAAAACTTTTATTTGCTACTGAAACTTTTATTATTTCCAAATGTTAGCATAGACCAGAAAAACAATGACTACTTACAGTGAGGCAGAATTTTGGCAGTTTGAATAATTTTGTTCTTGGGCGAATTTTAAGGCAGAGTGGCTATACTTATACTTTATTGTTTTCAATTATTTTTCATGAACTAAATATACATACATACATGTAGACACTATCTCAAAAGTATTTTCTAATTACATATCAAAATACTAGATGGCTAGGTAGGGCCATCACCTGTCAGAGGTTGGTCTGATCTATGTAAGAATTTCTATGTACTTAGGGTTCCCCCGACATCTCAGCGCTTGAACGTGAGATGCAGTGTGATGTGATGGTTAATCACAAGGTCTCTGAAGCTGGACTCCTCCACTTTTCATTCCAGCCCTGACTCCTCCAACCTGTGAAACCTTTGGGAACATCTCAGTCCTCACTTTCTTTATCTGTGAAAATAAAGGTGACTAAAATCTGCCTTATGGAGCGGGTGGGAAGATGAATGAGCTATTTCTTGTAAAGCAGTAGACTAGAGCCTGGCACATGGTAAGTAGTTGATAAATGTTTCACCCTAATATGGTTTTCTTTTGTGACTCCATCCACCTCTAGACTGGATGAATTGTCAGGTGGTATCATTCATTCCAAACATCTGTTGAGCATTTCTTTATATAGGGTACTGTCCTAGGCAAAGAGGGCACAAAGATGAATGAGATACTGTGCCTACAATTTTAGTGCAAGATGACTGTTGCATCTTAACATCTTTCTTCCAGAGTACCATGAAGCACACTCTTGCTAGAGCACATATATTCCTTTTTTTCCAAGCACTTGGAACTAATGGACCTTCAGAAAAATTTCACTTCAGTTTCTGAAATCTTAATCATGCACAATTTAATAAGCAGCTACAGGTTTTTCCACATTTGAAAACAGATGATTAAATGGTCTAATCAGATTCTCACTTAGCCAAAAACTTGAAAAACATAGGAAGACAACCATGACTGACACATTCATTTTCTTGAATGTGGACACACTGCAAAGAGCAGCTGCAGAAAAACAGTACCGTTTACATCCCAAGGACCCAGGACAACTAAAACTGCACAGGAGTTCAGCATCAAAAGGTTCAAGTCCCTAAACTACATTCAACTTGAGATAAAATAAGAAGCTTGTTTAGGCACAGCTACATCACTTTCCAAAAAAGTTCTGGAACTGACTTCCAATATGGCACCTTATATGCCTTTAGGTTTTTTTTTTTTTTTTCAGTTTCGTTTATGTCTTACATTCAGAGAATTCATTAAAAAGTAAAATCTTTAAGTCTGACTATAAATCCAAAGCACAAGGACTAATATGGTATTTCAGACATCACGAACTCCAAATGATCTTAAATATGTTGTCCTCTGCTAATTTGCTACTCTTGAAAATGTGCAATAAATTCAATTAAAAAGGAAAGCATCTTCAAATTAGTTGCAAGATCAACTAGGATATTATCTGGTTACAAGATGTATCAACATAAAAAACCATCTAATACGCACTACATTGTTTAATTCAGAAGGAAATTGGATATTCTCTCTTCCAATAAAAGGGCCAAGACGTTGGGCTTTATTTATTTTTTTCCAACAGTCAATAATGACTGTGTTAACTTTCTAAAATAGATTGAATAATTGCCAAAATAGGTCTTCTGAGGAGTCACCCTGCCCAAAGCAACTGGAAGGTTATGTGTAAACACACAAGCACACGTCTTCCTTCTTCCTTCTTGCTTTCCTGCATCCTATCACCTCCCCTGGTCACAGTACTTCTAAATATCCACTATGATCCTTTTGAGACAGAGCAGTTTAAAATCCTGACATAAGGGGCACCCCTCACAATGAAACCTGCCTTGATATTAAATCACCTCACATCCCATTTGTATGGAAGACGCCACAGCGAGAATTTATTTCTGAGCCCCCTTTCTCCAAAAGAATGTCTATTTTGGTGACCTCCACTTTTGCATTTAAGCACGTATCTTCCGCAACAGAGGATCCTGTTGATCCCAGCTAACATCCCTGCTTAATGTGTGCGTTTTTCACATCCATTTTTTAATCCTTCCAGAGTGAAAATTTCAAAGGGGGCGAACGTCAGTGAAAGGAGCGAGGAAGGGGAGGGAGGAGATACGAAGCCTGGGATTTCTGCCATCCTCGCTGCGACCCAGAATCCGTATTATTTTCCTCCTCTCCCCAGCCCCCTCTCTCCCGCTCTCGCCCCTTCCCTCCGCAGCAGGAGGGGGGGCGGCGGAGGGGCCGCTGGCTGCAGCCGCCACCTGCTGCGGCGTGGAAAAGCTCCAGTTGTCACTTACCCAGCGGGGTGAGAATGGCTCATTTTTGCAGGATCCTTTTTGGACCCGCGGCAGGTGCGCAGGGTGGGTGCGTGGGGCCCGATCACGCTGACGCCGCGACAGTAGCGCTTGCAGAGCGGCTCCGCACTGCGGTGGCCGGTGCACTGCGGTCGCCAGCGCGCAGAGCGCTGGGGCTGGGCCGCCGCCGCCCCTGGGCGCCCAGGCTGCACGCAGCCTCCTTGGCCCCCACCAGCGGCGGTATCCACAGCCTCACGGTTACTAAGGCGGGAGGGAGGGCGAGCACCGAGGCTCTGGAGAAGGCCAGTCACTGCTGGAAAGGAATCTGGGGAAGCTGGAAGCGAAGCTCTACTTCCAGCCCTTTTTCTGGGCCCAGATGTGGGAGGAGACCTAGGCCCCTATTCTGTAGCTCTGAGGCATGGGTTCCCTAGGCACCTGCGGTGTGAACACACACACACACACACACACACACACACACACACCTCTGTTTAAGCTGGTATGCTTCCTGCCAGGCCCTAGGGAACCAAGGGCTAACTGGCAACTGAGAGGAAGGTAATTAAGAGCAGGGAGCAGCTACAGTGTGATACCTTGGTTTCTAGTTGTGAAACAGACCCTCGATTGCAAGTTCAAGGGTAAGAAAGACGCTTTGGGTTTTGATTTTGTTTCTGCAACTGCAAGAAATTTCAATTGATCCTCCCTGGAAAATCCCCATTCTTGCTCCTAGCTGAGGTCCCTATTTCAGAAAGGCCAGGCTGACAGTTCAGACATTCAGAAGGTGGGAAAGATGTTCGATGAAGCATGCTGGCACCCAGAACTGAACTTCTATTTGAACCCAGTTGGGAGAATGCAGGACTTAGATGAAGAAGTCTGGATTTACTTAGGAGGGCCTTGGTGTGAAGGTCATTTAAAACTCTGCATTCTGATGAGCTATACCTACTCCTGTTTTAGCTGTGTCAGGTTCTTTGCTGGGTCATTTGATCTCTGACCTCAGGCTTCTCATGTAAAAGTGAAGGATTAGACACATCCTTGGTGACCGAACTCTCTGTGGATCTCAATTCTAGCTCAGACTCACAAGTGGGGAGGGTGTCACCTCATTAATGACATTCTGCTTCCCCACACATCTAAAGGCCCACAGAGCTTGTCAGAATCCGGTCTCTGTGGCATGACATTCAAGACCCTTTGTCATCTGTCCCCTGCATCCTTCATCAGTCTCACTATGGCCACTTTCTCCACCTCTACTACCCGAGTCTCTAGCAAAACAAAATCTTGCACTATCTTTCTCATGGAAACTTGCTTCTACCCTGACTTCCTGACAAACTTCTATTCATCCTTCAACACTTAACCTCAAACCCTACCTTCTTTGACGTCCCCAAATGTTTTGCTGACTTCCACCTCTGGAGCCCCATTCTGCCTGGACATAATCTCTGTTTCACACTCACTTACTGACCTATGGCTGCCTTTTCTACTTAAACAGGCACTTCTCTATTTCATGATGTATATCTATGTTATTTTGCTGCATTCTCAGAGGCAAACAACAATGCAGCAAAGTCTGGAGTGAGTATGAATGAAGGAAAAAAAAAAAAAAAACCTCTTCAAAGTGGTAGCATTTTTACTGAGTATTTGCTAAATGCCCTCCCCAGCCTTTTATTGCACTTACTAATTGTGCCACATCTCATTTAACCCTCACCTCTACTCTCTGAGGTAGGTTTTCTCCCCCATTTCATAAGACAAACTAAGGCACAGGGAAGTTCATTATTTTGCCTGAGGTCTATAATAACTCCTACATGGGGAAACTGGGATTCAGATACAAACATGCCTGGTTCCAAAGCCCATAAGTGTTTTTAAACATTTAAAAATTCCTTTTCCCATAACTCCTGTGCATTGCTGCAGAAGGCAAATTTTCTCTACTATCAAGAGTTTTCTGACCTGAAAGACCATGAGTCATCCCAGTGGAGACAAAATTGGAATCAAATTAAACAGCTTAAGTCCTGAGGCCGAGGACTCAGGCAGCTTTGAGGAACATATGGCTAGAGCAGCTAGAGAGAAGCAGAGGCTGTCAAAGAAGGAAGAGGTGAGATATGAAAGTGGCATCTTATGCTTAAACAAGGAAATTCTAGAGATACCTAGTCACTGCACAGTCATAAATGGGACTTGAACCGGCTCTTCCTCAAAATGCTTACCCTCACAGACTGTGGTTCCCATTGGAGGGTGTCCATCATGATCATTTTAACTAGATTTCACCTGCATCAAAATTGGGAGGGAGGTAGAAAGGACTAGAGAGAGATATTATAATTTTCCCAAGTACTACCAACCCCTAAGGATGTGTAAATAGTACAATCCTATACAGGTACTAGTTGTTACATATTAATTCGTTTGTGTAAATAGAAAATGGTGTTCTCTAACTGGTGGAATGGGAAAGGACATTAAAATACACTATTTAGATACTCAGGACTCTGTAGAAAAGATCCCTGGCATTCAGCTGACAGCAAGGTACCCTCAGCAGCATGTATTAATTCATAAATGGGGTTTGAGTTCTCCACCCCTGTGAGCTGCACAATTTCACATCCCTGATGAAAACTGCAAGGAAGCTACTAATTTTCACTTCAGAAAATGCTCACTGTGAAATATATTGGGAATTTAGCCAGAAGGAATTTTTATGTTAATTTTTAGTGTGGAGAGAGGAAAAGAGGAAGAAAAGAAAAAAAAAAACTAAATTAAACTGTTTCAGAGACCAAATAGTCACTGGAGTCATTTTCATTTTCTCACAGGAAAACAAGTTCCCTGATGTCCCCAGTAGTATCATAAATTTATAAAAAGATTTTTGTTTTGTAGAAAGACTTGTGTAGTTGGGGTTTGGGGGCAGGAGATTGATAGAAGCAGGAGAGAAGAAAGACAAGGATCACTCCTAGGGTGCTGTCGGATCTCTGCTTTGGTTGAACACGAGCTAGACTTAGGTCACAGATCAAACCATTAGTGACCATTTCCTAGGTCAGGAGTGAGAAATCTATGGCCCAAGGGTCAAATCCAGGCCACTGCTTGTTTTTGTGCAGCCCACAGCTAAGAATAGTTGCTACATTTATAAACGGTTGGGAAAAAAATCAAAAGAAGAATAACATCATAAGATATATTAAAATTACATGAAATGAATATTTTAATATCCATAAGTAAAGTTTTGTTGGACGAATCACACACTTGTTTTTGAATCACCTATAGCTGCTTTAGTGCTACAAAGGCAGAATGGAATAGTTGCAACAGTGACCTTATGACTCACAAAATCTAAAATATTTACTATCTGGTCCTTTACAGAGAAAGTTTGCCCACCCCTGGCTTAGATTGTTACTGAAATCAGAGAGATAATTTTACCCTCTGGACTTTGAGAACAGATAATACATCTTTCACCTTTTATACCAGCACCAACCACAGTGCCTCTCACAGAGTACATGCTCAAAAAACAAATGAAGGAACGAATAAACAGGAGGAATAAGTTTTCCTATGGGTTTATCTTTCTCCCACATATAAAGTCAGAGTTCCCTGGTACCTCAGCAAGTTAAGAATCTGACATCGTCACTGCTGTGGTGCAGGTTCCATCCCTGGCCTGGGAATTTCTGAATGCCATGGGGATAGCCAAAAAAAAAAAAAACAATCAAGTCATCAAGATTTTCTCCTTGAACATAACAGATACACATGATGACTCAGTGTGACACAGGGTTCCCTTCTTTTAGTAGCATCTTATTATTCCCCAGCAGGAAGTAGGTAATGTAAGCATTTCATCAGGACATAACTGTCAGATGGTTAAGTTTGCAAGAGAGCTTCCTAATTTATTAACTTTTACTAACTACTGGCCTTCCTTAACCAATAGAAACTGATAAGAGGTCAGGAAGAAATTCAGGCCAGGCTTAACTGGGGCTCCTGCTACAACAGGAAGGAGTGAAAACAAGCAACAGTTTCCCTTGTTCACTTGTTGCTTCCTTATATGGGGTGAGGGTAGGGGGGGGCGGTCCAGGAGTTGGGCCAGAGGGGTGGTCTGCCCATCCCACTGGTGGTGTTGTGTGCAGAGGGCATGCATAGTACCCTGTTTTTGCTCTCAGCTCTCCAAAAGTGGCAGTTGGTTTTTAGTCTTTTTGTATCTTATTGTCCATAATTTGCCCCAACCAGGCATGCACCTGGTTATTTTTAGACCTTTATAGTTTCTTTCTAATTTGTTGCTCGAGAATTTTGTCCAGGTGCAATCACTGCAGCAAAGGGTCTCAGTTCCCAGGTCCCAGCCTGACTCAGTACCTTACATCCTCCAATGTTAGCTTGGGACCTTCAAAGCTGTAGCACTGAGAAGGTGGAAAATGAAGAACAAATGTACAAGGATTTAACTTCAAACCTGAATTGTTTTCCAGATTTCCCTAATAAGCTTCCCTAATTAGCTTAATTCTAATGAGCCACTTAGTGAAGCATGGCATTCGGTATAGGAATGGTTGAGAGGGCATGTATAAGGGATAGAGTAACAAACTCAATGGGACATTCCTAATTTAGAGTTCTAAGTACCCAGGATAGGTGAGATGTCTCCAGATCGTTCTACCTGTATTTCTCAGCTGAAGGAATCTACAGACAGATTGGAATGGGGCAGTCAATGGACTTACTTAGTGACCATAGGAAATCAATGGTATTTACTATGCCTGAGGTCTCAAAGATGAGCAGAGCTCCTGTCTGCCCTGAAGTTTGAAGTCTACTGGCTACAGAGATGTGCAGACAAAGAATGACAAAGTAAAGTGCCAAGTGCTGTGATGGAAGTACACATGAGGTGCAATTCAGTCGTGCCTGTTGACTAATGGTCCTCTTCTACCCACATCCCCCATTTCCAGCCACACACCCACTCTTTGTGATCTTGAACATCACTCCTCACTAATCACATTATTGTTTCATCTATCCTTGACACCTTGATTAGTCCTCACCATCCTCTCCCAGAGATTCCATGTCAGGAGAGGGAAAAGGCTGGCCATGATGGAGAAGAGAAGAAGAGAGAAACAGAGGCTGTTGGGAAGGCATAACCACAAAGAAGCCTATGAGAGGAATAAAAAATATCTGTGTTTTAATTGTTTTTAAGCAATTATATTGAACAGTTTTAACTAAAGAACCCCCAGGGGTTAACTAAAGAACTTGGCCAGGTAGATGGGACTTGGTGGGAAGAGGATGTTTTTCCAAGCCAAGACCTCCCCATTTAAACCTTTCAAGCTGAGAATGGATTCAGTCAGTGCCTGGAGATGCTGACCTGGTATCCGTGACCCAAACATTAATGGAGGTTTTTGATTTGGAACAGGAAAAAAAGGAAGAGGAGGAAAAGAAGAGTTAGGAGACATGGCTTCATCAAGGAAATGGAACTTGAACAGGGCTCACGTGTGTCAAACCACTGCTTAGGGCCACTTCCTCCAAGTGGTTTGTCTGTACTGAGCCTGCTGCATACGCAAATACTGTGTTGTTTGCTTGCAGGTCTTATGTCCTCCAACCCCAAGCTAAGCTTCTGCTCTCTCCTTAAGTGCCAACCAAATTGCCACGAATTTAGGAAGTTAAGAATTTGCTGAATAAGTGATATAAGGACTGTAATCCATGTTTCGCTAGATGCTCCATTCGGAGGAGAGGATGTGAAGCAGGTGATATAATAAGAGAAATAAATAATTATTTCCCTGCCTCTGGGCCCACCCATGTGTGAGTGAATTCACTAGACGTTAACAAGCTTACCATGTCTGTGATCATCCACCAGTATCCAAAAATACTTTCTAAGTCAGAGGCATTGAATTTGGGAAGAGGAGCTGAGCAGAACCATCACGAAGGTGCAATGCAAAGGGAGACTAGGTTTGCTAACTTGACCCAATGTTTCCTAAGATGCTACAGATAACTGACAGCAGTGTTTGCCATGAGAAACAGTGTACATGGAACTACACACAGGCTCCACTTGGCCTAATAGAAGAGAATATCCATTGACTTTACTGTGTATCAGACACTGTGCTAATTGCTTCAATTCCTTGAATCCTCACACTCTACGGAGGGTGTTATTTTTATCCCTGTTTTATAGATGAAGAAACAGATTCAGTTAAGTTAAATACCACCTATTAAGCTGCACAACTGAAGTTGAAATTCCATGTTCTGTGATTCCATTTTGCTCTCTTCCCTCCTACCTCCCAGAGATAAGGAAGCATAAGCACACTTGGAGAGGGTACTGACTGTAAGGTCACTGATCGCAAGGAAAGTTGCGCTCAGTTGTACCAACTGTTCTCCCAGCTCTCCCCATGCACAGTGGCTCAATGTGGCTGGAGAAAATAAGCCAAAGAGCAGGAATTTCATTTATTACCACACATCTGTTATCTGACAGAGTAAACAGAATGTTTCCCATCCTCTAGCCCTTAAGAGCAATCGTCTCTAAAAAGTTTTACAGCTTCATTTGGTTTAAATGCCACTGGACTTGGCTCTTCCATAGAAGCAAACAGCACTGATCTTCAAGCATTTTGGCATCATAAACTGCTGACTGAATTTTCTTTTCTCTAGCCCAAAGGAAAGGGGGAATGTACATACTCTGAACAATGGAGCTGATTGTATGGACAGAAATACTGCACTTCTTAAACTAAGCTTAGAAATAGAATCATGCTCTAGTCACTTATGATGGAGCATGATAACGTGAGAAAAAAGAATGTGTACATGTATGTTTAACTGCGTCACCATGCTGTACAATAGAAAAAAAAATGTATTGGGGAAATAACAATTAAAAAAAAAAGAAATAGAATCATGGCATTGAGCAGAAGACTGGGATTATTCATATGGGAGACAGAGGATAGTCAAGCTCATGAAACAAAACCATCTGAACTCTAGTATCTATTTTTAAATAAAGATACAGCTTTATTACTTACAAATTCATGTGATAACTCAAACTTGATTAAGGTCTTAATCCTAAAATTAAGGTGCTACCTGATAAGGTCTTTGAGAAACAAATAGTGACTGAGGTTTTTGAGTGTGTAATTAACATATTAGGTTAATGTAAATAAGCACCCCAGAAGAGTTTGAGTATGCTTTCACAAATAATTGCTCAATCAACGCTTTCTCCCTAAGAGCACAAAGGTTAAAAAAAAAAAAAAAGTATTGTCACTGTTGAAGTGATCACAGATTCTGAATTAATGTGTCTTTCCTATCACACATAGAAATGGATGTGGGGACCAAGCATCAAAGAGCATACAAAGGGGAAAATACCGCTCTGTAGTGGGGGCTGGAGACAGAGATTATTCACCAGTCAACAGTAGGAAAACCCAAACAGTGAGAATAAATCAATAGGTAGGTGGGTCCCCATAGATGGCCCAAAGTCAGAATTGTGGGGTTTCTCCCTTCCTCTACGTTTCTTTTTTAAAATGTAAGTTTTTCTTTCATTTTCCAAAGACCACTGCAGATTCCACGGTTGGTAGAGGAGGAGGAATCATGATACAGGGTTTATTGTCTGCACCTGTGCAGGGCTGTCACCATAGAGAGTTTTATCCCTGAGCTAAATGGTCAGGCAGACGGGGACACAGGAGAAGGGCTCTGATGAGCCAGAGTCCCACATCATTGGACATGGGAGCAGGATATTGAACGGCTTTGTCCCTCTGAGGTATTCTACAGGCTCCCACAGCAACTGAGACTATTTCCTCAGCTATAAGCCAAAGGGGGGGAAGTAAGCCATTAACACCAGCGTGTGCTAGGTATGGAGAAGCAGGGGAAAGAAGTTAAGAGGAGAAATACAGCTTGACTGACTTAAAAGGCACTAGGTGACAAAAAAAGAGGCAAAGTGTTAAATGGAAGGTTCTTACTTAGTTTCAATTATCCACAATCACAGAAAGTTGGAAATGCACTTTGCATGGCATCACGTCTTTGCAAATAGACTAGAACAGTTATGCACATGATATTTATTTACTCATTTTTTTAAGGCTGCACCTGCAGCATATGGAAGTTCCCAGGCTAGGGGTTGAAATCAGAGCTACAGCTGCTGGCCTACACCACAGCCACAGTGATGCCAGATCCAAGCTGCATCTGCAACCTACACCATAGCTCATGACAGTGCCAGAGCCTTAACCCACTGAGCAAGGCCAGGGATCAAACCTGCATCCTCAAGGATACTAGTCAGGTTTGTTTCTGTTGTGGCACAAAGGGAATTCTGCATATGTGATATTTAGATTGTGAGAATTTTCTTCAGAAAATACCAATAAGGCCATGTTATAAAGAACTGGTTTAAGAAGACAAAGAAGGATCTGACTCCCCTATTCTGTCCATGTGTGAATCAGAGACCTGGGTTGGAGCTGGAGTTCTGTCAATGTGAGAGAGGCTTCCACTACTCACCTATGTCTGCTTCTTCTCCACTTCAGGTGGGGCTTGCACCTTGCACAATTCTATCACCTTGAAGTTAGGCACGGCCATAGGACTACTTCATTCTAGCCAGTGAAATAGGAGAGAAAAATGATGAGTGTCACTTCAGGGTAGAATTGTTTGAGGGCTCCTACAAGATTCTCCATCTTTTTCCCCTGGGCCCAGTGATCAGTGACATTCCAGATGGTGGTGCTTTTCTCAGCCTGTTACCCAAATCGAGGACAACCTGCAGCAGAGCCCCCTGCAGACTCGTGCTAGACATGAATGAAAATGAGGAACAAACCTTTGCATTCAGAAGCTACTGCAATCTGAGGGTTATTGGCTATTGTCTTATAGTGACTAAGACAGCCATAGAATAGATGGGTGACTTTGGGAAAGCTATGATAAGCTCCATCCCTTGGTTTTCTCATCAGAAAATGAGGAGGGGTTGGTATATGGCAAGTTTTCAGAAAATGGCTGCCTGATCATCCTCACAATAAGAGCTACACTAGGAGTTCCCGTGTGGGGCAGTGGTTAACGAATCCGACTAGGAACCATGAGGTTGGGGGTTCGATCCCTGGCCTTGCTCAGTGGGCTAAGGATCCGGCATTGCTGTGAGCTGTGGTGTAGGTCGCAGACACGGCTCAGATCCCGCATTGCTGTGGCTCTGGCATAGGCCGGCGGCTACAGCTCCGATTAGACCCCTACCTGGGAACCTCCAAGTGCTGCTGGAGCAGCTCAAGAAAAGGTAAAAAGAAAAAAAAAAAAAGCTACACTATGCCAGGCACTGTTTTGCCTTTACATACGTCATCTCTCAGCCTCACACCAACCTTCTGAGTGAGGTGTTACTGATCTTTCTAGGGAGATGAAACCAAGCTTTAAAGAGATTTACTAACTTAATGAAGATCAACCAGTTTGTAAGTAACAGAACCAGGGCTCCTCCTCCTCTAAAAGTAACTGATTCACCTCTAAACAAGTGAGAACTTAGTTACAATATATGAGTAATGAAGATAAACATCTGAAAATTAAGGAAAATTAAAAGGGAAGAAATTACTTAGAGTTTTAAATCATCATCTTCCATATACAGGACATCTTTCACAAAAGACTTGGTTTTGATTACAGCCAAAGCCTAATCTGAGGTTGCCAATTGCTAAGGGTTTGATTACAGCCAAAGCCTAATCTGAGGTTGCCAATTGCTAAGAGTTTTTTTTTTTTAATTTATTCTTATTTTTATTTTTATTTTTTTTTCTTTTGTATTTTTTTTTTTTTATTTTCCCACTGTACAGCAAGGGGGTCAGGTTATCCTTACATGTATACATTACAATTATATTTTCCCCCACCCTTCCTTCTGTTGCAACATGAGTATCTAGACAAAGTTCTCAATGCTATTCAGCAGGATCTCCTTATAAATCTATTCTAAATTGTGTCTGATAAGCCCAAGCTCCCAATCCCTCCCAATCCCTCTCTAAGGGTTTTTTAAAGTAATAATACGGGTTTACCAGCTATTCTCAGGATTACCACAACTCTGGAAGAAATACTGTACTTGCAGAGGACAACAGGGCTAAGCTAAATAAAAATAGTGGGTTTTCTTCTTTCTTTTTTATCAGAATGTATGGGACATCTCATTGTGATACATCTGACTTTCTCATAGGAAGAAAATACTTGTTATTCTTGACTAAAAATGCAGTCTTTTTCAAAATATTAGGTTTTCCAGGATTAAAAATAAGATACAAGGGGGAGTTACTGTCGTGGCTCAGGGGGTTATGAACTCGACTAATATCCATGAGGATGTGGGTTTGATCTCCAGCATCTGCAGCTCTGATTTGACGCCTAGCCTGGGAACCTCCCTATGCCACAGGTGCAGCCCTAGAAAGCATTAAGTAAATAAATAAATAAATAAATAAGATACAAGGAGTCCTTGGTTATAAAAAGGTTGTTAAATGAGCAAATCTCAAATTTTGGCTAGGACAAGCCTAAATTTACTTTTTTCCAATTTTTTTTGCAACTTAGCTCCTATTAACCCAGGTTGTCCCCTATATTCCAGAGAAGTACTGACAAGCGACACAGCAGGAAACATAGATGACACTAAAGAAGGAGGCAAAGGCTGTGGTGTGAGGAGAGAGACCAGCAGGGAGTGAATTCAGAGGAACCTATGAGGGATGCAACTTCTCTGTAGTTAATTCGATAAAAGGAAGAGCTGAAGGATGAAATGAAAGGGACAGATGCAAAGTAACCTGTCACTTTGGGTGACACGGTCAGGATACCTAGAATTTGGAAGACAATACATCTCAGAGGGATTGGCAAAAGTTCTTTGCGGGGAAAGTGAGTCAAAATGAATGAGAGACAGTCAGATGGCATTCTGTGGCCATTCCTCCCTCTCCCTCCCCTGCTGGAAATTGGCTACTCATTTCCAAACTGATTAAAAGTGCTCCAGGCACCCCCAGAGCAAGCACAACTAAATGTGTGTTAAAGAGACCTTTTGTTCAGATTTCTGGAGGACAGTTTTAGGCCGTGTCATCAAAGCAAATAAGCAAGTCTACACTAGTTGCAGCAGCAAAATGACAATTAAAGAAAAAAATTACTGAGTATATGCTGAGTGCTAGGTTCTGTACTAAATACTTTGCATATTTCATATTACAACTCAAATACTGTTCTCTCTCCCTTTTAACAGAGAAAGGTGCTGAGAAGCAGGGAATTGAAGTAATTTGCCCAAGTCATAGGCTTGTAAGTGGTGAGTCCTTCTTAGCAACAGCTCTCAGCCCCTGTGTTACACTGCCCCCTGCAGGATGGCTGAGGATGAGCAAAACCACCAATGGAGGGTGTTGTGTTATCCAGAAAGCAGAAAGGGGAAGTTCCCTTGTGGTGTATCCATGTGCATGTGGGTTTGATCCCTGGCCTTACTCAGTGGGTCGGGGATCTGGTATTGCCATAAACTGTGATGTAGGTCAAATATCCAGCAGCTGCAACTCTGATTCAACCCCCCGCCTGGGAACTTCCATATGCCATGGGTGTGGCCCTAAAAAAGAAGGCAGAAGGGAACCAGTGCTAACCACCCTCACACTAAATTCTCACAATTCCAGGGTAGGAGGCAGGAAAGGTATTATTCTTTTCACGGTACAGATGAGAAAATTGAGCCTCAGGGAGTTTAATGGATTGGCCACTAAGTAAGCAACATGAGACACAAACCAAGGCATTCTAAATCCACATTTAATCATGCTGCCTCAGAGTTCCCGTTGTGGCTCAGTGGTTAACGAATCCAACTAGGAACCATGAGGTTGCGGGTTCGGTCCCTGCCCTTGCTCAGTGGGTTAAGGATCCGGCATTGCCGTGAGCTGTGGTGTAGGTTGCAGACGCGGCTCAGATCCCGCGTTGCTGTGGCTCTGGCGTAGGCTGGCAGCTACAGCTCCGATTAGACCCCTAGCCTGGGAACCTCCATATGCCGCGGGAGTGGCCCAAGAAATGGCAAAAAGACAAAAAAATAAATAAATAAATAAATCATGCTGCCTCTGTAACAGGTTAATTCTGATTTGGCCTCAATAGAAATTATCTGCCCATATAAAATATCAAGATACTGGACCCAATTGCAGTTCATATGATAAATACCCAGATGTTCACTTGAAAACTCAATATAAAAAGCCATTTTATGACATGACAACTAAAAATATCAATGTGATACTGGCCTACATTCTCAGATGTACAAGGTCTGTGTTTTGCATTGATCTGATCACATCTGGATATAGTACCCACATGCTAAGAGTTCTATCTCAAGGTGTGTATCAGTCACTGCATTCTCCAAATTCAGAAGCAAGACCCAAGCTCTCTCGGCTGTGCTGTAAAATCCTTCCTCATTTGGCTTAAGTTAAAGGGGAACTGGATCCTTCTCATCTATGGTAGGTAGTTTGTAGATTTCAAAATCAACATGTTTGTAGGTTTCTCCAATGAAATCTTCACCACCAGCTCCTTCCTCCTTGCAATGAATTGTCTTTTTTCTTACACCCTGGTAGTGAGCGAGAGGCTGAAGCACATCCTGTGTGTGCCCAGCACTTCTAAGAAAGGTCTGGGACATTCATGTAGGGTATCAAATGTGCACAGCATGCATAACCCCAGTGGTCCTGTTCACAGACCATGATGTGAATGGTTCCCCCTGTGGTTGTGCAACTTGGCAGCCCTATTGGCACCTATTGTTTTATCTTTGTCTGAAATTAAGATGCAAAGACTGTTTCTCTTAATTCTGGATATTAGATTCCACATTCCAAAATAGAAGAGTTGCATTAAAAATGCAATATCAAGTATATGTTTATTAAAATGGTGAATAGTCTGGAAACTATTTCACAGGAAACACTGAAATAACTGGTGATATCTAAGTTAAACATGATGGGACTATGAAAAGTATCAGAGTCACCAAATATTTGAAAGGATTTCTTACAGAAGAGAGAAGAAGAGCCTGAGAGGTTTCATGGGAGATAATTAGGAGAAGAATTTATACAGTGATTTTTTGGCTCAGTAAAAGAAAGACCTTTCTAGAACCAAACAGTTAGAAATCCTACTGCAACAACTTCATGAGTAAGAGCACTTTACACTCATAAAGAATGTGTCCAAAAATGGAATGTGCAATATTTGATGGGAAAGAGCTCATTCTCTCTAGAAATAATCAAGAAGAAGAATAAAAAATGTTTTCGAAGAGCTCCTCACACAGAGTTATATTGAACTGAGTGAACTGTGAGATTTCTTCTAGGAAATCTTAACTCTGTGAATATATGGTGGCAATTCCCTAAGATCCTCCAGCCCTGGAAGAAAGAAATCCCTTCACGTACCTCCTGGAAGGAGGTTGAGGCCTTAGATAAAGTTCTTGATCCAACACTTATATGTGGCAATTTCAAAGTTTCTGCCAGATCTGTAACTAAGCAAACAGCCACAGAGAGTATGTGGTTTAGTAAAGGACCTATAGTTTTTCATTTGTGGAAGAGCCAAGAATCACAATTTGAAAAGAAAATGGGAATATAAATAAGGTACCTAACACTTCTCTGTATATTAATAAGTTCTGCTGACTCGACTGTGTCCAATATAGAATGCTTTTCTTCTCCCTTATGATCTTTTTTTACTCAATGAATTTTATTATATTTATAGTTGTACAACCATCATCACAATCCAATTTTACAACATTTTCATCCCAAACCCCCAGCCCATCCCCCCACAACCTGTCTCCTTTGGTAACAGGTTTTTCAAAGTCTGTGAGTCAGTTTCTGTTCTTCAAATAAGTTCACTGTATCCTTTTTTTAGATTCCACATATAAGTGATAGCATCTGTTTGTGTTTCACTGTCTGACTAACTTCACTTAGCATGATAATTTTTAGGTCCATCCATGTTGCTGAAAATGCCATTACTTCATTCCTTTTTATGGCTGAGTAATAGTCCATAAAAGATATGTACCACATCTTCTTTATCCACTCCTCTGTTGATGGACATTTAGGTTGCTTCCATGTCTTGGCTATGTGCTGCAGTGAACACTGGGGTACATGTATCTTTTTGAGTCATGGTTTTATCTGGATAGATGCCCAGGAGTGGGATTGCTGGATCATATGGTAATTCTATTTTTAGATTTTTGAGGAATCTTTACACACACATCAACAGTGTAAGAGGGTTCCCTTTTCTCCACACCCTCTCCAGCATTTATTGTTTGTAGACTTTTTGATGATGGCCATTCTGGCTGGTATAGGTGGTACCTCATAGAAGTTTTGATTTGTATTTCTCTAATAATTAGTGATGTTGAACATCTTTTCATGTGTTTTTTGGCCACCTGTATGTCTTCTTTGGAGAATTGTCTGTTTAGATCTTCTACCCATTTTTTTATTGGGTTGTTTGTTTTTTTGGTATGGAGCTGCAGAAGTTGTTTATAAATTTTGGAGATTAATCCCTTGTCAGTATCTTCATTTCCAAATATTTTCTCCCATTCTGTGGGTTGTATTTTTGTTTTGTTTAGGGTTTCCTTTGCTGTGAAAAAACTTTTAAGTTTAATTAGGTCCCATTTGTTTATTTTAGTTTTTATTGTCATTACTCTGGGAGATGGATCTGAGAAGATACTGCTTATGTCAGAGAGCATTCAGCCTATGTTTTCCTCTAAGAGTTTTATAGTATCTGGTCTTATATGTAGGTCTTTAATACATTTTGAGTTTATTTTTGTGTATGGTATTAGGGAGGGTTCTAACTGCATTATTTTACATGTAGCTGTCCAGTTTTCCTGGCATCACTTAGGGAAGGGGCTGTCTTTTCTCCATTGTATGTTCTTGCCTCCTTTGTCATAGATTAGTTGATTTCCCCCTTATGGTCTTAAACCAGGAGTCAAAAACCCAAAGGAGAAGGAAAACCGTAATACACTAGATGGACCTGTAGCAGAAGGGATCACATGGCCTGTCAAAATCGAACTCCAGGACTTAGCTGTTTTTTGCCTTCTAGAAATGCCTTCTGGAATTGCTACATCTTGTTTTCCAAAGAGGCCCAAAAGCCAGATGTTTTGGTGAGATTTTCTAATTATTATAACATTATGCAAGCTAAACCATGATTAGAATTCTGCCCGCTAGCTTCCAGTTTATGATAGCAGAAGAGGACTCAACTGTCTCTGGAAAGGAAGGTTTGTCCTTCAGCGAAGGTGGGTGGAGGCCCATGCTTGCTCCAAGGTCACCACATGAGCCTGCAGATGCCTACTGGGCAACTGAAGATAAAGCAAAATATGACCACGGGTGGGAGGCTCTAAGGAAGGTGCTGTCAGGATGACTCTCCCCATGGGAGACTGGCTGCTCTGCACTTCCTGTGGTGCCCCTGGGCATTCCTCCCACCACCGAATAACAAACCTAGGGAGACCACTGGACCCTCTGGCAATTCCATTCCCTGTAGATTTTCTCCATAGGGTACCAAAAATTCTCAAGGTCCAGTTTGAAGAGAAAGACATTCTTCAGAAGAAGCAGAGGATTTCCCTGGTGGTACAGCAGGTTAAGGATCCAGCATTGTCACTGCAGCATCCCGGATTGCTGCTGTGGCTCAAGTTTGATGCCTGGCCCAGGAAGTTCCACATGCCACAGGTGCAGCCAAAAAAAAAGAGAAGAAGAAGCAGAGACCTTAGGAATTTCAGCAAAGATATATCCTGGGGGTGACCCCATCAGGAGACTCTTGAGAATGTTTTAATTCTTTGGATGTTTTTTCCGCAGACTGGGAGTAGGGAGGGAATCATAATTACTGTGTAATTTTAGGTCTTTCCCTAACTGAGGTATAACCCTTCAGTTCATAGTACATCTGACTTCAGACCTGGTTTTATTTATTTATTTTTTTTGCTCTTTAGGGCCACACCCATGGCATGTGGAACTTCCCAGGCTAGGGGTCATATCAGAGCTACAGCTGCCGGCCTATGCCACAGCCACAGCAACGCCAGATCCAAGCTGTGTCTGCGGCCTGTACCACAGCTCACAGCAATGCCAGATCCTTAACCCACTGAGCGAGGCCAGGGATCGAACCCACATCCTCATGGATCCTAGTCAAGTTCGTTAATTACTAAGCCACAAGAGGAACTCCCAGACCTGTTTTTAGATATAAGCTCCAAAAGCTTGTTCCCTGGATTTAAATTTTGATAGAAGTTTGGCTAAACAGAGCACTGGAAGCACCAAGAAAGTGCCAGGCACCAAATAACTGTTTCACTGTGTGGGGGAATGTGTTTAAAAAGAACAAATAAAGAACAGAATTTGAGGTATGGTTAGATTGTAAAGGCAATGGATATAATGTATAGACATTAGAATAATCTGTTTTCTAATCATGTGTGTTCCCTAAAAGTCTCAGAGAGGCAGTCCTCAATTTTCCTGGTTGAGAAGAAACATGATGAGTTAACTCCAGGGCTTATACATTGTTTTTCACCTACCTAGTGAAGCTCGACACACTCAGCTCTTCAGAGAAATCCATCAGCGTGGAAAAGCAGCCACATGATGAAACGGCCGGCCAAGTCAGGCCAGATGGCGCCCAGCCTGAACCGCCCCTGCACACAAATGGGTGTCAGACAAGGTCGTCAATAGGCCCTATGCCTTCCAGCTTTCCCTGCGCAGTGATGGTCAATGATGCAACAGGAATCAGAACATCTGGGTGAGCACGTGCCTCTGTGTCTCCCCAGAAATCTCTGGTCTCATCAGATGGCTGGCCTCCGCTAATGTTTTTGGGGCAGGCCAGCCCTGAGTGATCGAGTGCTAATGACTATCAGCTGGAGGGTCATACACCTGAGGATATTTATCCAGTTGTCAATCATTTCTCAAATTTGGCACCACTGCACAGACTGACAACTAGCCTGAATAAAACTAAGGTGATATTTTTAGTTGCCCCAGGCAAATCGGGCAAGCAACCAAAAATTACCATCAATGGCATGGAGTTAAAAGTCACATCCAATTCCCACTGCCTGTGTAGTCGGCTTGCTATCTAATCACAGGCCCTCTGCTTTGCTTTTCTGTGGTTCTTTGAACAGTCACCAGTAGTGGAGCTCATTATCCAAACAAGGAGTAACAACCCATTTTAATAAATCCAGCTTATTTGGGGGAACTTGACAGACAGGATTTGTGTTGATAAAGCAGCTGATTACAGATAAAGACCAAAGTGCAAGACGGCCCTGCTGTCCAGTCTCCTTTGTGGATGTGAATTTTAGTTCATTATCATTACCTCCTGGAATAACATTAATTCCACTCCGTACAAAGCTTCAAATGGTAGCACTGGTAACCTTGCCAAGGAATAGAGCTACTCATCAGCAACTGACATAATATCTGACCTGCCTTTTTAGTAACTGGTGATAATTTCAATTCAACAGCCATGGAAATAATAGTTTTGCAGAAGAGCACAAGAAAATCTATGGAAGTTATAATGCATTGTATAGATTGCTAATATTCTAACAGTGTTTCTGTAATACTGATCCGAACTTCTACAATTTTTTAGGAAGAAAAGTTCAATTTCCTGCACTATTTGTCTTTCAGCAGCAAATTACTCAAATGTAAACTACATAAAAGCTAAGGACAAATAAAAGAAGAGAATGTCAGGATCAAACTGAGGCCACACCTGCTGTAGGGCTTGTTTTCTACACCAAAAAAAGATGTAGGGTTAAGATGAATAAAACCTTGGCATTTCCTTTCTCTTTTTTCACTATTTTATTTTTTGCTACTTCTTTTTCACTAAGCCCATATGAAATTCATTAGAATAATAACACTCTTGACTTCAATGCATCCAAAAGTATGCACTTTTGAGAAGACGTATTTTGCCTGTCCAGATCCAATTATTTCTGGAATGGAAATCTCAAACTACTGAACAACTTGTAATCTTGTGCATGTACTGAAATCAAAGAACTTAAAAATATAGATGGCTAACATCGCCAGAACAGTAGAGAATGTTCTTCATTCATTTAGTAAATATTTGTTGAGAGCACATTTGGAGCAAGGTTATTCCTGTTGTCCCAATTTTTCATCTTCCCAAACTGGTTTTACCCTGTAATAGAATAAATCTTAGAATTTAAAAAAGAAAAAAAAGTCTCGTGTATCTACCTGAAAATGTCTAAGAGGTATATGTGCGATCTTGATATAATGACAAATTCCTTCACATCTTTTTTCCTTCAAAAGAGAGCTTCCGTAATCTATACGGGGAAAGAATCCGAAAAAGAATGAATGTGTATATATATATGTGCATCTGACTCAGTTTGTTGTACAGCAGAAATTATCACAACATTGTAAATCAACTATATTTCAACAAAACCTTAAAAATGAAGGAAAAAAAGCTTCGAGGAGTTCCTGCTGTGGTTCAGTGGGTTAAGAATCCAACTGCAGTGACCTCATTGGCTCTGGCAGCATGGGTTTGATCTCTGCCCGGTGTGGTGGGTTTAAGATCTGGCAGTTGCCATGACTTTGGCATAGGTCATAGCTGCAGCTCAGATTCAATTCTTGGCCCTGGGATTGCCATATGCCGCAGTTGTAACCATTAAAAAAAAAGAGAGAGAGAGAGAGAGCTTCGAGCAGGAATTGATTAGCAAATATATCCAGGGCTTTCCAAGAAAACTAGGAATCTAGGTCTAATCTCCCTACTACCAAGGGTAGTTGGAAGCCCAAAACTACCAATTCTGATAAAACTCACCCTTCATGAAGATCCTTCAATGTTGAAGGGTAAGTAATAACATCTATAATTTCCACATCCGAGAGATGAGTGTGTCAAATACCACCCCCAGGACTTAACTGCCACAGGGTAACTGCTGAGCAAATGTTACTTGCACTTTTCTCCTCCAATAGTACTTTATGTTGAGATAGTATCTTAACATGAAAGATGTTTACATGCATTATCGTATTTGAGCCTCATAACACTGTTTGGATTTCAGCTTTATATATGAAAATACAGACAACCCAAGAGGACAGATCTGTATAGCCCTAGGTCACACAGTTTGTTTTGGAATCCAAAGCTTCCGGTCTTCTGATTCCAAGACTCAAATCTCTCCTTTACTGCTCTGAGCTGCAAGTATTTGGTAACCTATACCTGGTCATTTTCTATCTTATTTTAAAAATGTTCTTCACTGTATGAATTCATACTTTCAAGGATCTTTTATAATCTCCTTTGTTTCCTTTTTTGTTTGTTTTTCTGTTTCCCTGGCTCTCAAGCTATAAAAGTATTACATGTATAATGTTCATAGGTCCATGATTAAAAGTTCTTTATGCAGAATCGTGAGCTCCTCAAAGTTAAAGACGTCCTACAAACAAGGTAAATTTTATTCTGGGCCTTGTTTTCCTTGGAGTACTCTTGCTCAAATAACAAACACAATTTGCGTTTTGCTCGTGAGATGGAAAGAAACAGTTGTGTGACTATAGCTATTATTGCGCCATTACCATTCTGAGATGTTGATTTTGTGCTTCACATTTTTCCTGTGTTCTTAACTTGATGTCCCATCTTGAATTTTTATTCCACTCTAATCATTTTTAAATTTGAAGTCTTCTTTTTACTTTGGCAATTTAAGTTGGAACACTAAGTTTGAAAAAAAATGTTCACAGAGAAACTGAAGGTTAAATCAGTTTTATTCTGTAAACAGTGCCTAAATTATCATCTCCTTCTCATAACAACCCAATTAATATGTTAGAGCAAAACAGAAAAGGCAAAAACTGTGCTGAAAACATAGAGCGAGTGCGACACCTTCTGGTGAAGAATAAACTGCATTTTGTCAACAGTAGCAAAAAACCACTTCATATATAGGGAGGGGTTCCCCTAGACAGAATTTATTCCAATAATCCTGTTTTTTTTTTTTTTTTTTTCGAGACCTCCTGGTATGTCTCAGACTCTGTGACAGGAACTGGAACTACTTATGGGATGAGATAAGATCCTTCCATTCAATAACCTAACCACCTACAGGAGAAAAAAATCTCTATCCACACATCTATCTGCAGAGCGATTACAACCAAGTATGTCAGCACTGTAACTGGGTTGGGTTCAGGCAAGATGCTACAGGGCCCAACAGAACTAATTTACTCTGACAAATCAAGGCGGGCTTCACAGAGGTGGTGAAGCTGAAGTCCTGAAGGATGAGTATGTTTTCTGAGGCAATTTCTAAATGGGGCCAGTGTAAAATCCCAGAGCTGATCTGCAAATCAAGCTACTTTTATTTGTGTGTGAGATTGGGTGACTTTTCCAAGAGAAATAAGTGGGTGAGGGGGTGATTGCATTTTTTTTTTTTAACCTAACTCAGGTAGGGAGAGAGGTATCCTATTTTTCACAATATTTTTGGTTTTGGTTTTCTATGAACATTTCCTTTTAGCCTTCAATGTTTATGGAATTTCCTCCTGATTGAAAAATCTTTCTTCTAATTCTTCTACTGAGAATTTGAAGTCTCAGTACTTAATGTTACACCAATTTTCCAAAGAGTTCAAGCCACTTTAATACCAGAACATGGTAAATAATTTGCAGCCATTCAAGCAAGGTAGGAAGTAGGGCCTGCAGAGGGGAAGGAGCCATACACTGGAAATCAGAAGTTATTTCTATCGGCCTGAGGGTGGAGAGCATGGAGAAATGTGGCTGGACAGATGGAGAGGCCCCAACCCCAAAGGGCTTTGAAAGCTCAACTAGGATGTGTGGGTTTATGATCTAGGCTTCAGGGACCATGACACTGATAAGATTGGATTTTCCCATCAGAAAAATCACCCTGGGGGCAATGTGGAGGCTTGGAGGAAGGCTGGTGAAGGCCAGGCAGGCAAACTAGAATGTTGTTTACAAGAGCTTGGGAAAGAGCCTGAACTAGGAGAGGGACTGAGTGGAGATGGGAGGAGTAGAAATGTTTTAGGAAAGGGCATCAGCCAATATTAGAGCATGTGTGGACATGGACTCTGAGAAAGATGGATTTTTTAAAGATATGTTTATATGGCTAAAAGGAAAGGGAACATTTCTTTAAACAGAGAGAGAAAGCCTTGTCTTTTAATGCAGATCTGTTCTTTTACTTTGTATGTGATGCTGGAAAGAATTAAAATATTTCTCATCATGTGAGAGTATAATTGGTCTGCAAGCCAAGCATTCAATTTCACAAAATAAATTTGGAAACTTTCAAAAATATTCATCACACCTGAAAACATTTAATGACTCAATTTGGAAAAAAGGGCCCAGAGACATGAATTTGTATCAACAGTGCCTAAGTACTCCCATAAAAAACACATACCCAAGATCTTTGGGAAATCTGGATCACCATAATATTTTTCAAAGGAAGGATTAAAATTTTAAAATGAACAACTATGATTATAAATTGAGAAATTAAATGTAATGCAAAAGAGATCATGATTTCCTTTGCTGTCAAAGTAAGTCTAAAGAATATATTTTGTGGAGTTCCCATCATGGCGCAGTGGTTAACGAATTCAACTAGGAACCATGAAGTTTTGGGTTCGATCCCTGGCCTTGCTCAGTGGGCCGAGGATCCAGAGTTGCCATGAGCTGTGGTGTAGGTCACAGATATAGCTTGGATCCTGTGTTGCTGTGGCTCTGGCGTAGGCCGGTGGCTATGGCTCCCATTAAACCCCTAGCCTGGGAGTCTCCATATGCTGCAGGAGTGGCCCTAGAAAAGGCCAAAAAAAGACCAAAAAAAAAAAAAAAGAGAGAGAGAGAGAGAATATATTTTGTTACCCACTTCCTGCCAGAATAGGTCTGTGCACACCCAGATCATGGCCCAGCCTTCCTGCCACCTGGATAGGCTCCAGTGTGCTTGCTGCCTAGGGCGCAGTCACCTGTTGGTTGCCCACATGCAGATGTGGGGCTGAAACCACAACTGGGCCTGAGGGACTCTACAACTAAGAAAGCAGAGCTGAAATCTCTCCCAGATATGCCAACCACAGATTTACACCTCTGCTGCCAGCCTTATAAATTCAGTGCTGGTGGAACATCTGAACAGGCAGCAAGTGTTCCCATAGCTATTATATAAATTCAGCATTGGTGGAACATCTGAAGGGGTAACAAGTGTTCCTGCAGCTGGATGGGAAGGCTTTAACAGCTGTGGATTTTGTTGGCATGTCCACATGAGGGGTTGGACTTCGCCAGAATCTGAGTTGATCCATAGCTCTCACAGCAAGCCCAGGTGCACGAATCTGCAGTCATGGGTCCTGACTTCAGTGGGTTTTCACTTGGTGGCCTAAAGAAGGCGACAGCTGAGAGACACCAGGGCCATACTCACAGTTAGGGTGGGGTTGAGAGCAGTGCCAACAACAGGGTATTTTGTGAGCCCACACATAGGTGAAAGGTGATATAACACAGCAAACTCACAGGTGAATAGCTTCAGCAGAGGAATACTAAATGACTCCTCTTCCAGTGGGAGTGCTGCAATCCTGCCTACCTTGTACCACGGATCAGAAACACAGCTCAGAAACAGATCTGGGAACTCACCAGTAGGAAAGCACCAGTCCTTCCAACCAGGAAGCCTGCAAAAGCCCCTGGGTCCACCTTACCCACAGCAGGGCAGACAACAGAGCAAGAGGAACTAAAACAATGTAGCCTGCTGAAAGGCGATCACAAACATAGAAAGGTAGATAAATGAAACAGCAGAGAAATATGTTTTAGACAAAGAAATAAAATAAAAGCCCACAAAAACAACTAAATTAAGAGGAGACAGCAATTTACCTGAAAAGGAATTCAGAGGAATGATAGTAAAAATGACCCAAGATCTCGAAAAAGAATGGAGGCACACATCAAGAAGTTACAAGTAATGTTTAACAAAGAGCTGGAAGATTTAAAAACAAAGATCAACAATACAACTACCAACATGAACAATACACTAAAAGGAATCAGCAGTAGAATAACTGAGGCAGAAGAATGAATAAGTGAAGTGGAAGACAGAGTGGCAGAAATCACTGCCACAGAAAAGAATAAAGAAAAAAAGTGAAAAGAAATGAGGACAGTCTAAGAGACCTCTGGGACAACATTAAATATACCAACCTTCATATTATATGGGTCCCAGAAGGAGGATTTTTTTGTGTGTGTGTGTGTGTGTCTTTTTGCCTTTTTTTCTAGGGCTGCTCCCTCAGCATATGGAGTTTCCCAGTCCAGGGGTCTAATTAGAGCTGTAGCCACTGGCCTACGCCAGAGCCACAGCTGTAAAACTGTCAGTGTTTGCAGATAACATGATACTATACTTGGAAAATCCTAAAGATACCACCAGATAACTACAAGAGCTCATCAATTAATTTGGTAAAGTTGCAGGACACACAATCAATACACACTAATCTCTTGCAATCCTACTATCAAAGGTAAAAAAGAGAAATCAAGGAAACAATCCCATTTACCATCACATCAAAGAGAATAAAATACCTAGGGATAAGTCTACCTAAGGAAAAGACCTGTAAACTATAAGATGCTGATGAAGGAAGTCAAAGGTGGCACAACAGATGTTAAGATAGACCATTTCTTGGATTGGAAAAATCAATATTGTCAAAATGACTCTACTACCCAAGGCAATCTACAGATTCAATGCAATCCCTAACAAATTAATAATAGTATTTTTCACATAACTAGAAGGAAAAAAATTTTTTGAAAACTTCTATGGAAACATAAAAGAGCACAAACAGCCAAAGCAAACCTGAAAAAGAGAAATGGAACTGGAGGAATCAGGGTCCTTGACTTCTGACTATACTACAAGGCTACAGTCATCAAAAAATATGTTACTGGCACAAAAAAAGAAATATAGATCAGTGGTATAGGACAGAAAGTCCAGAAATAAAGCCACACACCTATGATCAACCAAGGTACAACAAAGGAGGCAAGAATACACAATGGAGAAAAGAAAGTCTCTTCAATAAATGGTGCTGGGAAAACTGGATACTACATGTAAGAGAATGAAATTAGAACATTCATTTATACTATACACAAACATAAATTCAAAATGGAATAAAGACCTAAATGTAAGATCAGATACTATAAAACTCTTAGAGTTAAATACGGGCAGAACACCCTTTGACATAAATCATAGCAATATCTTTTTGGATCTTACCTCCTAGAGTAATGAAAAGAAAAATGAAATAAACAAATGAGAGCTATTTAAACTTAAAATCTTTTGCACAGCAAAGGAAACCATAAAAGAAAAGCCATGAAAAGACAACCCACAGAATGAGAGAAATCTTTGCAAACAAAGAACTGACAGGGATTAATCTCCACAATATTCAAACAGCTCTTACAGGTTTATATCAAATAAACAAAGAGCCCAGTTAAAAAAAAAATGGTCAGAATATTTAAACAGACATTTCTCCAAAGATGACAGACAAATGGCCAAAAAGCACATGAAAAGATGCTTGGCATAAATAGTTATTAAAGCAATGCAAATCAAAACTATGGTGAAATATCACACCTCACACCAGTCAGAATGGCAACACCAAAGTCTACAAACATTAAATGCTAGAGAGGGTTTGGAGAAAAGAGAACCCTCTTACACTGTTGGTGGGAATGTAAGTTGGTACAGCTACTCTGGAGGACAGTATGGAGGTTTCTTAAAAAACTAAATATAGAACTACCATATGATCCAGCAATCCCACTCCTGGACATATATGTGGAGAAAACCACAATTTGAAAAAATACATGCACCCCCAATGATCATTGGAGCATTATTTACAATAGCCAAGACATTGAAGTGACCTAAATGTCCACTGACAAATGAAGGAATGAAGAAGATGTGATATATATATATATATTCACCACATACAATGGGTGTGTTACTCAGCCATAAAAAAGGAATGAAAAATGCTATTTGCAGCATAACACGGATGGACCTAAGATGATCATACTTAAGTGAAATCAGACAAAGACAGACAAAAATCATATGAGATCACTAATATGTGGAACCTAATAAAGAGTGATACAAAAGAACATATTTACAAAACTGAAACCGACGCAAAGATTTTGAAACAAACTTATGGTAACCAAAGAGGAAACACTGGGAGGAGTGATAAATTAGGAGGTTGGAATTAACATATATACACTACTATATATAAAATCAGTAAGTAACAAGGACTTACTGTATCGTACAGGGAAATCTACTCAATACTTTGTAATAACCTGTATGGGAAAAGAATCTGAAAAAGAATGGATGTATGTATACGTTTAACTGATTCACTTCGCTGTACACCTGAAACTAATACAACATTTTAAGTCAATTATACTCCAGCAAAGATTTAAAAAAAAGAATACCTTTGTCTATTGAATATCAGAAAAAGGCATGCACTTACAGTCATTTATTCTACAAATATTTTCTGCATGTTCATATGCATGAGCTGCCAAGACAGATACAGATATGAAATACAACATAAAGCTCTTGCCTTCCAGGGATAGCTCAGTTTTTTCAACATAGAGGTACATATACACAATAAACACATATAAATGCTTATATATGTAATGTATGTATGTGTACATATATATCCTATATATCCATTAAACAATAGTCTTCAACCCATACAGCATGAGGAAATATTCTAGGAAAAAAACGACTAAAAAATTTCTTTTTAGGGAACATAAATGACCTGGGCCAACTGAAGAGTGAGAACAGATTATTTAATTCAGGTCTTTTTTTAAAATATAAAAACATAACTTTATAGCTTTAAAGCATGCCTTCTACTTTTAACCATCCATATCATACTACCTAACAATAAAATATTCCTCCTTTGAGTACATTATATAAAACTTATAGAAACTTAAAAAAAGAAGAAATCAGGTAACAGTTGAACTAACAACCTAAAGTTGTAATATATATAATATGTTATACACACACACACAAACATATATATATTTCTTTGGGTACTTCATACAGAAGATATGCATTTTGAAAACACATTACGAGGTTCCACAACAATAATCATTATAGATAGTATTCTTTCCAACTACAAACTACATGTTGACTATATTAAAAGCAGCATAAAGGAGAATAAAAATTCCCAACATAAAGTGAGTCAGTGTTGCCAGGTAATGTGGTTACAACTATCACCTGTGAATATGCATCATACAGTAACTAAACAAGCAAGCTGAATTATTTTTGCCTATAAAAATATTTGATCAAAAACTAAAAATTATGGGAGTTCCCATTATGGCACTGTGGAAATGAATCCAACTAGTGTCCATGAGGATGTAGGTTCCATTCCTGTCCTCGCTCAGTGGGCCAGGGATCTGGTGTTGCAGTGAGCTGTGGTGTAGGTGGCAAATGTGGCCTCAGATCTGCATTATTGCGGCTGTCGTGTAGGCCAGCAGCTATATCTCTGATTCAGTCCCTAGCCTGGGAACTTCCATATGCCATGGGTGTGGCCCTAAAAAGCAATAAATAAATAAATATAGACTTTGTTTACTGCAAAGTCTATTTTTGAATCATCTGCTTTATACCAACAACATGTACTTCAGATGCTAATTTTAATGTCATCAGCTGGCATTTATACATATCTTGGAATTTTGCATCAAGTAAATTTCAAGAATGTGAAAAAAATCCAAACTCAAAGTTTCTTATAAAAAAACAGCTTTGGAGTTCCTGTCGTGGTGCGGTGGTTAACGAATCCGACTAGGAACCATGAGGTTGCAGGTTCAATCCCTGCCCTTGCTCAGAGGGTTAACGATCCGGCGTTGCCATGAGCTGTGGTGTAGTCTGCAGACACGGCTCGGATCCCGCGTTGCTGTGGCTCTGGCGTAGGCCAGTGGCTATAGCTCCGATTAGACCCCTAGCCTGGGAACCTCCATATGCCGTGGGAGCGGCCCAAGAAATGGCAAAAAGACAAAAACAAACAAACAAACAAAAAACAGCTTTGACTACATTATCTTGACTTCTTGATCAGAATGTTTACCACATTCTGATATATAAAACAGTGAGCCTTCATGAGGGTCAGATAAAAAAACAATGTTGCCAAATGTGAAAGGGAGTTTTGGCCCTTGGTCAGGCTTGTGTGGGAGTAATTATTTATAACCAGCTTTCTCACAGGCTCTGATATGCTCTACATGTAGCCAGGTGAATTCTACATAAAAGATAAGGTGATCTCTCTTTCGATGTTAATGAGTGAAAGAAACCTGTTTTAAATCGATTGAAATCTTCATGTGTATGTAACCATCACACATAGCAAGATGATTTAAACTAACCTTCGATTCATATAGCCATACACATTGCAGTGCTGGTTTTACAGAAAGGTTTATTCGGTTTTCAATAAGATCACACAGGTCTATTTCCCCTGTATTTAGAGATGCAATCAGTTTTGTGGTAAAATACATAAACTGTAGAATGAATGAAGGAAAGAATGAATGATATTAATTCAATGAGTGAGGGGAACTTGATTAGAACATTTCTTCTAACACAAGATTACATCAAAACACCATCATCTCTCATTGGATCATTATCATGGCCTCCTATTGTATAGTTTCTACATAGCAGCCCCAATACTCTTGTTAAAACAACTCAGATCATTTATTTCCTTGACTGCTTCCCATGACTTCTTCCAGTAACTGCCCATGATTGCATCTCAGCATTCACTGGGGCCTCCTAGTCTATCTCCCTATATTGTAAACACCCGAAAGACAAATTTTGGGATAAAATTAAGCTCTGCCAATTACAGACACCTAGGCCTGATTTGAATAGAAGGTTTTTCAACAGAAGGTAAGCATCTTCCTGCCACTGGGCCATTGCACTGGTAAGCAGCACCTGGGAAACCTGTGTTTTCTTCATCAGTTTTCTGATGGCCAGTCACTAATTTTGGAGGTGGTGAAAGGTAGATGCGTTGTTCCTGGGGGATTGCTAATCCCTGGATTTCAGCCAACTCCCCACCTTCTTGATGGGAGCAGAGATAACAACTCTGCTTGGCAGCCCTTCAAAAACTTGTTCTAGGAGTCTTTCCCTGGAGGGCCAGCCTGGACCTCATCCGCCCATCCCCTCCAGTGATGTTCAAACACTGATTCCCTGTATAGACCACTTCCTGCTCTATAAAGTGTTTTTATTTTTGTATGCAAACCCTCATGGGTACACTTCTGAGATTAAAAAATCTAAATGTTTCACTCATCTCCAAGGCTCCTGTTACCACACTGATGTCATCCTCTGTTACTCTGTCTCTCTCTCATTCCACACCAGTTATAGCTCCCTGATCTTCCTGAGACTTTTGGACTGGCTATTCCCTCTGCCTGGAAAGCTCTATGCCCAGCTACCCGCATGGCTGACTCCATTTCTTCTAGAGCTCATCTTCAAATACCAACTTCATGGGAGGCACCCCTGACCATGCTACATAAAATAGCAGTTGCCCCCAATGCTCTCCTGCCTCTTAATCTGCTTTGTGTTTCTTATAGCTCTTCTCATCACTCATTATTCCATGTCCTCACCTGTCTACTTGCTTATCACTGTCTCTCCAGTAAAATGCAAACACTGTGAAACCAGAGGCTGGCACTGGTATATCACCTACCTGTAGAACAAGGCCTGGCTCAGAGTAGGTGCGTAACATATTGTTAAATGAATGATGTTTATTTGAAGTAGTTATGAAACTTTTTGGTCAGATTGGCAAGATAGAAGTTTCCACAACTTACCAACTACATACTATGTGGTGGATACTATTATCCATCTTGCACGAGACAAAAGACCATCACCCACCCCTGGACAAATGAGGAGAGCAGTGGGAGTCAGAGAATCAATAGATAATTGTAGGCAATTATATCTCAATAAAGATGGCAAAATTAGATAATGGTAATCCATTCACTCATTCATTCAACACATATTTACCGAGCACTTGATAGAGAAATTTTTTTCACAGGCTGTCTATGTGCCAAGGCATGATAAGATTGAGATTCTTAGAGCAACTCAATAAGGTGAGTAACTATTATCCCTGACTTACAACGAAGAAACCTGAGGTCTACAAAGGCCAACTTCGCCTCCTAGTGAAAGATGAAGGTTAGACCCTAGTTCTATCAGACTTGACTCTTCTGACTCCTTTTTGTTATTCTGCATAAAGGAACATGGAGCAAAGCCATCTCACCCATTAATGCAATCAGAATAGCCTTAAGAGTAGAACACCTTTAAGGTAAGCCCCCAAAAGTAATATGCTAGGATTAGGCAAAGAATAGAGGGTAGGACATGGCGGGCTGAACGAATAGCATGTGTGAAATATTGTGATACTGCAATTTCCATACAGAAAGAAACACAGGTCTTCTGGGCCTCTGCTCTCCTTAGTAAAGTAGTTTAAATGTTGACCCTCTGAATTACACTACAAAAATACACACACAGACACACACACCATTGTAAACAATGGCAAAATCAATTTAATATGTGATATAACTCGATCATGCAATGCAAATAATCAGCGTGAAGGAATTACATATAAAGATTGAGGAAGATCTAGAATTCCAAAATCTAACAAAAGAGATATGATTGCCTATAAACAACATTTTCCATTTATAGCATATAATTAAATAACTTACGTGGCAATTAAATTACATGCCAATTAAATAGAATTGCAAGCTTCAATAAAACGAGTTAAAAACAAGTGGAGGTTATTACTGAAGCACATCAATTGTGTTTTTTTCTACTAAGTCAAATTGACATTTTAAAAATTAATACCGACCAATGTTATATACTTTCTGCATTGAGAATATAATTTTAAATGTTAAACTGCTGAAAGTTTTTAAGGTAATAATTAAATAAGGTTAAGAGGGTCAGATGCTTGTTTCATCCAAATACAGTAATAAAGGAAAATAAATGTTTTGATGCAATGGTTTTACATTCATTTTTTTTAAGAATTCCATCCAAAGGAGGTTTTTTTTTAACTCTCTAACTATCCAAAGGAGGTTTTCACTGAAGAAAGAGCTGAGCTTTGACTGCATATAAAGTCAGCTTTTTCATACTTGATCCAATTATCAATTTTGTAAATTTTTTTTGCTTTTTAGGGCTGCACCTGCAGCATATGGAGGTTCTCAGGCTAGGGGTCGAACTGGAGCTACAGCTGCTGGCCTACGCCATAGCCACAGTTATGTGGGATCCGAGCTGCATCTGCGACCTACACCACAGCTCACGGCAATGCCAGATCCTTAACCCACTGAGTGAGGCCAGGGATTGCACATGCATCTTCATGGATCATAGTCGGGTTCATTAACCACTGAGCCATGAAGGGAACTACAGTTTTATAATTTAGAGTTAACCTACAAACATGTATACATACCTCTGTTTTTTCTTCTGTGACAGAATTTAAAACTTCAAATTAAATATACATATATATAACACATATTGTGTGTGTGTATGCGTAGCTAGAGATAGAAAATTTTAAAGGTAGGAAAACCTAACCCACCTTCCTACGCCTTCACTCCTTAAACATTTGAGTGCCTGCCCTTGGCTGGCCCACTAAGTCTTATTCCTCCTCTCAAGAAGCTTAAGTTCTAGTGCAAGAAAGGTAAACTGAAAGATGAAAATGTTTACGCCTCCTAATTAGCACCTGTGTATCATACTAAGCTTCAGACATTTCATCTTCTTTCTTATTGTGTTTTTTTGAATTTATAGAAATTTGCTGTCACAAATGGTTTGGGTGACATCTGCTCCCACATTCCACCTACCTTCCAGAGGGAAAAATGCCTTGCTCATCTTCTAAATGCTGCACACAGGAAAACATAAAATCATCTTAAAATTAATCAAACGATTCCCTTCCACATTTAACTGGAGGAAGAATTATAAGGGCATGGGCATGAGTAAGGCAGGATGTTTTGAGTTTGAGGGCAGAGCAGAGGGGAGGGCTGAGCAGCCCAGGCTACCTCCAACTGGCTAAGCTTAAGTAGATGAGGCAGTGGTGAAAATTAGGCTGGAAATTGAAGGTTGATTACAGGTCTGATCCAGGGTTAGGTTTCATCAAGTGGCTTTTGTAAGGTGGTGGTCCTAGTTAATTGAGGGTGTTCTAGTGACCAGCCTAGGCTTGATGGAGAATGAGGGCTGGCTAAGGCCAATGGACTCAGGAGCTGTGAGAAAGCTAATGAATGAAAGGGACAAAGGAAGCTGAAGAGCAAGTATAATTAAAATAAGGGAAAGGAAACATTCCTGTCGTGGCGCAGCGGAAATGAATCCGACTAGGAACAATGAGGTTGCTGGTTCGATCCCTGGCCTTGCTCAGTGGGTTAAGGATCCGGCGTTGCCATGAGCTGTGGTGTAGGTCAAAGACGCGGCTCAGATCTGGCATTGCAGCTGTAGCTCTGATTAGACCCCTCCCTAGCCTGGGAACCTCCATATGCTGCAGGTGTGGCCCTAAAAAAGGACAAAAGACAAGATAAAAAAAATAATAAGGGAAAGGGATTTTAACCTGCCTCTAACCTAGAAGTTGATTTCTCCCCTCTAATTACTTTAGAAAGGAGTATTACATTTTCTTAGTCTATAGCACCTGGGGGCTGGGAGGTAAATGAGGTCACAGCTTCAGTAATAACACAAATTCTGCTATTTCACTGAGTCCAGTGCCTGGCTCAGGGCATCCAGCTCCTTGAAAAATCTTCCCCAAGTATTTCTGGGGAGACTCAGGCTGTCTAGACAAAGTTTATTTTCCAAGACCTTGCGTGCTGCTGTTTTTCTTCAGTGTACCCCAGTCCTACAGTCTGCCTCTGACAACCCCACCCTGGGAGGCATGGGCTCAGTGCTAGGTCCCACCTGGTTGCAAATTCCCTGTTGCTTGATGAAATCCTAGTGTTCTGAATTCCTACTTTTGAAATGCATTGCAAGTACATGTTCATGCAGAAATTAAGGTTCCATAGATCAGTGCATAATGAATATTTATTGATTTATTCAAGAAACATTTGCTAAGTTCCTTCCATGTGTGAAGCACAGAGATGGATTGAGGAAATGAAAGACAGAGTCCCTACATTCAAGAAATGTATACCACACTAGTCAGGGAAGCAGGCAAATAAATAGGAAAGATCCATAGTATAAGGTGTGCTTATTTGTTTCTGTGTGTGTGTGTGTGTGTGTGTGTGTGTGTGTGTGTGTGTGTGTGTGCATGCGTGTGTATAGACCCATCCTCTTCCAAAAAGAATATCACATCCCAGGCAGGGTGGCAAACATTCAGCTTTACTCTAGACGCACAGAGGAAGGTGCCTAACTCCTACAGGGTGGTTGGGGAGGACTTCCTCCAGGAATTTAGGCCTGAAGTCCCACATGCTGCCTTGATCTCTTTGGGATTCATAAGCCCTAAAAGGCTGAGTCCTTGAGTTCCTCTTTTGCCAGATACACTCCCAACTGGTGGCCAAGCCTCCCCACCCAGCTAGGTCCTCTATCAGCTGGACTGGCTGCAACCCATATCCTGTCTTCAACATATTGAGCCTGACCTTGATGCCAGTCTGTGAAACTTCAAATAAACCAATCACATTCCCTGGTGGAAACCAGGGGGTACCCTGCTTCTTGCTATTACAAAGCTTTCATGGACCTTTCTGGTTCATTCAGCCCCCAAAACACCGCCACCCCCACCACCAATTTGGCCCTGCTGGCATTCAGTTCCCTCTTACCCTGGCTATGAATAACTAATAACTCTTGCCAGTTTCAACTGACTAGGGGTGTCTGTTGTGTGTTTGGCCATCTCCTATGCTTTATGGCAAGAGGTTCCCTCCTTCACCAATGGGGTGACCAGAAGATGATCAGAAAAATCATGTCAGTTAGGTTTTAAAGGATGAATAAGATTTAGGTCTGTGGAGAAATGAGAAAAGCAGGTCAGAACAGAGATATGAGTGCAGTGTGTTATAGGAAGGACAAGTAGGTTGGTAAGATGGGGTGGGGGATAGTGAAGCTGAGGCTAAAGAAGAAGGGCCCTTTATGCAACTAAGGAGCTCCCAGTTTTTTCCTAAAACACATTAAGGGATTTAATCAGACATTTTACAAAGAACACTCTGGCAGTGTGTGACCAATGGATTTAAAGAGGGGAAATTCATGGCTTTCCCGAAGGTTCAAAGCTAGGCACTGGCAGTGAGTCGGGTTCTACTGCTACAAAGAGAAGATAATTTGTGCAACTTAGCAGCCAACTAGGTGCAGGACTGGGGACGCAGGAGAAGGAAGAAAAGAGAATGACTGTTGGATTGGGTCACCAGGTAAAAGCTGTCTTCACACACTGAGATAGGAAATACAAGAGGAACAGGTTCTAGACGTATTGATTTGGAGAGGTTCGTGGAACATCCAAGTGATTTCCAGTGAGGAGTCCATATCTGGGCCTTAGAGCAGGTTGGAGATAAAGGCTGGAGCGTCATCATCGCAAAGGAGATACCAACGCCTGGATGAGTATAATGGAGAAGCTTAGAGAAAATGGGGGAAGCCAGCCAGGGGCCATGTGTACAGGAAGAAGTCACACAAAGTAAAACACACCCTCATTTAAGAGATGAAAAGAAGAAGAAATGTTTGCAAAGAAACCTGAGAAAGGTCCAGGGGTATCAGGAGAAAAGTGTTTTGGAAGTCTGAATGGGAAAGAAATGGAAGTATATTTGAAGGGAAATAATGAAGGTTTAGGATTGAGGGGCTAACTGATAGAACAAAGTTCACGAAGAGGCCAGAACAATGGGATTCAGAGAAAAGGTAGAGAAATTATGCTTAACAAGGGGAATCACCACTTCCAACGAAGATAAAGACAGAAGGATTGCATATGTATTTTTAAGTGTGAATAGGGTTAGTATTTTCTTCATTGAGGAAAAAATAATCTAGACAAATTGCCTACTATTGAGTGGAATAAAACTCTGGAAAACAGTGTCCTCATTTGGTTAACCAGCGGGATGACAATAAAGAGGCAAAGAATTCCAGCAACTTCAGAGTTTTCATTTATGTGGAAATGTAGTCTGATGGACATAAAAAGAACATAATCTGAGACGTACTTAAAGGATAGCGATAGGTCTATAAAGAAGACTGTGTGAAACCAGCTAATAAACTCAACTCTAGGCTGAAAGAAACTGCAAGACATGTAAAAACTCAAATTGCGGATAAACTGTGAAATAGAATTACAGTGTTAATCTCTAAGCAAAATAATAGTTCACCAAATAATACAAGGGTACAATTTTATTGAAACGCATTTGTCACACTTACTAAAGCTGCTTTGATTAGAAGTGATGCTTTTAGTTGGATTTCAGATGTGATGCTACAATCAAAATGAACATCCAAAACAAAGTGATGAACCCAAGTTCATCTTGGGTTTTATATTAACCAAGAGTGAACTCCGAGAGTTCATTACTAGGAATGTAAACCAAAGTTTTCCCAAGATCAGACAGTTCTTATCACCTGAAGAAGACCTTAGCTTTTTGAAAGAAAATGGAGTATTTTCAGAGGACAGCTTATTATTGCAAAAACAAGAATTAAATAAAAAAATAATTATGATCCACTTCATGCAAATTTAATACAAATACACTGTAATTTTTATGCAGCATAAGAATAAGTTATAAATTATTAGCACAGGTAAGAACTAATTCGGAATGTGCAAGCCAGACAGTTACAGAAGATTCAAAGTAAGATAAGTGTATGTATGCTCAGATGTAATAACTCATTTATTTTTATTTAGATTAAGCTCTTTAGATCTTGTTAATAATTTATTATTTTAGAAAGCATTTCTCTTAACAGACTTTACTGATTTTTTCATAAATAACTTTTAAAAATAATATTTGAAAATATTGGAAAATTAAAAGTGTTGGGAAAAAATATTTATAACTTCACCACAAAGATAAAACATTTTGATCCATACTGACCAAGTATCTCTTGTGATGCACAAGTAAACACAGACAATGCTATGGAAATGGAATTATAGAATGCATATTCAGAATCTGTATTTTAAACTTAATATTCTTAATACTATGCCTTGAACATCTTTCCGTGTTAGTAACTATAGATCTACATGATCATTATAATAGCTACTTTACGTTAAACTGTATGAATGCACTAGCTTTTTAATCACTCAACTGATGAAAATTTAGGTTGTTTCCAATATTCTACTATGATAAACACTGTTGCAATAAAAACAATCTTGACATATGTCTCTACAGACATGTCATTAAAGGGGGTCCAAAGTTTAAAGACACTGCCTATCTGTTCTCTAGAACAAACAATTCTATCTGCCCATCAATAGCCCTGGAGTGCCCACTTCCTGTATGCTGTATGTTGAAGGACTCTTTGCATAAATTTTCTGGCTATATATATCTATTCTTGTATGGATTATCAACTCTGACCACTTCTCCTAGGGGGATGTTCATTGTTTACTAATTTATTTGAAGACTTTTTAATGGCTACTGATCTTTACCTGTTGTCAGAGATCTTTTTCTCCTTTTCCTAATTTGCTCTTTCTTTTATAATTTGGATTTTTAAGTAATAGCATAAGGGACTTTTCATCCCTCAAGACTGTAAAAATATTCTGTCATGTCTTTGTTTTATATAATTTTAAACGTAATGTATTAAGTTAGGTTGCATTTTGTAATTTTTTGTTTTCAAATGAGGAGTCAGTTCTCTTATTGAGTAACATTTCCCCCCATTGAAAAGCTATTTTTATCATCTGCAAAAGTGAGCATTTCTAGATTCTATTTCGTTCCACTGATCTATTGTTATTCTTGGACTTACATGTCTCTATTCATTCTAACTTGGGGAAGATTTTTTCATATCTTCTGGGACTTGTTCTAATTTTTTTTTCTGAATATTTCTAGCTATTTGCCATTTTACACACACACACACACACACACACACACACACACACACACACCCTACCTTAGAAACATTTTTTCAGGTGCCTGAAGTCTTATTGAGATTTTAGTATGAATCATTTCGAATTTCTAGAGTGTGAGGGGAAGGAAAATCTTTACATGAATCTGACCAAAAATTCTTTCTTTGAGTGTTCTTCTTTGTCATCCAGGAGCTTTACAGATTTCTTTTTAAAGATCTTGTGCATCTCTTGCACACTTGTCACTTGCATTTCACTTTTAAAATTAATATAGTACCCTGCTATTGTGAATGAGATCTTTTCCCATTGTATCTTCTAGTTGATCAGCTGGTTTATATTAATTTTTGTCTTATTATTATGCAATTAGCCACCTTTCTGAACTCATTAATAATTTTTCCATTTGTTCTCTTGCATTCTCCTGGTTTGAATAACAGGACTGTAAATAATTATTCTTCTATCAACTCCCCTCTGGTATCTAATTATGTAACATTTAAAAATATAAAGGATTTGCTTATTACTAGTAGTTTTCATTAATTTTGCACAGACATAATAAATACTATCAGTGAATAAGCTTAGCTCTTTTGGTGCGCTCAGGAAACTATAATTTTCCTAGGTCCTTTGGAGGGTGGCACACTTATAATTCAAGGTTGCAAGTATATTTTTTGCTCTTACTTTTTCCTCTTTTCCTTACATTTTTGAAGAGGGATGAAATTTACCCATATGACTTGGTCATAATCAGTAATGCTCATCTGTACCTCCTATGGGACTTTTGCATTTGGGGTTTCCTTTTATTTTTTTGCATATTTCAGGATGCCACCTCTTCACTCCTCACCTTTTTCTCAACTTTTTCTTTATGGTTAATAAAAATGAAATAATTATTCAGACATTTCTTTGTGCAAAACAGAGTGCTAATAAGTACTTCATGGGCATTACATTATTTAATTTGTACAAATTCTGAGGTAGACGTTATTACCACATTACACTGGAACAAGACTCCAAATCACTAGGTAATTTGCCCAGGGCTCCACAGCTGGTCAGTAGGCTGGTCAGTAGTAGAGCCAGGATTTAAGGGAAGGTATGGAGTTCCCACTGTGGTGCAGTGGGCTCAGTGGCATCTCTGGAGTGCTGGGATGCAGGTTTTCCCCAGCCCTGAACAGTGGATGAAGGATCCAGTGTTGCCACAGCTGCAGTGCAGGTTGCAACTGCACCTCGGATCTGATCCCCTGCCATGTGCCCCAGGGCAGCCAAGAAAAAAAAACAGGTCTTCTGCCTCCATAACCCCTTGCCCTTAACCCTCCCTGCTTATAAGACAGCTCAGTTCTTTTCGGATCTATACCTGGAGTGGGGTGGCCTCCTAAGTGCCTATGTCAGTCCCGGTGCCCACTCACCTAAGTCATGAGTCTTCTGCTCCGATTTTGTCTGGTTTTGCTAGTCAGTATGTTGAAAGTTGTACATTTACCAGAATTTGCTGTAATCTGGGAATCCGCCACTCTCCTCCCATCTGCAATGCTTTCTCTGGGGGTACATCCAGGAGCGCCAGGTCCCCCTTCCTCTTGAATCTACTGTTATACCAAGAATTAAAAACTGTAGTCTCTAAAATACAGATGAAAGCAATGAGATGGGAGATACTGAGGGGTGGCCATGGCTCTGGCTAGCTCAGATCATTTCTGTGTAATATGAGGTTTGATTTTCTAGGCAGTGTAACTCTTGTGGCCCGCTTTAAAGACAGTGGCTGAATGGAGGCTTTTTCTTACCTACCCTGCAGCTAATTCAGGTCAATAAATCAAATGATTGACACAGGAGTTAGTATAAATTTCCAAAGGATTTTTGACACAGGGTTTCCTCTTATGTTCCTAGTACTGTTGCAATCTTTGTATTTCTACATGAAGCTGGGAAAGGGTGAATCCAGGACTGCTAGTCTGTGGGCCTGTTTAACACACGCTGAATGATCACCTGAATCATTCAAATGGTTTGAGACTCCCTCTTAAAGAACATACGTGTACTGTCCATATCAACACCTAGCAGTGACTGACAAAGGCCAAAGTGAATCTACATTTCTTTCTATGATACATTTCCTAAGCTCTTTCTTTGGAGGAAGTTCCCATAATATGAGCTATTCCTAGAGCCCTATGGATTAGTAAAATTGCCTGATGATAATTTTTAAATGACATTTAAAAAAAATAACTGTACAAAAAGAAAACAAGAGTGTCAGAAAGAGAAAGATTATGCAGAGGTGTTTTCCTGTTTGTGAGACATGCTTGAGGAGGCTGAGAGCCAGGTCAAAGTGACCTAAGAGGTTTTGCTGTCCTTGAGTTATCTTGTGCAGAAAAAGCTTTTCACATTGCGAATTGTGGAGGCCCCTTGGCACACACAGGATTTCTTGTCTCAATAAAGCTGAGCTAAGGACATTATAAAATACATTTTTTTTTCCCCTTTCAGAGACATCCAAGTTACTTTATACTACTATGGCCAAAGCTATTATGGACAGAGAGGGCTAAACAGATGCATCAAAATATTAAATGTAATTAGAAATTCCAAGCTACTGAGTGCCCCTCATCTGTGCCCCTAGGTCACCCCGTGTGATGGTCAGTTTTGTGTCAACATAATGTCATCTTGTTTCATGTGTTCACAAAGTCACCTGTTGATTTTAAGGAGGATAACCTCAACAATGCACTCGGGCCCCATTCAATGAGTTGAAAGCCTTAAGAACAAAAATGGAGGTTTCTTAGAGAAAGAATTCTGCCTTAATACTGCAATATAGAAATTCTGTGGGCTTAGTCTACAGGTACAGGCTTGTCAGACCACATAATTGTATGAGAAAATTCCTTAAAATAAGTCTTTTTGTACAGACACTTTTCACTCTGTTTTACTTGGCTCTTGTCCCTACTCAACTCCAAGGTCAAGGAGTGGACTATGTCTCACACATCTTTGTATCCTCCAATTCCAGCATGGTGCCCTCTCAGACTCTAAGTACTCAATAAATATTCTGAAACAATGGATAAATAGACTAATCCCTTCAAGAGATTGTTGAGTCAGAAAATAAGTGACAGCTGAGGCAAGGATGATTAATAAGGTCAGTAAGTAGGAATCTCAGGCACAATGAGGCTGGAGAGCAAGCAGCTCACCCCCTACTGTAGCCAGAGGTACAGCAAACCAGGAACATCAAAGGTCTGGAAATAGAACTCAAAAGCCCACTAAAAAAGTGTCAGCTGAGCTTGAACCTACTAACCTTGTTACCTTCAGCAGGATGTCTCACCTTCTCAGGCTCATAGTGGGTGATCCATCTGATCTCCCACTGCAGTATGATTCTAAGCCAACATGATTCTAAAGTCAAAGCAAACAGGAACAGGAATTCAGATGGCAGAAACACAAAATAATGCTCACTGATCCTACAGGCTATGCTCCCCTCTGTATCAGGGGACAGCACTGTGACTAGGGTGGGAGCCCTTGGGCTACAGGAACCAATGGTGCAGTGAATATAGTTTGCTGAAAACTGGAACAAGAACAGAGCTAGAATGACAAGGAGATTCATCCAATGCCAATAATCATAAATATGATAGTTAATGCATAAAGTTTGGCTAGTTTTGCTTTTGAAATTGACTGAACTGTGTCAATGGATTTTGAAAAATGTTAAGGCACAGTATGCTTTAGCTTATTCTATAGGTGAGGCAAATGTGAAAACAGATTAAACTGACATTTTTTGGTGGTGACAAAGTATGTGAAAATTCCCGGGACAAGGATTGAACCTGTGTCACAGTAGCAACCTGAGCCATTGCAATGACAACAGGAGATCCTTAACCCACTGCACCACAGGGGAACTCCCTGAACTGACTTTAATAGAATAATTATTCCTTAATCTTTTTTTATGGGAAGAAATCCTCCATTATGAGATGTATATAAAATGCTGGTCTCTGGATTCATGACATTGCTTTTTAAAGACTTTTTTCAAACATGTTACTTCACTCTATAAGACCTGTAAAGGAATAGTGAATAAACTTGGGAAAGGCTAACAGCAACAACACTTCAGCCATGGCACACAGAGCCAAAGGCCAATGATAGCCCTCAATTATAGAATTTATCAGTGCTTTCTGTTCACTATTAAAGCAGGATTCTACATTCAAACTAGAAACTGTCATTCAACAGAACAAATCCAGCCAAGATAATCAACCATATAATACAACAAAATGTAGGACGTTGTGTCCACATGAAGAAAAACAAGAACAAAAATAACAATCCAACATTTCCTAGGACATGATATTGATGGCAAAATTTCTACATAACCATCACTTTATTCCTTTGATAGAAAAACTTCCAACACAGAATGCTGTTAGGAATAACTATTTGGTGCTATGTGAAGTGATGCAAGGCAAGTACTATACATAAGACAAACTAGAAAAACAGTTTTAAATTTCCTATGGAATTTATTGCAGTTACCACATTATAATAACAAAAGCAGATCATTCTTAATGTGTTAATTCATTTATTAATTTAATAAAAATATACACTCTTCATCATACAAACTGAAAATTCTAAATCCACTTTGAAGTTGAATCCATCAAAAAGTACCTATTTGTAAACTATGTGCCTACTATATTATACCAAAGATAAAGCTGCTGTCCTCACAGAATATATGGACTGCTGGTAATCAATCATTAACGTACTGAATATTCTAATATTTGGGGAAATACTGGAAAACGAATAAATTTCTTTGGATGTTATCTTGCCCTCTGAGAGATGTATAGATCTAGATGAGATCAGTTTTGGTGAAAAGGGGTCTACTTCAGTCCAGAAAACTTTCAGAGTCCAATATAGTTCTGGACTAATCAGACTAAAGAAGCTTTATAAGGAGAAGTAGGCTTGGAAATCAAGTAGTGTTATTTTGAATTAGCATGTCTTCGTCAAAAGTAGGGAATTAATGATCAAGCATCAGTTAGGAATTTCTGTAATGCGCACCAATGCCAAGAGACTACCAACATTCTAGTTCCTATTAGGATGACTCCTTGATGAGGTGGTAGGCATAAAGAATACAGCCAGCCACAAAGTAAACCATACTCCAATGCCTGTGATCTCTAAGGATAAAACTTTGTTTTCAAATATAACAAGATCACTGAAACGAAAGGATGCTAATTAAAGCATCTAATTACATAGGAAATCTAAGGAAGGAGTAATCATTTTAAGAGAAGGATCATTTTCCCAGTAGCCCCACGGCTGTGAATGATGTCTTCATGAGCCTGGGCCGCCTTCTCCAGTGGATACACAGGACCTATCACAGGTCTCAACCAACCAACTTCCATTCCAGCTTGAAGGGCTGCTGCCAACTGCTGAAATTCCTCCTAAGGCAAAGAAAAAAGGGTTTGTTTGTTTGTTTGTTTGTTTTTTAATAGAGGAACATAAGACTTAATTTTCAGAAGCATTAAAAATTTTCAGAATCCAAGAAAAATGCATGGCTTTTGTCAACTTGTCCAGAACTATAAAGAAAGTAGTTCTCTGCAGGTTAACTATCAGTGCAATTTGTCTGCAGCAGCCTCAGTTTACAAGGCACCTGTTGTCCTAAAGTAATTAGTAATTACTAATGGGATCTCTGTTCTCTTTCATGAGTGCTCTAGCTTGGAAAATAAATGATATTATCACCCTAGTTATCTTCCAGGGATTAATCCTTAACCCACTTAATAACTAAGTTTAACACTGACCTAAACTTTCAGTCTGCCTGACAAGGAAAATTGCATCAGTGTTTAAGTTACCAAAATCAGAGTCACTTCTTTTCCCACCTTGGTTGATGAATAGAGAGCAACTCCTTTTATGCTAGATCCCTTTGTCATAGTGTCCCGAGGGTTTATTTCAATAGGACCTCTGGAGCCAACAATCTAGTATGAAAAAGAAAATGTTTATCATTAAAGATTACTGCAAAATAGTGTTAAATTATGGTAAAACTTCAAAATGGTTTTTAAAAAAAGACTTACTATTACTCGTCCTCCATGTGACAAAAGATTCAAATCATTGCTAAGATTTACATTAGCTAACATTTCAATAATCACATCAATTCCTTTTTCACCAACAGATTTCTATATAACATAAAAGAATGCAGAGTAGATTAGGAAAAAAAAAAACTGTTATCACATCCCCATGTATTGCAGAAATGTTTCAAATGACATGTTAAATTTTAAAGACTAATAATGCAAATTTTAAGATAATAATGATGATATAATTCCAAGGCATCAGCTAAAACATCCAAATGATAAAGATTTATATTAAATAAAATAATGAAATAAAATTGCCTATAATTTTCAGGTGCTTAAGACTCAACTTGTCTATAAAACACTTTTTCCTTAGCTGAAAATTTTCTATATTCAAAATGTATTTTAATAGAGAAAAAAACAAGCCAAAAACCCAAAACAGCAACAACAAGGTTCCCATTTTTTTATTAAAAAGCAAAAAAACATAAGAAAAAAATCATTGACTGGTGTGACAGGATTGTTTGTGTGTGTGCATTTAATTTTGTTCTAAGTGGTTTACAATCAGATTGACACTTCTTTTAGGCTCTCAGATGTTGGTTTCAAACATCTAAAATAAGCTATACATGTTTACTTTGTATTCATTTATCTTAACAACAAAAAAAATGAATACCTGTGTCAGGCATTGTTCGAGGTCCTAGGAATGTCAGGGTGGACCTAAAGAGCTCCAAACGAAGTAGGAAGAAGGGAAACACTACAATCATGTGATGTGCTGGGCTAAGTACTGAATTAGAAATAAGCTATAGGATATAAAGGGAAAAGGGAAAAGTTACAATTCTGATCACCTGTAAAGGTCAAAAGTAACTGCACAGAGATGATGAAATGGCCCCTGATGGATGATGAGTAGGAGTTCTTTAAGTGAAACAGAAGAAAGAGCGGGGCAAAAGGCAGCCAGACACGAGGCAGTCAGTCTGGACAGAAGAAACAGAAAAGCAAAGATGTAGGAACTAGGAGTTCAAGTTGGAATTGGAAGGCAGCCCAGCAGGGAAGACAAGCTGGAATTGGAATTGGAGGACAAGTTGGAATTGGAATGCAGCCCAGCTTCTGGGAAGGTGATGGGGGAGGGGGAGAAACAGGTAGAAGACAGAAGACTGCAACTTGGTTCAGATTGAAAATGCACTGAATGCCATGTTAAAACATTTGGACTTTTATGGGGCAGGTGTTCCTTAATTTTCTTGTGCCGGGCACTGTTTTAGGCACTGAAGTACAGCAAGGAACAAGAAAGATGAAAATTCCTATTCTCCTGGAGCTCTCTTATTTCTGAAGACTTATTTCTTCCTTTTTTTAAAGATAGAGAATCATATAACACTGGAAACAGGAGAGAAGGTGCTCAGGAGTCAAAGCTGGAGAAGATGAGGCTAAACTACGTTACCTTGGTGGCTGGAAAAGAGAAACAGAGACATATTTCAAAGGCATGTCAGAGAGGAAACCAACAGATGAGGGACCAACTTGATGGGTGGGAGGGAGAATGGTAATTAAACGATGGGAATAAGGAATGAAATGTGCATTATTGTCCTGGGGGCCCAGATGAGTGATAAGGTCAAGCAGACTGATGTCGTAAGGGAATCAGGCCAAAGATGGTGTTGGAAGTCACTGGTATAAGAATATGTATGAGAAAGAGGAAAAAAAAAGAAAAAAGGAGTCCATTGTGGCATGGCAGAAATGAATCTGACTAGGAACCATGAGGTTGCAGGTTCGATCCCTGGACTTGCTCAGTGGGTTGAGGATCCGGTACTTCCATGAGCTTTGGTGTAGGCCAGCAGCTGTAAATCTGATTTGACTCCTAGCCTGGGAACCTCCATATGCCCATATGCTGCGAGTGTGGCCCTACAAAGCCAAAAAAAAAAAAAAAAAAAAAGAATGTGTACAAGATAGATCTGTGTAGCATCAAAGAGAGGAGACCAAGGGGAAAAAGCGAAGGAGTATCCACATGTAAGTACCATGAAGGGGAAGGAGACTTAAAGTCAGAGAAGTGAGAAGAGAACCACCTTCCAGAAGGTGTAGGCAGGAACTGCTCCTGAAAGTTCAAACAGGATGAGGACAGAGACAAGAGCAGCTAGCTGGTAGGTAATCAGAGGCTTATCAGTGCCCTGCACAAGCAGTCCAAGTAACTGAGGTGGAAGCAAAGTGCAATGGGAAGTAAGGGAGGAAGAACAGTAAGTACACCCCTACTTTCTCAAGAAGTGCGGTGGTAAAGGGGAGAGAGGTGAGAGGGAGAGAAAAGGTCAAGAGAATGTTTTCGGAGAATGAGACTCAACCACAAGGAAGCAGTAGAAGAGATGGAAGTTACAAGGCCTCACTTCTTCAAATGAGACTGCAAAACAAAAACACATTCTTAAAATAACTGGCCATTTATCTTCTATGTAAATACTCTTAGACTCTTAGATAATGGTATTCGGAGTATATACTCAATTGAAGCTTCCCTTGACATATAACAAAGGGGTGCCTTTACTTTCTTGGCAAGATGATTTAGGGGTAATAAACAAACTCTCACTCTCATTTTTTCTCAGTTTGTAAAGACCCTGTTTACACAGTAATGAGTAATTGGAAGATCCTAATTCTTTCTCAACATGAGCAAGTAGTTTGAAGATTGACAAAGTAATCAGTGTTTAGTTAAGTGCTACTACAGTACAAACGGAGAACTTCCAGAATCCACTTGAATTCTGCTGTAGAAATGGACTCTATGCAACAATAAATTCTATCTCATCGCTTTGGATGAGGTAGTGGTCCTCCTCCAAAGCATCCAGCAAACAAATAATATTCAAGCCCTAGGCTAGTCAGACCCAGTGTGTAATCTGTGGATAACAGTACCTTCTATGGAAAATTGACACCTATGTCAATTATATTAAGAAAAGCTTTTTGTTGCCAGAGGTGGAGTAGGGGGGTGGGGGATGGGTGAAATGAGTTAAAGGTGGTCAAAAGGTGCAAACCTCCAATCATAAAATAAGGAAGTCACGGGGATATAAGTTATGGCACAAAGAATGTAGTTAATAACACTGTATTATATCCATCGAAGAGAATAGATCTTAAAAGTTCTCATCACAGGAAAAATATGTATGGTAACAGACTTATTGTGGTGATCATTTCACAATATTCACAATACACATATAAATATATATATATATAAAACCCTTCACAGCTGTAAATATGATGCTGTGGCTTTACTTAAAATGTGATTTGCATCAGAGAATATCAATGTTTATAGCTATAAGCCTCTAGAAAGGCTTATTTTATTTGGTAAAAATAAACCTGACAAAATGATAATGAAGTTTTGAAAATTAGACATCTCCGATTTTTAAATTAATTAAAACTTTAAAACACACATAGGCAAAAAAAAAAAAAAGAAACAATTTTAGGAGAGTAGTTGAAGAAAGAACTTAAAAAAGAACATGTAAGTCTCCCATGAAATAAAAACATACATTCATAAAATTATAGAACAATTTTACCTTAATTTTATCAATATAATTAACTTCTCTGTGATTAAACACTTCATGGGCTCCATTTTGCAAAACAATGTTTTGTCCTTCCTCAGTACCAGCTGTGCCCAAAACCTTTAAGCCATAAGCTCTAGCAATTTGGCACGCTGCTATTCCAACCTGAAAAACAAAATACAGACCAATAGTTTTAGATTCTTCACATCTTTGCAAATGTGAAATATGTATAATGAGCCTATCGTTAAGAAATTTAAGAGTCTAAACAATGACATAAGAACAACAACAGCTAACTTGAGTACTTGTAATATTATGCCAGGTGTTACACTAAATGCGTTTTACACATTGCTTCATCTCATCCTCACAATAAGCCCATGAGGTAGATACTGTTATTGTCCCTGGTCCACAGATGAGCAAACTGAAGCTTATATGTATAGAAATAGGAGGTGGACCACAGCAGACTGTAGAGCTTGAGTTTATAGACTGCACAAAACGTTCACTGACCATCTGCTTTGTGCAGAAGAGAATGGAGTTTAAAGATGATCAAAACACGCTCACTGACCACATACTTTATTTGTACATATAAAGTACTACATAACAAATGTAAGGCCTCTACCACTTTAGTGGGAGAGAGGTACACAAATGGGTAAGTTAATTTATTCATTACTATAATGAAATTTATTGTTTACTATATGCTGGACATGGTTCTTCATGCAAGAAACTTACATTCTAAGGAAGGGGTGGGGGAGATAATAAGCACCCAGACAAATAAGTGAATAAGGTAGATTCAGAAAATGAAAAGAACTTGAAAAAACAGCCTATTGGGTTATAAAGAGACATGGAAAAGGGCAAGTTAAGTCATCAGGAAAGGCCACTTTGAAGAGATGAGACCTGGATGAACAAAGGCCCACCATGGGAAGGTCTGCACAGCCTCCTGGAGTATCAGAATGGTTGTGGCTTGAGGAGTTCAAGGGTCAGAGACAGGGTCAATGTGGCTTGAGGGTGGGCATGTAGGAGAGAGTAGATGAGGCTGGAGGGGCACAGAGAAGCCAAGGCACACAGAGCCTTGGATGTAAAGGCTTTGGATTATATTTAAGAGCAATGCAGAACTACTAGAGAGTTGAAGCAGGAGAGGGATAGGATCTAAATTAAACTTGGCTTTTAAAAGAACACCAAAAAAGGTGGGGGGAATGGGAATAGGAAGACCAGGGCTTCCTCATAGATTGAAGGCGGAGGTGAGCAAAAGAGAGAAATCAAGGATGTCTCCCAGGCCTCTGGCCACATTAACGGGGTAGACTGACTGGGATGAGGAGGGTTAGAAGGCACCAACTCTGTACAGTGCTCACCTAACTAAAGATGATCAGTCATCAGCCGAATATGGGTTTGGGCTTAAAAGAACTCACAATTGGAAACATAAATTTGAGATTCATCAGTTTATAGAAGTATTTAAAGCCAGAGGATTGGATGAAATCACTAGATAAATGTGCTTAGTATAAAGGAGAAATAAAATTATTGCAGGAATCTAGATAAAAGCAATTAAACTGCAATACTAGGAAATACATCTTCGATCACATGCCAAATGAATGGCACAGAGAAGTGCCACATCCATTTAGAGCAAGCTTTCTCAAACTTGGCACTATTGGGGCGGGTAATTCTTTGCTGTGGGGGCTTATCCTGTGCTTTGAAGGATGTTTAGCAGCATGGGTAGTTTCTGTCCACTGGATGCCAGACTCCTTTATCCAGCTGTGTCCCCAGACCCTGCCATATGTCCCTGAGGGGGAGGAGAGATGATACAAAATCTCCCCTTATTCATAACCACTGATTTAAAGAAAGATAAAATCACCATGGATTGGGCATAATAGAAAAGAATTTAAATGAAAAAATGATGATAGAAACTAATTAAAATTGTAATAGAATCACAGGCTCGCAGGCCTGAAATAGACCTTTGTGTGGCATAAGGGAGTGATGAGCCTGAACCCAGCCAGTTGAGTTACGGTGAGGGTTTGTTTAACTAAAACAAACACTCAGAACTCACTGTCTACTGAGTGTGAGAGACATTCAATTCTGTGAAATAATATGGCACTATGGGGTTAGCACAACTGATTTTTGCTACTTTAATTTTCAATAATAATTTTTTAAAAAGGGCCTCTACTAAAACCACATTTTAACCTAAGGGTTAATGTAAATATTTCTCCTTATGCTGTAAGTATTTGAAAGGGGCACTCAAGAGCTATTTTAAAGGTGCTATTTTTTCTATTCTTGTCAATAATTCTACTAACAATATTCCTTCAACAGATGATGTAACCATTATGGGTCAACTATTTTTCTTCTATTTATTTTGCTGACATTGAAATGGGGCACTTCCCACCACCAACATACCTGGATGATAGCTGTGTTCGAAAATTCGACACCATTTTAAATACACACCATAATCCCAAAGGAATTTGATTTAAATGAGGACAGAAAGTACAAACAGAGGCGAGACAAAAACCTGGTACTGTTTCCCTCTGATAGGGCAGGGAGGATCAGAAGAGCTTCACACACCAGGTCGCCAGCCTATCCCAGCCAGCCCTGGATTTAACAAACTCAGCCAGCACAGAGAACACGGTGGATTTGCCTTTTAAAAAAAAACCATGATGAAGCGACCGGGCTCTTTATAAGAGGGTAAAGGGAATAAAAAAGAGATTTTCTTTAAACTCTTCTCTCCCCTTCCTACTGAAATCTCCTCCCTTTGATACAGAGCACAAGGTTAGCTCTCTGAAAACCAAAGCAATTTAAATAAATGCATGTTTGACAGATCCTTTAGTTATTCAGGATTAAACTGAATTTAACACCAATTTGAATAGCCTCTCTGGTGAAGCTAAACAATGCGAGTTTTTGACAAGGTATATCTGTCATATTTTCTCTAGCTCCAGAAAGATAATCTTGGTGTTTTTTAATAAATAGTCTGATCCATACAATCCTGCAGCAACTGATCTTTTGGAGGTACATAGGAAGCTGGGTGTGAAACCTTTGATTCATCCGTGTAAAGTAACAAACACACAGAGGTCTGAATTCTCTGCTTGTGTTATCTGGCCACCATTACAGGCAAATTCACATCTTCAGGATGCCTCTCATTAGTCCCAGAACAATGTGCCATTAATAGGTTACTACTTCCCACCTACTCTCTAGAATACACCGTGCTCTGAATGGCTTTGCCAGCTTCCTCAAGGTGAGCCATCCTGCCCCAGGCCCTGTATTTTAAAAAGGCGAAGTCTGGTTTCCAAAATTTCTAAAGCCTCTACATGCAGGATAGAGGTCATGTGGATTTCCTGTTAAATTCCAACCTCAGAGCTCTAACTTTTCCTCTAAGCTCCTCAGAGGCAGATTGACAGCCAGTTTCTTGAAGAGGTTTCTGACAGCCCTGCGTTGGGTGATTTCACTGAAGGGCTGAGGTTATAAATTCTGAGCCCCCCCACATCAGAGTTTTAAGCCGTGGGTTGTGGTGTTAAGGACACTGTGCACTCCATGAATGTCATCAAAGCGCAGCAGGCGAGCAGGGGCAGGGAGCTAGAAAGGAGGAAGCGCTCACAGTGTGGCTTTGCAGTGCTGTCTGGGGCAACAGAGGTAAAGCTTTAATGAGCCTTAGTTTCCTTATCTAAGGGAATAGGGAATTTTTATAAACCTTAAGGAACTGTTTAAAATTCTAAATAAATATTCTTATAACATTTGCTACTTGAAGAGAAAAACAAAGCCAGTTTATCTTGGTCTATACCCAACACAGGTGGAAAACCTAATGCATAACATTTTTGATGGGGTAATCTGTTGAATTTATTAACCAAGAAATGCTAAACTAATGACAGGGAGTCACCTTCAGAAGACAAGAATTTTAAAGAGGTTTCAAAAGAAAAAAAGCACTCTTGACTCTAAATTTGGCTTTTAAAAACAACCTAAAGAAAATGTGAAATTTACAAAGCTTTTTTTTTTTTAAATAATAGTTCATTTACAATGTTGTGCCAATGTCTGCTATAAAGCAGTGACCCAGTCATACACACACACACACACACACACACACACACACACACACTCACTCTTTGTCTTGTAAGCTCTTTAAAAAATAAACTTAAAAGAATTACTTACCCCTCCACTAGCCCCATGAATCAGAACAATTTCTCCAGCTTTCGCACAGGCACTGAAAAAGAAAGCATAGGTTCATTGCCTTACTTTGGAGCTAATTAAGCCCAATGTTTGTGATAATGCATAAAGAAATCCTACCTTCAGTTCAACTAACACTTAACCAAAGAGGAAACTCACTGATACACAACCCAAGATCTTCTCCAGGCTCTAAGATGTCAAACAATGGTTCTTCAGATAAAGGACAACCTTCATTTATTTACTCAAGAAATGTTTATTGAGAGGCTATTCTGTGCCAGGCACCGTGCTGGATGCTGAGATCATGTTCTAAGAGGCCTTGCAGGTTAAGTGAAATTGCTTATCTGAGAGGAGTGGGGTCTTTCATTCATTCTTTGAGTGGGGTCTCAAAGCAGGGTTATTACAGCTCAGTCTTTATTCCATGGTCCAGAGGAATACCCAAGCAAAGAGAGCCACTACCCTCCTCCTTCCCCAAGCCTTTGAACATCTGGCTACGCAGCCTATAAGCTCTCGGCTCTGAAAGCAATGCTGAGTCAGTGATGGTAAGACAGTAAGAAATACAATAAAGCCTGTCACATGGGTTCCCCTGTCACTCTCTAAAATGTCTAGACCCTCTGGTGAAATAAGATTCTTTTCACTTCTTACCACTACTTTTCTACTGCACTGAAAACAAGGAAGGTGCAGCAGGACAGAGGGGATGCTTTATCATTCCAGATGAACAGTGCTGGCGTCACAAGCCAGCAAGGACTGTGACCCAGATCTGACTCTAAGGGAGGATCTCTACTCACTAGGACAATGGGGGTGGCTGCCCTGAACAGACACTATGTTCAATCTCAGGGTGAGAACACAGTATCTGGGAGTTCTGCTCAAGGCCCTGTGCCAACGGCAGACAGATGGCAACAGTGAGTCAATAAATGTAGTTTCTCCCACACACCTGCCTGGAGATGGGGGTTGAGGGCAGTGAGCTAAACTGAGGGTTTCGGACGATAAACTGAGATAGCTACTACCCACCACTTTGACATTTTCAAAAGTAAAATACAAATGTAAGGGACTAGGATTATTAATGCTATACTACGGAGTATGAAATACTTCCCAATGATTTCTTAAAAAATCTTATAGACAGGAGTTCCTGTTGTGGCTCAGCAGATTAAGAGCCCAACGTGGTATCCGTGAGGACATGGGTCTTGGCTTGGCCTTGCTCAGTAGGTTAAGGATCTGGCTTGCTGTAGCTGTGGTGTAGGTCGGCAGCCGCAGCTCCATTTGAACCCCTTGACTGGGAACTTCCAAAGGCTGCAGGTGCAGCTATAAAACAAAATTTTTAAAAATCTTATAAATGATTCCTCAACCACTAAGCACATTCTCCTAAATCCCTGGACCTGCAGTGGGTGGAAAGAAAGCAGGCTAACCCTCCCTGGATCCCATGGCTACAATCCTTCTATCCTTATGTAGAGTCACCATGATGGTTAATTTCATGTGTCATCTTGGCTGGGCCGAACATTCTGGATGTCAATCTAAGCTGCAGCCATGGCAATGCCAGATCCTTTAACCCATTGTGCCAGGCTGGGGATCAAACCTGTATGTACCTCCAGAGACCCAAGCCACCACAGGCAGACTATTAATCCATTGTACCACAGCAGGAGCTCCATGAAGGTACTTCTTGGATAACAGTAGACTTTGAGTAAAGCAGATTATCTTCCATAATGTGGATGGGCCTCGCCTAATCAGTGGAAGGCCTTACGAGAACAAAGAAGTACTTCTTTCAGAGCAGGAAGGGATTTCGCCAGCATGCTGCCTTGAGATTTGAATTGCAACTCTTCTCAGGTCTCCAGCCTGCTGGTCTACACCATCAGATTCTTTAAACTCACTGGGCCTCCGCAAATCAATCCACCGATATCCACATTCCGTTGGTTCTGTTTTCCTAGAGAACCCTGACTGACAATCCTCTGCCTCTGGGGCCCATGGCAGGCCTCGAGAGTGTGGCCAGGCCTTCCCTGCTGTTGCAGTAGCCTAGTTACTGAGGACTGGGGCCTGGCACACAGGTTTCCTCTTCCACCCTCATCTGGGAGATTTCAACACTCATGGGGGAAGTAACCTCCCATCACAATCCCTGAATTCTCCTCCACTTTCACCATTCTCTCTCAGGGCCACACCCAATAAACACACCTAAGCCATCCACCTGAGACCCCAATAATCAATATTATGACAATAATCTCCTTCCTGATTCTGTAAACTCATATTCTCTTGAAATGCGTTCCTCCACGTTGCAGAGATCGCCATCTCTCCAGGGCTCTAGTTCTGCCCTCCTGCTGCTCCTGGCCTCACTTCCTCCCGTAGTCAGTCAAGACCCCCGTGTACCCTGCCCCACCTTCTCCCCCCTTTCTCTTCAGTGCTCTCATTTCCTTGCACTATTCCATTCTGCCACTAATATTTCAGCCCTGGGTTAATATTACAATGCACAATCATGCATTTTGTTGCCACTACAGTTTTGATTCTCAAAAGATCACTTTGCCTCCTATTTAATTATGAAAAGTGAGGCAGTCACATGTGAGTCCCCTCCACACCCACCTCCCTGCCCACACCTTCCCATAATCACACCATCTTTACCTCTTCCAGGTATAACAAACAAGCTCTCCTTTCGATATCTGAAGCCAGTGTCTCTACTTTTGTCTTAAGTCCTTTCTTTCTTGCCTTATGCAGGATCTTGCTCCATCTGCCACCTCCCCCTTTTCCAAACCCTTCATCTCTCCCTCTCTGCTAGATCCTTTCTCTGCTATAAACACGTTTAAGTCCTGTTCACACTTAAAAAAAACTCTTTAGTTCCCACAGTCTCAAGTGCCCCCCCACACTGCCTGTCAACTCCCTTATTTATTTATTTATTTATTTATTTACTCATTTATTGTTTTACAGGGCTGTACCTGTGGCATATGGAGGGGACCCCGGTGAATCAGAGCGTTGGCCACAGCCACAGCAACACCACATTCGAGCTGCATCTGCAACCTACACCACAGTTCATGGTGGTGAAGGATCCTTAGCTCTCTGAGTAGGGTCAGGGATTGAACCCACATCCTCATGAATACTAGTCAGGTTTGTTACCACTGAGCCACGAGAGGAACTCCAGCACCTCCCATTTCTAAAGAGTTGTCTCCATTCAAGAATCAATTTCCTTTTCTTTCTTCAACCTACTCAATCAACCTTCAGTCCACAACTCTACTGAAAGTGATCTGACAAAAGCCACCAATGACCTCCTAATTTACAAGCCCAGCTGTTATTTTTTTCCAAACAGACCTCACTGCTGCACTTGACAGCTAGCTTCCCTCCTCAGTAGCAACTGCTACCCCTCGCACTACCCACCCTGACTACACACTTACTCTGTGCTATGCTCACACTAAGAGCTTTACGTGCGTTACCTCATTTAATTCTCACCACTCCCCATGAGGGATGTGCTGTGCTATTATTATCTGTATTTTTCAAATCAGCAAACTACAGCTGTGACAGGAAGGTAATGTGACCATGGCAGCTAGAGAGTATATAACCTGGGTCTTCCTAGCTTCAACACAGGCGAGCTTAACACAAGTTTCACAGACACGATGACCTCTAGCCTCTGCTGGCCTTGGGATACACTCCCTTTGCTTCTCTGACAACTCTGTCCCCTTGTGCTGACCACACTCTTAAATGTCACTGTTCACTAAGGTTCTATTCTTACTCCATTGTTCTTCTCACTCCCTGAGGGATTTCAATGCCTTCCCTTTCGTCAACCCTCACCACATGCTGACAGCCCCAAATTTCTATCTCCAGCCTTCGAGCTTCAGACTCTTTCATCTGACAGGCTGCTGGACTTCCCCGCAACCATGTGTGTCGAGTTTCACGTCCAAAACTGAACTCAGTTTCCCTTTGAAACTTTTCCTTCCTTCCCTTTGTCAAGTTAAACATTACCTAAGTTATAAAGCTCTAAGTTTTCTCAAGCTCTTTCTCTCTTTTATTCTCTACATGCAAACACTCATGAAATATTTCTGATTTTACTCCCTAAATAGCTGTCCTCTCCTCTTCACCTCTCCTACCATGACCCATGCGCTGGCCCTTAGAATTCTGCCTCTTTCTCCATTCTTGTCATCACATCCATTCTTCACGACCCCAATCCCTTACGGAAAAATGTGTGAGCTCTATAATCTAGCTTTTTACAATCTGAAGTCATTTGATAATGACAGCTAACATTTATTGAGAGTTTACTATGTTCCAACCTTATCTTTCACATTTGCCTTGAAATTGTCTATCCAACAAAACCAAGTTGCTAGAGCTCAACCCAGATACCATGATGTTTCCCCCCGCCACCAGCTATTCCCACTGTCTAGAATGTCCTCTCCACTTCCAACTACCCTTCCCCAGGATAATTCCCTCTGATATTTTTCAAGTACCTAGGGAATTTGATTAAAACATGGAATTTGACCGGCCATAGAAGTTGACCGGTGGGTCTCAGGTAGAGCCCTATACTTGGCTTTTAAGTTGCAGTAGTTAGTTTCCGGGGCTGGAGAACCAGATTTTTGAATGATGGCTTTAAATTAATGCAAGTCTTACATTGCCCATAAATCCCTGGGTACATCTCTACTACTAGTCCTCCACATTATTAATCAGCATTATGACTCTTGTCTACCTCCCTTACTAGACTGTGAGCATCTTGAAGACAAAGACAAAGACACTCTTTGTATCCTCAGGGATTAAGACAATCTCCCAATCATCCAGTTTCTGCTCCATGATGCTTAATGGTAACTAAATGGTAACCCAGAATGACTGACAGATAGATGAACGGGTGGTAGGAAGGATAGTAAATTATATATTATCCTCTTCCAATTAATACTGCCCTCCTCTGATGCTGGTTGAAAAACTGACAGAGTGTGTTGTTACCTGTGGAGCAGAGCAAGACAAGCAGTAAAATATGGGATCCCAATGGCAGCTCCTTGTTTAAAGTCCAGTTTTTCTGGCAGCATGTAAACAGTGTCGTCGGCTGCTAAAGCATACTCCGCGTAGCCCCCGGAGAGCGTCCTGACTGTGAAAACTCTGTCACCTTTCTAGAGAAAGAAATAATTTAATAAATGCTTTAGCGATTAAAAACGCTGTCAAAATGAGTTCAGTCCTTGACGATGCAACTTTATAACAAGAAATAAGTGAGTATTTATATATTGTCTTCTACTCCCTAAGGTCTCATAAAAAGAATTTCAAGATGCTGATCATTTTTAAATATTTTATTAATGGAACTAGTAAGAAGGAAAATCAAGGGAAATAGGAAAAACAAGAATAAAGAGAACATGTAGTGTGGTCTAATGCTGAGGATAACTAAACTTTACTGGGAGCTTACTGGGGCACTGCAGGAAGTGTCTAGTGAGTATTATCTAATTTGATGTTCACAACAGCCTATGAGGAAAGCACTTTTATTATCTCGCTTTAGTTAATTCCGCTACACAGATGAGGAAATTGAGGCACAAAAAAGTTCAATAATTTGCTCAGATCAGGTAGTTAGTAAATGGCAGTTAATATACACCAATTTTTTTCGGGGGGGGGGGGGGAGGATCCAAAAGACTAGGGAGAAGAAAAAAATAAAATGTAAGATTTCTTCCACACACAAAATGTCTGATCTAAATCCTCTCCATAGTTTTCTTCCTGTATGTCCCTCATTTTTCAAGCATATACCAAAAAGCAGGCAACTCTGCCTAGATCCTGACAGCAAAGATGAACCAGGAAGGGATCTGGATCCGTCACAGCACCAAAAACACTACAAACTCTCCATAAACATCTACTGGGTCCTTGCTACTGAAAAGCAGATGCATAACCAAGGGTGAGTGATACTTTCAGACACCACAGGCCTTCCCTCTGTGACATGCACATGAGGGAAATTAGACTGCCCAGCACACTCACCTCCCTTATCTCTTCTTTCTTGGGGAAAACAAACAAACAAACAAAACAAAAACTAAGTATTCCTTGGAATACGCAAAACATTTAGGCAATAACTCTCAATATACTTAAATTTGTCCTATGATTAGTCACTATGTAGTGGAGTAGGGACAAAAAAAGACTCAAAAGGCATCTAAGAGTCAAAGATAATGTTGCCTGCAAATGGTCAAACATGACTAAAAAATCTTGTTTTTAAGTTTAAAAACATGTTGCATTGATTGCAATAAAATTCAAACTTGTTCGAAGAATCCACTATGAAAGGCAGTACTGTAAAGGATATTAACAGCCAGACCTTCTCCCTAATCTCAAGCTCCAGGAATAGGGAAGAAAATGACAGAAATAATTACAAAGCAAGGCAAACAAGACAAACCACCAAAGATGGGTACAAGCAAAAGAAAGGAATTATGTCTGAGTTGAAGGAATGAAGAATAGCTTCACTAAGAAGCTAGTATCTGGAGTGGGCTTGGAAGGGTAGGACAAGATTCTGAAAATGAGCACTGGGAAGAGTCCATGGATGAAGAAAACAAAATAAGCAAAGGGCCAGTGGCAGGAGTAAGTGTCAAGAAATCACCAGCCTTCATTTCCAACAAATGAGTAGTCTAGTGTGTGGATGTCATGTTTTTAGGAGACAAAATGAAAAGAAATGAAAGCTGGAGGTTTTATCCCCTTGGACACATGTTTATAAGTTTCAGTTGAGTTCTGCCAAACAGAAAGAGCCAATAGGAACAAAGACACAGAGATAAAACAACATGTGGTATGCAGTGAAGAACAGTTATTACTAAAGAATAAGGTACTAGGTGAGACAGCGTGGAGATAAGAATGGAAATATGGGAGAGAACACACAGAACAGTCTTCTTTTATCACCTACGCAGTTTCAACGATAGCCTGAAATGTAAAAGGAATTAATGCATGGATTAGAATAGAGTTGTAAAACAGTCAGAATTACATTTTAGAAAAGTATTCCTTATAGAGCAAGGATAGGTTCAAGGGAAAGGAGAGAGGGTGGTAAGTGAAGTGTCTTTTATGGAAATCCAGGAGTTCCTCTCATGGCTCAGCGGTAATGAACCTGACTAGTATGCATGAGGGTGTGGGTTCCATCCTTGGCCTCATTCAGTGGGTTAAGGATCTGGTGTTGTTGTTTATTTATTTTTATTTTATTTTATTTTTTTGGTCTTTTTGCTATTTCTTGGGCTGCTCCCCCGGCATATGGAGGTTCCCAGGCTAGGGGTCTAATCAGAGCTGTAGCAGCTGGCCTACACCAGAGCCACAGCAACACAGGATCCGAGCCGCGTCTGCAACCTACACCACAGCTCACGGCAACGCCGGATTGTTAACCCACTGAGCAAGGGCAGGGACCGAACCCGCAACCTCATGGTTCCTAGTCGTTTTCGTTAACCACTGCGCCACGACGGGAACTCCAGGATCTGGTGTTGTTGTGAGCTGTGGTGTAGGCCACAGACACACCTCATATCTGGCATTGCTGTGGCTGTGGGATAGGCTGTAGTTCTGATTCAACACCTAGCTCGGGAACTTCCATATGCCAGAGGTGCAGCCCTAAAAAGCAAAAACAAACAAACAAACAAACACACAAAAAAGAGAGAAAGAAAGCAAAAAAATTCCAGGTAAGAGACTATGCACCGCAGGTCATGGGGAGGGAGAGAGAGAGGAAAGGAAACAAATCTAGTCTTGTAAGGAGAGCTGAGTGAGGGAGAGTGAAGCCATAAGCCTCAGCCCCCAAGACAGTCATATGAGAGAGCAGAGGGTCTGATGTGAGAAAAAAAATAAGCTGTTTTAAATGCAACAAGAGGTTCCTGGAGGCTGAGCACGTGGGTCCCTTGCCCAGAACACAACTGCCTGTGATGATATAACTGTTCCACATCTGCACTTTACAATAGGGCAGCCACCAGCCACATAGGTCCATCCCGTATGAAAGAGAAACTGCACTTTTTAATGTTAATTGAATTTGAATTTAAATAGCCACCTGTGGCTGGTGGCTCCCGTATTGAAAGCACAGGTCCAGAGCTTCATAGAAGAGTCGAAGCTCAAGATAGCACATGTGCTAATGGAAACCACAGGAGTGAAGAAGGCAGACAATACACAAAGCAGAGTCCTGGAAGGTACAGGGAACTGGCAACACCAGGATGTGAGGCACCTCCAGAGAAAAAGCAGCTTGAGGGAGGCTCCCCAGAGAAAAGGGGTAAAGACAAAGGGAGAAAACCATGTCACGGAAGATGAAACAAAGGTTTTTTTTTTTGAAAAAAGTAAGTGGCTGAGAATATCAAATGTCATAGAGAAGTCACAAGAGACCCATTAACTCCAGAGATCTACAGGCCGTTAGTGACATTAGCAAGCATCTTTTCAGTGGAGCAGTGAGTGCAGAAGCCAGCCTGCCACAGGCAGAGGGCAGGAAAGCTGTGGGAATATGTCTGGCTTCCTAGGCTGGGGCCACGTTAATCTTTACTGTCTCAGTTTGATTTTGGTAAATGTGCTGCCATAGTTGAACAGGTCAAGGAATGGTGGGGGAAGATGCTGGAACAGGAATATACTATCTATGTTTTTATGTCTTCTGGCACATAAGTAACAAAAGCCCAGATCATAACATTTTCCCTGACTCAGTCACCTCGGTCTATGTCACAGCTCTAAAATGTACAGTTGACCTTGTATTTTTTTCATCTTTCACTTGTTATTCAAAAGAATCAGTCTGCCCTTTATTCTGTGAAGTTGCATTCAGAGACGGAATAAAAAAAACTGTGTTGGCTGCGTATTATCAAGAGCTAAGAAATAGTATAATTTCCTTGTTTATTTTCTTTCCTTCTGTTTTTCTGTTAAATCAAAGGATCCTGGTTCAATTCAGCGGGGATGTAGAGATACAGAAATTACCCAGTGCTTATTCCCAACAATGCAAACAAGCAAGGTCTCTACATAAAAGATACTTTCTTTTTTGACTAGAGGAGTCCCCCAAGTGGCAGAAATTGTGTAATGGGCTCTTTCAGAGACTTAAGTACAGATACATTGTAAAGTTAAAATGTTTAAAAAAAAATGTATATACTAAACCGAAATAGAAATAACTAAAAATGTAATACCTTGAAAGAAGATACATGCTCTCCAACAGCTTCTACTATTCCAGCCACATCTAAACCAGGAGTATAGGGTAGAAGTGGTTTCATATTGTGAGTACCAGAGCGAATATACGTGTCCACTGGGTTGACACCACATGCTTGGACTTTGATTAGAACCTGCAACGACAGGGCACTTTAGTTCACACGGAGCATTTAGTGACCATTCTGCTACGACTAGAGTGATGATGGGAGCTTAAAAAATGGAAAGGAAAACCCTACTTTCCATGAGCTAACAGTCTAGTTGTACAAACCAACAGATAAATGAAAAATAAGACAGAATGTTTTATGTGCTATATTGAAAACCTTTGGGGAAAAGAGTGGTGGAAATATCTGAGAGGATGTGTTGCAGAGACCTCTACGTGCTCACGAAACTTTTTTCTTTCTTTCTCCCCCTGGGTAGGTAATATATTCTTTTCTGGCTCCTTCACAGTTATGAGAAGCCAGATGGAATGTGGACAAAATAAGGAGAGTTACTTTCAGGCCTGGCCCACAGAGACTGTCCCAGGCAATGCAGAGGGTTCACCGCGACCTCAGAGGAAAGGTGGTGAAGGTGACAGAGCCACATGATGGAAGTCTGGGTCCCTAAATCACTGCTGGCAAACTATCCACCAACCTTGTAGAATTCTGGAATTTAGTGAATGAGAAATCACTTTCTATTGTTGAACCATTGAGATTTTGATGCTACATCTATTAAAAAGCTAATTTTACCTTAATTAATACAGATTGATTGCTTCTGCTACAAGAGTAAGGAAAGGCCTTACAAAGGAAGTGGTATTTGAGCTAGGCCTGAAATCATAGAATTTCTTTCAGAGTGGAAGAAAAGGGGTATTTCAAGTTAAAGGAATAATATGTACAAAGACAGAAGGAATGAAAGGACCTTTGGGGGAAGCCAGATAAAGCCTGATGTTGGGGAGTTCCTGCTAAGGCACAGTGGGTTAAGAAGTCTGGCTATAGCAGCTTGGGTTGCTATGGAGATGCAGGTTCAATCCCCAGCCCAGCACAGTGGGTTAAAGGATCTGTCGTTGCTGCAGCTGCAGTGTAAGTCACAGCTATGATTTGGATTCAGTTCCTGGCCCAGGAACTTTCATATGCCACAGGCATGGCCTCAAAAAATGCTGAATGTAGGCACAGCAGTCTACTGAGAAGGAATGATAAGACTATTTTTTACCAAATTATGGCTAAACTGTAAATACTCTCACAAGGCTTGCTAGACTTGGGAGCCATGAAAGGTAAAGTAATACAAAAATACAATTTTTATTGAAAAAGTCTATTGATAAAGTCACCAGAAATGATTACACTACACATTTAAATTATCTTATATGTGAAAAGCATGTATGTGGAAGAAAACTGTTTGCCTACTGGGCACAAAATAAAGATCATGAAAGTGTGTAATAGAATAACTTGTTCAAAACTACTTATGACTCCATTCAGAAAAATGTGATTATTGCATGGCAGAGATGATTCTAAACTTCAAAAATTTTCTTAGATGTTATTTATTTTCATACATTTACTTCACTAATTAGAATTATGTTATCTTTGTCAGGGCTTATAGATGTAAGCAGCATAAACTCTGTCCTAGCTCAGTGTCTTTATAAATCATTGTGAGTCTGCTCCTTTTGAACATTATAAACTTGATGTGCTAGAGACACATACTCAGTGTTAACTATTGCCTGTGTTTAAGTAATGATTTCTACCTGATTGTCCTTTGGAATTGGTATGGCAACATCTGACTGGAGTTTCATCACTTCTGGCCCACCAAATTTAAAAACTCTAATAGCTCTCATCAGCCTCTGTGCAGTTGCCATGGTGCTCTAGACACTAAGAAAAAAACAAAATGAATGTATTGTCATACTGTTTCTAGGCTATCACTGTGTTTTTTCTCCTGCAGGGGGAAGATCAAACAATTTTTCAAACAACAATTTAAATCATGAGCTTACCAGTGATCTCATTTCATGTTTAAGAACCTTTCATCTTACAAATCCTTCAGCTACAAACAAAATACTTCATATTACTTCCTGTAGGGATTCAAGCCTTCAACAGGGGAACACAGACATACAAACAAAAACATCTGGCCAAATGTAACATGATACAATATCTTAGGTTTCCTTCTGTGTAAGCTTGGGCTGCAATATCTTGGAAATTTTAGGACCTAATTTAAGTTTCCTTTACATTAGATAAACAGAACTTTTTTGGTTAGATTATGTAATATATCTCAAATACAAGGAAAATATAAAGAATAAACACTTACCTGCCACTGAGGTTTAACAAATCGTAACACTGTAAAAACCTAAAACATTATAGATCTAACTATACCCCTGGCCTCCTGTACACATCCCAAAATCCATTTCTGTCCCAAGGTCTTAAGTGACTTCTGCAATAAACTCAGTAACACATCCTTCTCAGGCATGATAAAATACCACTGCCATATATATATGCAGTGGTAAACAATGTGACTATTTTTGCATGTTTTCAAACTTTATTTAGATCAGATCATATTGCACTGAATTCTGCAATTTGCTTTGTCCTCTCACCATTAGGTTCTTGAGACTTATCAATGTTGAAACATTGAGCTATAAGAAGTTCATTCATTTCGACAGTGGAGGAAAAACAATAAAAACTAAAAAGAGGAGTTTCCGTTGTGGTTCACTGGATTAAGGACCCAATGTAGTGTCCCTGAGGATGTGGGTTAGATCCCTGCCACACTCAGCGGGTTAAGATCCGGTGTTGCCACAAGATGCAGCCTGGGTTGGCAGCTGCAGATACACAGGTTCAATTCGGCCCCCAGCCCAGGAACTTCTATATGCCGCAAGAGCAGCCCTGAAAAGAAAAAAATAAAAACATGAACAAAAACTCAAAACACTGCTTTGTATGCAATCTCTTGTAAATCACAAGGTAATTTAGTTAACCTTTCTCTCTTCCCGCTGTTAATATTAAAATGAAAACACAGTTAAACTCTTAGAAAAGGTAAAGAACATTTATATAAATTGTAGAATTGGCTAACTGTGGAAATCTTGTACCTATAGAGATGCAAAAAAAAAAAAAAAAGGGTTTGACTGATCTCCAAAGTTTTATTTGTGTGCTATGACAATTTCTTAAGATTAACCACATCAAATACTGTTAGACTCTGCCATCACCAGGAACATCTTTGTTAGTTCTGGAATAATCATATTCACCAACCACAAGCAGTTGAAACATCAAAAAGAATTGCAGAAACTAGGACCTGAGATGAAAGAATTCAGTATTAATTTACTGAATTTACCGTACTGAAGCTTGACATGGGACTCCTCAGAACAGAGCCCATGCTAATTATAAAACGTGTGGAGGGAATCAAAGCACTTCAATGGTGTGACTGATGGAAAGTTCTTGATATGATTACCCAAAAGTGTCATTTTAAAACTCTTTATTTATAATGGTTTAATATTGTACCTAGCACAGAGGAAAAAGTAAACTCTTCATTGCTAAATGGTTGCTTAGCAATGATATATTCTGAAGGGCAGCCCTCTTATAAGAAAAAGGGGGGCAGAAGGAGGCAGGAAGTCCCCTGCTCTGTGCGGGTAACTAAGCAGTAGTGGCGGGGGCAGTCCTGCACAGAAAACCAGGACTAGGAAGAGGCAGCTCAGCCTTACCCACTCAGCAGTTTCACTACTACACTTCTAGGAGGGTCTTCACGCAAGCTGAAGAAGAAAGTGAAAACATAATAATAAAGAAAATAAAACAGAAACAGGAAAGGTTGTCCAAATCAGACTTCTCCATTCTGAAAATAAGAACACAGGGTTTTGTTTTGTTTTTTTCCTTTTGGTCTTCAGCATGGTGTTGTGGCTTTGGAATCTGACAGCTCTCCATAGGAATCCCAGATCTATCACTACCAGTCACGTGGCCTTGGGCAAGGCAGTCACCTGTTTTGAGCCTCTTTATCTGAAAACTGAGTTCCTACTCTGGGTTACTGTGCTAGTGACATGGCAAGTATCAAGCACAGAACCTGGCAAATGTTTACTCCTATACAGAGATATCACTGTCCCTTTCCTGTCTATTTTCTCCTTTCTGATGTCTTACTCATTAAAACATTCTTGGCTGTATAATTCTATCATCATCATCATCATCATCATTTATTTATTTATTTATTTATTGCTTTTTTAGGGCCACACCCATGGCATATGGAAGTTCCCAGGCTACAGGTCTAATCAGAGTTACAGCTGCTGGCCTATACCACAGCCACAGCAACTCAGGATCCAAGCCACGTCTGTGATCTACATCACAGCTCATGGCAATGCCGGACCTTAACCCACTGAGGGAGGCCAGGGATTGAACCTGCAGCTTCACGGATACTAGTTAGGTTCATTACGGTTGAGCCACAATGGAAACTCCGTCACTGCTGATTTAACTGAACAATATTTCTAGGACTCTTCTTGTAAAATCAAGTCCTTAGCCTCCAAGAGTTCACAGTCCAGAGAATCATTTACACAAAACACTAATACCAAGCATTGGTTGTTATTCATTGAACATGTATTTTTTTTAACATGTTGGGTGAGTTAGGCACTGTGCCAAGGCAGAGAGCACAGAGGGCAAGAACAATCCCCAGCCCTGCCTCACTCTGCCCTAATCTACACTGGCCTCTAGGCACACACACTGTGTAAGAGAAACTCTATGCACTTTCGCTACCTACCAACCTCCCACCTATTTATTTCTTTCAAGCTCTCACATCTATGCCTTCACCAACAGACATCACTATTATCCTCAAAGATTGAAGCAATAATAAAAGCAAAATTACCTTGAAATAGAATCTGTCAAAAATAGGTAGCACATATATTTTCTCCATCCAATTTTAATTTGCAAAGTTGGGAAAAAATAACAAAGCAGATTCATCCTTAATCCTGGATTTAGAAGTGTCCCCTCCCCACCACCTTGCCCAGGACTACACCTTTATCCCACGGAGTCTGTAAGGAAACTGGGCATCACCTTCACAGCCCAGACCTCTACTTTGCTTCTGGTGCTCTTATTTCCCACTGAGCCTCTACCACTATGACTAATCACGCTCTAATTTGCACTCATTGTCTTTAAACCTTCTCAACTGGTTGTTATTCACTGAACACAAGGTCATCATCTGCCTCATGATATAGGTGCTATGTTAAAAAAAATAATAAAAATAACACAACACACTAATAATAATTCTTAAACTTTTGCAATACCTGATTTCTTCTAAAAAGTATATCTTTCACATCCATGATATAAATATTTTCACAACAGGTAGAGAAGAAACGGTCATCGAAACCACCATTTAGGAGTTCCCTTGTGGCTCAGGGGGTTAATAATCCAGCACTGTCACTGCTGTGGCTCTGTTTGCTGCTGTGGCACAGGTTCAATCCCTGGCCTGGGAACTTCTGTATGCCATAGGCATGGCAAAAGAAAAAAAATGAAAATAAAACCACTATTTAATCATATGCAGAAGTGGAAATAAAATCTCTATCCATTGTATGTAAGAGAAAATATTCAAGGGGTTAAAAAGACTTACCAGGGACACACTGAAGCAGAGTAGGAACCCAAGTCCCACATCTTAAATGTTGTTAGATATTTTTTTCCTTTACTGTACAATCCTTTTTATCTCACCTTTTGAAATACTGGCATTGAGGACCTTTAATTTCTTAGATACATAATTTGTAATAATGATAATGAGATGGACTGAGCTTTTTTAGGGCAGCACCTGTAGCATATGGAAGTACCCAAGCTAGGGGTCAAATCAGAGCTGTAGCTGGCGGCCTACAGCAAAGCCACAGCAGTGTAGGCAGGATCCAAGCCACATTTGTGACCTACACCACAGCTCACAGCAATGATGGATCCTTAACCCACTGAGCGAGGCCAGGGATCAAACCCGCATCCTCATGGATACTAGTTGGGTTTGTTACCACCGAGCCATCATGGAAACTCCCTGAAAATTTTCAAATGCCCATAAATTAAGGGATCTACTAGTGATACACAGGATGTGATTCCATTAGGAAAACTGACAATTACCTTATCTGTAAAATGGGGCCAACACTCCCTAGCAGAGGATCCCTGTGAAGACTAACTGCAACAGCACATGGTGAGTGCTTCAGAACAGCCTGGCTGCTCTAAGCTCTACTCTTCAGAATAAATCACGTGCAGTCAGCAGCACGCTTGTCACACTGTGTGTGTGTTTTTAATTAAGCTCAACTTGAAATGGGTTTTTCTATTTATCAAATATAAAGAATCTACAGCACCTTGGTTTAACGTTTGGTTTTACTTTTCATCTATGGAAGGTTGCCAAGCATACTTTGCAAATGGAGGAAAAACAGAATTTAAAATTTGTTCTCAGTGGTCTCTTCGAAGCTATGCTTAAATGAAAATTAAAGGGAGCGGAAATTGTTGGAAATCCATTTTAACACAGAATGAACAGATCAGTTCACAAAGCTGAAGCAAAAGCACATTATGAGAAAAGCAAAAGAAATTCTTAAATAACACTTAAATCAGAATATCTAGCAAAAAAAAAAAAACTTGGAAAGAAAAATCAATCATTACAAAATGTGCCTCTGTTGATTAAGAATTACTTGGGTAAGTATATTATTTATTAGTCTTAACCTAGAAAAAAATTAAAAATAAAAGTAGACAAAACTCTCCTGGCTGGCTAGGTGACCTCGTCAGCTAACTTCACTGACCTGGATCTCAGGCCCTACTTCAGATAGGAAGGGGTGGAGGAGGAGCTGAATAGGTAATTATTCGAAACCCCTCCAGGTATTCTGATGAAAAGACTTCTGCAACTGGCAGAGCTGGGGGAGCAGAGCTCAGGGGAATTTATTTCTGCTGACCAGACAGGCATGGCGCTTCCAGCGGTTTCGGTGGGAATCACGCAACCATTTCCACTTGCTGAGGACAAACAGTGCAAACTTTAGCCTTGAAGTGGTTCAATCATTAACACACCTTCCTTGGTCTCTGAGATAAGTCTTCTCTAAGAACTGGTTTAATATTTAACGATGTTAACAGAGTATTATGTAATTTTAATTCTTCTGAAGATCCTCCTCGTTGAGGGCCACGAGGGTGGTGGTGAAAAAAATCTACACATTTCTCTCCAAAAGTAAGACGGCAACTCTGAAAGCAAAGCAAGAGCAAAGGCTTGACAGAAAAGCAATAGGAACTCGAAAGGAGAAATGGGCTCCTCCAGCTGGCGGTGGACTGGGGGCCACAGCGGCCGCAGGAAATCACAGCCCAGGCAGGGGTGCGGGGAAGTCAAGCGGAGAGCAGGCGGGGGGAGTATCAACGGGCGCCCAGCAGTGGGGCGGAAACAATGACCCTGCTGGAAAGTAAAGCTGAGCCCCCAGGACCAGCAAGTAAAACTGCCTTGGTGACTTGCAGCCCCTGGAAGGGAACGACTTTAGCCACCAACTCCATATTCACCGATTCCCCTGGAAGACGGAATACGGGGCAGAAGTGCAGTCAAAATTCAGCTCGGCTCCTTTAGTACCAGCGGCGGGGAAACTCCTTTAACCACTTACCCAGGTCTAGGGTGAGAAACCAAAACTTGCGACGATTCTCTCAGATGTCAGGCGGGAAAGGGGCGGGCCCGGCCGGCGCTGCGCTTTCAGGCTCCACCTCGCCCCGCCCCCAGGGGCGGGCCCGAAAAGGTAGTTTGGACCTTTTCGGCCACCACTGGCTGCTACAATATGGCTGCACCCAGGGAAAGGCTAGGCTAACGTGAAAGTACAGACCCTAGCTCTCTCGTCCTATGGATCGGAGGGCAGAGTTCAAGAGATGGAAGGCGCAGTGTCTAAGCAAAGCGGACTTCAGCCGGAAGGGCTGTGTGGACGAGGATGTGGTAGAGATCGTGCAGCTCCTGAATAGTCGAGAACAGTTTTTCACCACCAGTTCCTGCGCTGGCCGCATCATCCTTCTAGAGCAGGTGAGGACCCTTTCTTGATGTCTTTGCAGCGGCTGCCTTGTAGTGTGCAAAACCGGGAGCCCCGTGCCTACTCAGTGTAACACTTTGTCTGGCTTTGTCCTTCTGATTCGTGGTCTCGGTCACCGCCCCCCCCCCCCCCCCACCGCTGTTTAGGATCGCTCTCGCGGTATACGGAAATTTCCAGGGTAGAGGTCAAATCGGAGCTGCAGCTGCCGGCCTACACCACAGCCGCAGCAACACTAGATCCGGGCCGCGTCTGCGACCTACACCGCAGCTCACTGCAACTATGGATCCCCACCACCTAGAGAGGCCAGGGATGAACCCGCATTCTCGTGGATACTAGTGGGGTTCGTTTCCGCTGCTCCACAGTTGCAATTTCTTGGTTTCTTTATCAAGGAAACCGAGAGGGTTACTTAGACCAGTGTTTCTAACATTTTAATGTGTCTGTTAATCACTTGGAGATATTTAAAAATACATTCTGGTTCGGTAGGTTTAGGGAAGGGCCTAATCTGCATTTCTAACAAGCCCCCAGGTGATGCCAGAACTGTTGGCCTGGGGATGCTCTAGATTGCAAAAGTTAGAGGAATACTAAGGGAATTTTAAAACTTTACAGCTTGGCAAGGCGTCTGTCTTCTTGTCAACCGCTCAACAAAATCATTGTGAACTTTTTGCAGGTTGTCTTGATTAAGAAGCTGGCTGCCTCCTAGTGGTTCACTCCGTTGTTACAGCTCTGGTAATTTTTACCTTACCTGAGGCGTACAGTAGTATATAGTCTGAGATAGTGGTTAGTCCCTCAGGCTTTCGAGTGATACTGCTAGATTCTAAACCAGTTATGCGAATTACTGGCTTTGTGAATTTAGGGAAATTATCTAAACATAGGCCCTTCCTGTTCCATGAACTAAGAATAATAAAGAGTATCCACTTCATAGGGATTTTATGTAGAGGAAATGGGATAATTTATTTGAAACCTTTAGCATCGTGCCTGGCATATTAACTGCACTATAAAAGTTAGCTGTGTGTTAATTTTAACATTAGGATTGAATTCAGAGCAGGAAAGACAGCACACTCATAAACCCATTCTTTCAATCCCTCGCTGACAGATCATTTGATGGTTTCCCAGGTTACCAACCTGTTGTTCATTCTTATATGGCTTCCTCCTGAGCACTGGCACTCCTGCTCAGCTTGCTCTCTCTTTTCCCCCATTTCTACTGCCCTGTCTTACTTAGATTTCTGTAGGGGGTTTTTTCCTAACGGGTCACTGAACTACCAGTCGCTCTACCCTAAATCATGTTACACACTGTTTGTTAACAGATACCCCTTTCTAAAAGCAGTACTCTGCTTGTCACTCATCTATGCTGAAATACTCTAGTACACCTTTCACCTCTGTTACCCACTATGGCTGTTCATCTTAATCTGTTACTGAAACTGAACTATACTCTTTTTCCTCTTGATATTTACCTACCTTTGCTTTTGCTCATGTTTATTTTTCCAGCAGTTTCCCCCATCTTGGTATATCGGATATGCCTCCCAAACTCCCCTTTCCCACTTGAACAAAAACACACACATCCCCGTGGAAGCAGTGACTACTTCTGAACTGCGTTAGGACTTTTTCTGAACTGCTTTTAATTTTATGTATTATCTTTTTTTTCTTATTCGTTTTATTTTTATTTTTCTTCCCATTATGTCCACACCCTCCTCTTTTTTTCCAGTTGATTTAAAAAAAATTTTTATTGAAGTATAGTTGATTTACAGTGTTGTGCCAATTTCTCCTGTACAGCAAAGTGACTCAGTAATACCAATATATACATTCTTTTTTTAAATGTTATTTTCCATCACAGTCTATTCTAGGATATTGGATACAGTTCCCTATGTGGTAGGACCTTGTTGTTTATATATATATAAACTTTTTTTTTTTTTTGCCATGCCCATGGCATGCTGAATTTCCTTGGGCAGGGGTCGAACTTGTGCCACAACAGTGACAACAGTGGATCCTCAACCCTCTAGGCCACCAGGGAACTCCAGTTTTATGTATTGTCTTGTACCTTATATTGTTCTTATTTTCACTTTGCCTTATTTCACAAAGGATTTGGACCAACTTACAAATAGGCAATACAAAAAGAAAAAGTGAGAAAATATGGGTAAAGGGAGTATAGGTAAGATAAAGCAGAGATGACATTAGTTCTCAAAATATACCAGTAGACTGTAAATTTGCTAGCCACCTCTTTGGCTATAAGATTTAGAGCAGCCACCATAAGATCAGATAGTCACTGAGATCATGCAATGAAAACAAATCAGTTATTTAGGGCAAGCACAGCTCTTCTCTTTTCCAAGGCCAGACAGTGAATTCTCCGGTGTACCCATTGTATAAGAAGTGACTTAGTAGAAGTATAATCGTTTAAAAGTGCATGTGGTTTCCTGCATCCTCCTTCCAGGGTCCTTGAGGGTGGGATCTGTTTATATCCGAAATACCTAATAGAACTTGGCAAATAAATATTTTTCCAGTTAATAAGCAAAAAATTCTCTTAAAATATTTACCTTCTTGAAATTTTGACCTTTTGATCTTAGCTCTGCCCCTTGGGACTTCATATAAAGGCTAATCCAGAGGTCACAAATTTATGCCTGCAGTGATTAGGTACAGATGAGGTGTCAGTAAAAAGTAGTAGGTCTTATGTGGGATTGGGGCAGTGCTTTCTTAAAAAAGGAATTTAATTTTTTTTCTTTAATATTGTGCCAATCATATAAAACAGCTAGAGTACAACTTAGGGGCTACTAGTGTACAACCACTTTTAGTAATCCCTTTTCTCTTGACAAAATCATGACCATATTTCAGAAAATATTAAGTTATTTTACCTTAATAAATTATTTTCTTTCTACTTCAAGTAATTTGGTTTCATTTTTCTTTTACGTTAACTTTACCCAAAAGCAAATTGTTGTCAGTAATATTTAAAATCAGTACTTGGGATATTAATTTAAGAAAGCCAAAAATATGCTATACATTATACTTATTATTTTGTATTATATGATTAAATTATGTTATTTTTTACTTTAGGGTATGGATAGTCTTGAGGTTCAGAAACGAAACTGTTGCTGGCTACTGGTTTCACACAAACCTTGTGTGAAAGATGATGTGGTAAGTTTGTATATATAAATTTAGAAGTAAACTTTAATTCAGAATCACTTTACATACATATGAAAAGAATAGAAAATTCAAGGTGATTTATGTGCATAATTGCAATGACTGAAGATTACAAAGCCTGAGGAAAACTCATTACAGTGGCTTTAGTTGTGGGAAGTTATTATCATTCTTAAATGACATTATTTAAGAGTAATAATATACCAGTTATTTCATTTCTTAAAATCTTTAGATGAGTTCCTATAAGTTTGTATTAGTCAGGCATTTTACATTACTGGTTTAGGAGCATAAATGTTGTCTTCAAGGTCCTCACTTGGGCTCCATCTCCTTTGGGTGCTGGTGCTCTCTGTATGTTTGTTCTTCTCTTCTGCTGCCGATAATCTTTGTGGTCGGAAAAATAGCTGCCAGCAACCTTAGCAGAAAAAGATTTATTTTTTAAGATCCATGTACCATTTCCAAAGAAGGACTAACCTGCCTGGTTGGGTACTTTCCGCCTAATCCCCTAAGATGAGTTTTTTCTTTTCATTCTTTTGTTTCTGGCCATGCCTGTGGCATGTGGCAGTTCCCAGGCCAGGGATTGATCTGTACCATAACAGTGATCAGAGCTGCTGCAGTGACAAGAGAACACCAAGATCAGTTATTTTTGCAGTAGACTGTCATGCTATCCTTGATCAGACCTACCCTCTGATATTATGATAGTGGGAGTATGAGTGTCAGGATCATGATTGACAGTCTCACCAGGGTCAAATGATGGGAAGCAGGGAGGATGGTGCAGGGATACTAGGCAGACAGAAGTAACAACTGCCTTGAATAGATTCTAGCCGAGGCATAATAGCACATGTTTCTCAAACCTCACTCTAACAACAAAGCATTTAGACAGAGCTTTTAGTACAAGCATTTAGACAGAGCTTTTAGTACAGTTTCTACATACTATAGTCAGTGAAAATTCTGCTATGGAATTAAATAAGAGTAGTAGTTTACTTTTTTTTTTTAAGAGTAGTAGTTTACTTTTTTTTTTTTAAGGGCCACACGAAGTTCCCAGGCTAGGGGTTGAATTGGAGCTGCAACTACCGGCCTACACCACAGCCACAGCAATTTGGGATCTGAGCCACATCTGCAACCTACACCACAGCTCACAGCAACTCTGGATTCTTAACCCACTGAGCAGGGCCAGGGACTGAACTCATGTCCTCATGGATCGTAGTCAGGTTCATTACTGCTGAGCCACAACGGGAACTCCAGTTTACTTTTTAAGGTGTGGTTGGAAAGGTTTATGGGAGAATTAGAAATCAGTTCTCTTCAGAGTTCCTATTGCAGCTCAGTGGGTTGAGGACCCAGTGTTCTCTCTGTGAAGATGGAGGTTCAATCCCTGGCTTCCCTCAGTGGGTTAAGGATCCAGCATTGTTATAAGTTGCAGCGTAGGTCACAGATGCAGCTCAGATTCAGTGTCAGCCATGTGGCCGTGGTGTAAGTCTCAGCTGTAGCTCCAATTCTCCCTTTAGCCTGGGAACTTCTATATGCTGCAAGTGTGGCTATAAAAAGAAAAACATAAAGGAAGGAAAAAAAAAGAAATCAGGTCTCTTAAAAGAATAAGCAGATTAATAAATTTTTGGAGGAGTTCCCATCGTGGCTCAGTGGTTAGAGAATCCAACTAGGAACCATGAGGTTCGATCCCTGGCCTTGCTCAGTGGGTTAAGGATCTGGCATTGCCGTAGCTATGGTGTAGGTTGCAGACGTGGCTTGCATCCCGTGTTGCTGTGGCCATGGGCCATGGCGTAGGCCGGCAGCTACAGCTCTGATTGGACCCCTAGCCTGGGAACCTCCATATGCTGCGGGAGTGGTCCAAGAAATGTCAAAAAGACAAAAAAAAAAAAAAAAAATAGGTTTTTGGAGAAAGGACCAAGAAAGCAGAGTGAAAAGTTACTGTGGAAGAAGGATGCAGAATGAATCTGAAAGTTCCTCGGAAAAACCGAAGTTAGTAGGATAAAGGCTCACCAAAGAATGGAATCATGTATTTGTATGATGCTAACATTTTCCATTTATTTAGATTGTAGCCCTAAAGAAAGCGAATGGTGATGCCATTTTGAAATTTGAACCACTTGTTCTTCATGTGCAGTGTCGACAATTGCAGGATGCACAGATTCTGGTAAAATTTTGTGATTATACTTGAATTTATAGGTATGTGAGTAGATTTAATTTTAAATTTTAAACCATCTACCAAAACGAATGCAATGCTAGTTTAATCAACTAGTGTTTTATTTAATTATAGGTTTGGGGTTATATATGTTTTCTGCAGTTTGTAGAGCTAAAGTGTTTATCTGATTTGCCAGATTATCAGAATTTAACAAATTTATTTTTTTACAGCATTCAGTGGCAATAGATTCTGGTTTCAGGAACTCTGGCATAACAGTGGGAAAGAGAGGAAAGACTATGTTGGTAAGATGTGTCTCTTGGTGAATAGCAATTCTTTGAGCATGGAGTGATCCAGATTATGGAATAAGCTTCTACTCAAATGTTCTTGCCATGCCTTTGCTCACATACCTGCAGTGACTTATTTTTTCATGCAGCGCAAATTTCAGAGTTGCTAGGTTTACATCTGAGGTCTTATTTTACAGTGTTCCCCTCCACTTACTCTTAACCTGATTCTCTCTGTCCTCCCTCCTTATCTTAAATAGTCAAGGCCCAGTTTAATCAGCACCATGATAGAGTGGAAAGACTCACAGACAGGCGCCTGAAATCCTCTACATGGATCCATCAGGGGCTGAATTAGGGATCTCTTAGGGATCTATCAAACCACTGCCCTAAGGCCCCATTCAGCCCATAGGTCAGCCCCGTTCCAGGATACCCACTTGATTATTTACTGTCTAAAGTTGCTTTCATGCTGCAAAGGCAAAATTGAGTCATTGTGATAGATACTATATGGTCTGAAAATATTTACTGTCTATCCTTTTACAGAAAAAGTTTGCTAATCCCTGGACCAGAAAATCTTTAATGCTCCTTCTAAGTCCCACAGCCTCTCAGTCCTTTCCTGGCCAAGCCAACCCCTAGTAATTTTGCCCTCCACTGATCTCCTGTGGTAGTTACTGCTTGTGTTTACTGATTGGTATATATCATTTGCTTTTGAACTATTTCAGATTGTCTTCCATTTTATATATATACACATAAAATAGCCTATTTCCCTAAAAGAGGTGGCTTGCAAAAGAAGACACGTGTAAAGCATGACTAAGTAGAAAGCTCACAGTACATATTTGTGTCCCCATCTCACTCCCCACTGTGTCTGGTGGCCCAAACAAGAACAGAGTCACTCTTTCACCTTTGTCTCCTTTGTCTTCCATATCCAGTCAGTAACAAGTCCTGTCACATCTGCCTCTGATTTCTCACACCCAACTCCTCTCCACACCTTCTGCTGCTGCCTCTACTTAAACCCTCATCACCTCTCACCTCTGTCTTACAGTGGTCTCCTGACTGGTCTTCTTCCTCCTACACATCTTCTCCATCAGTACTATCAAAATCCCCCTTTTAAAGTAGTAGAGGTCTCCTGGGGTTCTTTGATTTTCAAGGCTTTATGTGAATTACTTTACCTGATTTATGCTCATCTTCCACTTGAGCCAGACAGAAAACTGTTGGTTGTTTTTCAGATGCATCATGCTTTCATGTCCCCATGACTATGGTAAAATTGTTCCACTGGCTGGAATACTCCCCCTCCCCCATTTTTATATCCGGTGCAGTTATACTTAATCCTTTAAAATCCCAACTCAAATGCTGCCTTTCCCATAAACCCAGACCTCAGTCTCATATAGTTGCTCCTCTTTTATATTTCCTTAGCAGTGTGTGTGTGTGCATGGGTACACGCGTGCACATGCATGCATGTACCGCACTTGTATGTTTCTCCTGTCATAGCACCTATGTTGCATTGTGATTCTTTGTTCATTTATTTATTTCCTGTTCTGAAGCATTAGCTCTAAAGGGCAGGGACCATATTATATTTATCCTGTCTCTTCACACCTCACGTGGGGCCTAGAACACTGCAAATGCTCAGTAAAGGTTTGTTGAATTAATTTTTATGCCTCATTATAGTTTTTGTTGTGTTTCTTACCCATATCCAGTGTTTGAATTTAGTTGGAACATACTGACTGTTTCATCCCCAGGGTTATTACTAAGATTGGCAACCTCAAAGCATTGAGAAAGCAGCCACTTTGTGAGATAGATCAGGCGTGGTTTATTCTGCTAACCTCCCTGCTCAAGCAGTGCAAAGAGGCCCTTTAGCATCCAGTCCATTTTGATTTTCCCTTGAAGGTCTGTTGAGGTTTCATTTATTCATTTTCCTTAAAGCTTTCTTACTTTAGTGAGATTGATACTGTTAAGTTTATTGGATTCTTTGATCATATCTGCTTTTCCAAAAGACAATGTACAGAGTGACTTTCTTTACAAATGAGTTTATATGGTTGGAAAATCTATTTAATCTCCTTTGATTCAACAGTTCTTAACCAAATTATATCAAAGCACAAACTTAAATGCTGTAATGGGGCTAAAATATAACTAAATGCAGCCCTGACTGGGACTTTCCTTTAGTTATCTTCAGTGTCTCTTGGACATAAGTCATCGTATCTAAATTGTTCCTTGTAGGCTGTCCGGAGCACACATGGCTTAGAAGTTCCATTAAGCCATAAAGGAAAACTGATGGTGACAGAGGAATATATTGACTTCCTGTTAAAGACAGCAAACCACAAATTGGAGGAAAACAAGAAGAGAATTGAAAGGTATATTACTAAGATATTTTCCTGTTATTCTTACATGCCTAGGTCATCTTTGAAAACATTAATACACACCATCTTCAGCTTACACTCCCAACTGCTTTTCTCTTATCATGAAGAATGAAGATGATGAAAGTAATAGATGAGAGTAGGCCAGGCTGTAATGGGTACTAAATGGAGCATAAGAGGGCGCTCTGTGGAGGAGAGTGGGACAGGTGCCTGCCAGCAGCAGATATAAAGGAGAAACAGTCACTTAGGTAAGAGAGCCCAGCAGCCACAGGGACCATCACTGATCCAGTTGAAGGCAGCCAGGGAAGCGGTGCTCTCTGCCCGTGGATGTGATGTACTGAAGATTACCCAGACTCTCCTTTTGAGGAGAACAGCCTGTTTAATTTAGTCTGATAAGTATTTTATACCACTGGCTAGTTCAAAACCCAGCTCTTGTCATGAATTAGATTTGAATTGGCATAAATGTCCCAGTCAGAAGGATTATGGCTCTCAGTTCACATCTTTATGTTTCTTTTGTTAAAACTTCACCTCCTAATAGATTAATTTTACATGGCTTTCTTTTTCAACGTTTTCTTAAGAATAGAGTTTTTGATATAAAAAAGTGACAACTGCACTGCCTTTCATATGTGAAGATAATGTCACTGACCTACCATCAGGAAGATGTATATTTCTGAGTTATTTAAGGAGTGATGGTCATCTTGTCATTTATCATTTCCTTTTTGCTTTCTTCCCCAGCCTCGTTCTCCTCGTTACCAGTCAATCACTGCCCCAAGAACTCTTGAGTCATTCTCTCCCCACCCTTACTGCCACGCTCTCCATTCAGGACCACCATTGCAGTAACCTTATTAGCTGGCCTGATGCTTCTCATGTGTCTCTCTGTCCTAAGCCATTCTCTGTATCAACATCAGAATCCTGCCTGTAAAATGCAAAGCAATCCTATTGCTTAACTTGCCTGCTTAAAATTCTTAAAAGACCTAGCATTTTTTTTTTTATGAAATAGCCAGCTAAGGCCAGAAGTGCCACTGGCAGCAGTGCAGCATGGTGGAAGGAGGTAGAACTGGGCTTCAGAGGCAGAACTGAGATCAAATCCAGCCTCCACCACAACTTCTTCAATTCTCTTGGCTTCCTTTTTCTTGTATCTAACTTAGGGGAATACCTATCTTAAAGAACAATTTTAGTGCACATTAGACAGCATATGTATAATGAAGGCCCTAACCACTTCAGGTCATGGATTCTTAGAATAGGATAGCCCTTTTCCTTCTTCACTGACTCCTGCAGAGAATAAACTTATAATCACATCAGTACTACCATTCAGGCTTTCTCAACCAGGGCACCTCATGTGAACCACAGAATTAACAAAATTGAGTGGCTATTTCTAAGTTCTCCCAGTGGCATAGAACTTGTGCCAGTCTAGGTACGTTGGAGAGACGTTAACTCATGATGTCTGTGGGCATTGGGGCTTAATTTTTTAGTGGAAGTGTGGCTAAAAAAAGCTGAGAGGTTACCTGGCCAAAAGGTGCTTTGAGCAAACATCCTAAGTGATGATTTCAAGTAAGCAACTGAAGAGTACTCTGCCCCTCCGCCAGACTACCGAGTTTAAACTGTATGTAGGTACTTACTGGTACCATTCCAAAAGTTGACTACATTTGTTAGATAGTATTCTAGTGAGACGCTGAAATGTAAGCAGTAGCAAATCAGTTTCTCTGTTTCCTTACTTGAATTTCAACAAGATTATAAATATAGCCCAAGATCAACTAACTATACACCTGGTGAAGTTAATTGAGCCACGTTCACCAACTATAAAATCAAATTATCCTTTAAATCCATTGACTCAAAAATATGTTGGGATTATAGCGTGCATGCTGCTATCAAGAGTCATGCTCATCATATAAAATCAGTGAAAAATTAAAGAAGGGTAAAAAGTGTCTCAAGATACTGATTAGAAGATTACATGTGAATTCAGAAAGGGTGAACAAATTAGGGAGCTCCTTTGGGAACAGCTATACATGCAGCCAAATGCAGAGAAGGAGTTACTCTTCTGATGTGGAAAAGAGAAAAAATAATAAACACGGGAGGTGATGACTTCTGCAATCAGACATTGAGTACTAAAATTGGTTTGTCACAGGACCAAAGTTTAACAATTCAAATAGCTATAAGAGAATTCTGAAAAGTCAAAATCCTATTCCAGCAACAAGAAATATGCCTGGAATATGAAAATCAAAAGGTAAAATAATTTGAATAGAAAAAAGATCTCTTGTAAAAAACAATTTCCAAGCCCATTTCTTAGTGGGAAGAGTAAGATCATTTCATACATAATGGTTTCCAAGTAACGTTTGGAGATCTATTTACCAATTACATGAGGAGGGCTATCTTTGTAGCTGTTAATAAGAGGTCAGGACTGAGGTTTGGATGAAATTGGCCATGTTCTTCTTGTCACCAGCTGTAAATAGAAAATAAATGTTAAGTTAAATGTAGAATAAAAGGGCCAAATATAGTGCATATGATACAGATAAAAATAAAGCAGATTGGAGTGGAAAAGTAAATGAATCTATTTCCAGTGGTTGGGTTTATTTTTCTTTTTTGTGGTGAAACATATGTAACGAAATTTATAATTTTAACTGTTACTGAGTTCATTGGCATTAGGTGCCTTCACATTGCTCTACAACCACCCTCACTGCTGTTTATTTCCTTTTCATTATCCCAAGCTGAAACTCTATGCCCATTCAACTGTAATTCTCCACTCCTCAAACTCCCAGTCCCTGTAAACACTATTCTGCTTCTTGTCTCTGTGAATTTGACTCTTCCAGGTACCTCATATAAGTGGAATTAGACAGAATTTATCCTTTTGTATTTAGCTTATTTCACTAAGGATATCTTCAAGGTATATCTATGTTGTATGTCGATCAGAAGTTTGCTTCTTTTTCAGGCTGAATAATATTCTGTTGTATCTGTGGACATGGGTTGCTTTGACCTTTTGGCTCTTGTGAATAATGATGCTATGAACATAGGTATACAAATATCTGAGTCTCTGCTTTGAATTATTTTGGGTATATATTCAGAGGTGGAATTGCTAGATCTTATGGTAATTTTATGTTTAATTTTTTGAAGAATCTCCATACCGTTTTCATAGGAACTGCGCCATTTTACATTACCACCAGCAGTGCACAGCAGTTCCCTTTTCTCAACATCCTTGCCAACACTTGTTGTCTTTTGTTTTTTTGATAATTGCCATCCTGACAGGTGTGAGGTGATATCCCATTGTGGTGTTGATTTGCATTTCTCTGATTGGTGACACTGAACATTTTTTCATATTTCTGTTCGTAAAGAATTTGTGTTATATCACTTAGCTGCTTTTCTTCCTGTTTCTTCTTAGGTTCCTTCTGGATTTCTCTTACTATTCTACCTGTTGGTTAAATACTGTTGTTCTCCAGGATTCCTTCCCTGGCCTATTGCTTCAGCTGCTTCTCCAGATACTGGTAGATCTTCCAAATCTCTCCGAAGTCCTAGACCCATATATCCAATAACCTACTGAACATCTCTAAAACATCCCATCAGCCTTTCCTTAATATCTTTCTTATCATAGTCTCAACCTCATTTAGCCATTTCCTTGGTTCATGTTCTTATTACTATTTACCAGTGTTATTATAGTTTATGCCTCAGTGCAAAACAGAAATGTGGACCACATTGAATTATAGTTATTTAATTGCACATATATCTTTTTTCCCCCACTACAAACAACATGGTCACATTTAAAATAGGACTGATTCCCTCTTGCCCCCCTACAGACCAACCAACACATAACACACACTTTAAACATCTCTTATCTTGAAAACTTAGTGTCTGGCTCACAGTGGAAACCCAATAAATGTTTATTGAATTAATCATAAACAATAAAGGAGCTTAAAAGTTAACACATTATATTGAGTCCCCCAAAGGCAAAGACAGTTTCTTATCATTATTTTCTTTCTGAGTGTCTGATAGGTGATAGTGGTTATTAAATGTTTGCTAAATTTAGTTGACAGACTTTTCCTATCAGTAGTGCTACTTTTATGGCTTCAAAGACTTAGGGTGATTATACTGGAAGACATGTAAGATGGCTTATTGATAGGGTGAGCAGGAGTAGGCTCTTGCTATGTAGTGCAGGCCAGAAGTAACAGGACGCTAAGTAACAAGATGAATGGGAATGATACTACAGAATGTAAGTCAAACTTAGAAGTTGGGGTGGAAGAGAAGGGGGAGTCAAGTCTTACTGGTAAAGATGGAACTAAAGCTGGTAAATAACTCACATTTCTCTGTATTCTTAAGATCAGAGAAGTAAATTGTGAAGACATCTATTTTCTGAGAGTTTCTCTTTGGATATCTCTCCGCGTCAGTTTTACCTCTCATAATTCCTCTCCCTTCACCTTGCCAACTTCCATTCATCCTTGCAGTTCAGCCCAGGTGTTTTTTTCCCAAAGGGCATTTCGAGATCTTGCAAAGTGTCCCCAATGTGCTCCTGCTTTATCTTAGCTTTTTTTATGGCATGTTGACTATCCTTACAGCTTTGCAGCTCCCATTCAACCCTGAGCTCCCTGAGGGCACAGACCACATCTCTTACCTGTTCCTAGCACCTTGCACAGGCCCTATCACATACATGATTTTTTTAAAATAAAAATGCTAGAGCTTAAAAATCTGTTGAAATCCAAATACATAATGCATGAGACTAGCCTTCTTTTGTTATTTGGGAATAATGGAAACCTAAAAGGGCATAAAATTCTGCCTAGATGTCATTAATTTTATGTTCCTATTTCAGAAGTCAAAGAAATAACAACTTTTTATTGCACATGGTCCTCTAACTGATATGAAAAGCAAGAATTCATTTTCCCCAGGGCTGGTCTGAAAAGTTTTCTCATGAACAGATACATGTTGCCCTATGTCATGGTAATCTTGACTGCAGAGGCAAAAAAACTGAAGACAATTTGATTTTCTTTTGAGGGAGGAGAAAAACAGTTGCTTGAACATACCTTTTCTTTTTATACTCCAAGCTCTTTTTGTCACCTGTGACGGCTGAGGAAATTACACTTTGGGAATTGGGCTTTAGAATGCTGTGTAAAGGGTTATATCATGAGAAGAGAACATGTAATTGAAAAACAAATCTCTGACTTACTAAGATAGTTTCCCAAAGGACATTTTAAAAGTTCCCTTAACCGGGGAAGTTAAGGGAACTTTTAAAATGTCAAAAGTTGTTAAGTTTAAGAGGAAAAAGAAAAACTAGTTGAAGTTTTATTCTTGGCTTTCAGCATGGAAAGGTCTTTGTTCTATTTTTACCAGTTGTTTTTTTGGTACACCAAGGATGTAGCTTCAAATTCTTAGGTTGTTTAATGAGGATTAAAGGAAAGCACCTGTTCCTCTCTAATTACCTTTTTTATGTGATTAACAAGGTGTTTTGCCCAGCTGTTAATTCTCTGTGACCATAAAAGAGGAATTTAATCTTTAGTTTTCTAGGAATAAAGTAGAATCTAGAGAAAAGACTTGGTTTCCTAAGTTTAAAGAGTGGACTTGGGTAGAGAATGATAAAAGATGAAGTTGCATATCATGTATAGCCTTTTATGATCAGGTAAGGGGGATTCACATCCTTTTGTAGCATGTTTGGTTTTATGTCTTAGATGAATGAGTCATTCTACTGGGTCATTTTTTTTTTTTTTTTTTTAAGGGCCTCATCCGTGGCATATGGAGGTTCCCAGGCTAGGGGGTCTAATTGGAGCTGTAGCTGCTAGCCTACTCCACAGCCACAGCCGTGTCTGCAACCTATACCACAGCTCACGGCAACGCCGGATCCTTAACCCACTGAGCAAGACCAGGGATTGAACCTGCAACTTCATAGTTCCTAGTCAGATTCGTTACTGCTGCACCACGACGGGAGCTCCTAGGTCATTTTTAAAAACCATTCTAAATAGGCAATGAAAGATGAGAAGAAAATGAGTCATTGAAGTCACCCAGGATCATGGTAACACCTGGAGACCAAGATAAATCAAGTTAGAGGTTTCGTGAATATAAAGAACTGAATGTTGATGACATGCAGGGCAGGTGAAGGAGTTTTGTCTGGCAAAGTGTCGGTCAGGCAGGTGAATTCTGACCTTATCTCTCAACTCTGTGTAGGCAGGATATGAAAAGGATAAGCAGTCTCCACCTGAGAGGAATGCAGGGCAGTCTTTGTGGGGGAGCCAGGTTTCAGTTAAGTAAGGGCATAAAGAAAATGCATTAATTGAAAAGGTTGTTACCATGGAACAGGATTAAAGTTATAGGTCAGTTAATATTTTCCAAAACCTTTTGCCGTAACTCTTAGAATACCATTTTTCCTTTTATCATTCCTTCCTCTTTGAGATTGATTGATTTATCACCTCCTATTTGCCAAGCATGGTGCTGGATATCAAGGTGTACAGTGGTGGGTACATAAGATCTGAATATGGACAAAATATGTAGTAATCTTGTTAGGCATAATATTAGCATTGTGTGGAGTACTTGGGAAGAGGTGAATATCTTGGGGTTCTTGGGGCAGTTTTAGAGCTTTTGCAAGTAGAGCTTAGCCTCTTTATTAAAGTAAAGAAAGACTATTGGTCCAAATAGCAGTCTCTTCTGTAGATGTCCAAAAATTCCTATCATAGTCTCCTATTATAATAGGATATAAAAGCATGATGCAGTTCCTACAATGGCAAAGGAGTTCTCAACTTTTGGACAGACTAACTTAAGACCGAGGATACTACATCCGTATTTACCTTTTGGTTTAGTAGTTATTTATTCACTTATTTGTCATGTTTTTACCAAAGGTGGCAGCACTGTACTTCATGCTAAGAATATAGCAGAAAACAAGATAGATGGAATCTTTTGTCTCATGGAGTTGATAGTCTATAAAAATAGTCATTTTGAGAACTCACTTGGTGCTGGGCACTGTGCTAGGTAGGTACATATTTAGGTACACGATAATAGCCAGTTTTCTAAGTGAGGAAATCCAGACCCAGCGAGGCTGGGATTAGTCAAGCTCAGCTCTCCCAGTGGACAGCAAGCAATGTGAGGCCCCTGCAGCACACTAGGCCACCATGCTGCCTCCACCATGTGCTGAAAGTCAGCGCCCAGACTCCAGCAGGAAAAGGAGCAAAGCAAAAGAGCCCTTTACATTAAAAATTAAAATAGGTAATAAACAAATGAAAATTTAAGTAATGAGACACGATTATTACCTGTCAAAGTAAAGCATGTTTTTTGATGTAATACTCAGTGTTGGGTGAAGTGGTCTCTCAAGTGTGCTATTAGAAGCATAGTTTTTGAATTTCCATTCTGGGAAACAGGTGATATTTATCAAGAGCTTTAAAATTATTTATACCCTATAACCATAGAATTATATTGCTAGATGTCTATCCTAAATAACTAGAAACTCAGATCATATTATTTTCAAAAATGTTTATCACATTATTGTTTGTATTGGGAAGATTTGAAAATAAAGGCCAATCTGAAGTGGCATAATGTTATACAACTATTAAAAAATTATTTTGTAGTTCATTTGGTGTTATAGAAAATGTTTTCAATATATATTAAATTTGAAAAAAATGTAAAACTTTATATGTAATACCACTGTATAAAAGACAGTAGGTGTAGGTATACATGTACAAATGTATTAATTCAGAATTACTAATAAACTGGGAAGAATAAAAATATTGAGTGCTTATTTCTGTGTACCTTTGTAGAGATGGTCTGTATTTATAACTTCATATGTTTTCCAAATTCTCTAAAATGAGCCTCTGTTATATTTATGATTTTTTAAAAAGAAAAAGTATTTCTCTTATCTTCCTCGACTCCTCCATCTGGAATAGAGATTAAGGTAGGATAGAGGTTGTCAAGAGAGGATTCTAACTCAGTTTTCAGGACTGTTCTTAAAAAAAAAACACATTTTTTTTCCAAATTAAATAATCATGAAAGCAAGAAGCATATTGTTTTTTATTTATTTTGTATTTTAATGTTAATGTGAGACATCAGATTCACATAATTTTTAAATTCTTGGTGTACATCAGTTATTTTGCTTCAGAACACACCGATATAACAGTAGTACTTTATTTCCTTACAGGTTTTACAACTGTCTACAACTTGCTTTGGAAAAAGAAACTACTACTACTAACTCACATCCCAAAGAGAAAATCAAAGAGAAAAATAACTCATTTAAGAAAAAAAGTAACCCAGGAAAAGCACATGACAAATGTGTTACTGAAGAAAATGATAAAGTACTTGAAAATGATGATGATGATGATCCAGGAATCAGCGTTACCGTTTTCCCTGAAGACTACTGAGATTTGGTTCTGAAATGTCTTTTTAGAATAATGTTTCTAATAGATATTATAAAGCTGCTCTTCATAAGAGTATTTTAGTTTGTTGAGTGAATCAGCCTTTCAGAAAAGCAAGACTAAAATTTTCTCTATATTTTAGAGAAAGCTTTAGGTTTTAAAAATAACTGTATAATATTTGCTCTTAAATACTGTCTCTTTTAGTCACATAGCATTGCAAAAATAAATTGATTTCTAATGCCTCTCTTTAAGGTTCAGTGTCTACTTCTACAAAACAGAAGAACTATAACACCCTTTCAAGAGAATGTTAACATTAGGAATATTTGAATAAAAATTATAACAACATTTTATTTATTTTTAATTTTGAAATGTCAGCCTTCAAGGGGGTCAGTTTCCTTTTCTTGCCATGGGTCCAAAGACAAGATTTTTCCTCTCTTTTGAACTTGTGGGTAAAACAACTTTTGTTTAGGAAAAAATACCTGAACTCTCCCCATTATTTCTTACAAAGCAGAGCACGCCACTGGCAGTCTCCATGAAACAGGTGGGCATAGTTTCTCACTATGCCTGGTCAGAAATGATAATTTAAGATATAGGAATCACAATAGAACATAAAAAACTGCAATGAATCAGAAGATTTGGGTTTGTTTTGACTGCTACAGAGGATTTGGAGGTACTTAAGCAATCAATTTCCAAGGCCTCCCATTTCCTCTTAGGTGTGATGGTAATTCTAATCCCTCCCATATTTATACCAGAGGACTGCTGACAGGATCAAGTAAAATAAAAATGTGAAAGTACTTAATAGACCAATTTGTATATGTTACTATTTAGTATTTTCATCATAAATTGAAGGTGTTGCACAATGTGTTTTCAGAATATCAAGTCATGAAAAGTATACATTTAAAGATAAAATATTAGTCATAAGCTAATAATAGACAAAAACACTGGAACATCAAGAAAAATTAATGTGGTAATAAACAGGTGTGATTTTTGGCATTTACTTATATTTTTGTAATTTGTCTAGGTCTTTCTATAAATTGTTTAGATTTGCATCCCAGATTCTTGCCTTCTCACAAACAGCATTTTGTACTCACATTTTTTAAGTAGATGGACTTCTTAAAAAAATTCATCAGGGGTGATGTCCAGGAGGCTCCAAAGTTTACTGTGAGATTTTCTTTCTTTTTTCTATTATAGCTCTGGACTCTGCTTTTTTTTTTTGGTCTTTTCTAGGGCCACACTTGCAGCATATGGAGGTTCCCAGGCTAGGGGTCAAATCGGAGCTGTAGCCATCGGCCTAGCCCAGAGCCACAGCAACGCGGGATCCGAGCCACATCTGTGGCCTCCACCACAGCACATGGCAATGCCGGATCCTTAACCCACTGATCGAGGCCAGGTATCGAACCTGCAACCTCATGGTTCCTAGTCAGATTTGCTAACCACTGAGCCATGACGGGAACTCCCTGGACTTTGCTTTTTAAAGTAAGATTCACATATTCACTTTCCCTGGTTTCTTCTTTTTTTTTTTTTTGTCACACCTGAGATGCCAGCAAGATCTTTAACCCACTGCACAGGACTAAGGATTGAACCTGCACGCAGACAACACCAGATCCTTAACCCACTGTGCCACAGTGGGAACTCCAAAAGAACCTCTTGAGTCCTCCATCTGTTTGCTATCCTGTAGCACTTGGCCCTGTTAACACTCACATCCCTGAATCTGCCCTTTCATCAGTATCCTGAATGCTTTCCTCGCAATCATTTCCCTGTTTATGGTGAATCCTCAGCTCTTTCGCCCTCCAACCCTTTAACAGTTTTCAACATGTACTGCACCTTAGAATCACCTTTAGAACCTTGAAAAAACAAAAGACCTGAGAGATTCTCTGAGGAGGGACTTTAAGTGCGTGTATTTTTTTTTTTTTTTTTAAGCTCCTAAATTCTCTAATTGGAAACCAAAGGGTAATTACACTGCAGGCATTCACAAATTTTTGTCTTTGGCCTTCATCTTGCAGTGCTGACTGCGCCCCAGCTAACTCATCTTTGCAGCAACCTTAACCTCTGAAATAATAATTCCCCCTTCTCCTGTCCTGATCTGTCTGCTCTGCTCTAATTGCTGGGTCTCTCCATGTTCCTTTCCCCAAGTTTTCTCTTGTTTTATTTTACTTTCCTGGTTCTTTGGCTAGAGAAAGCAGGTTTTTTTCGTTTTTTGGGTTTCTTTTTTTTTTTTTTTTCTGGTCTGAGCACAATGGCATTTCTGATTTGCTGGCTTTTCCAAAGCCCAGTCTGGGATACATGACGTAAAAAGAAAATCCACAGAACCCTTGGCAGTGCTGTTCTTTAGGTCCCAAGATCTCTGGCTGGTCTACCCTCCCCTTGTCACCTCTCAGAGTCTTCTTGTGTTTGTTTTATATGTAGCATCCAGAGTTTTTAGTTGCACTTAGTAGAAGGAATAGGAAAAAGTATATCTACCTCATCTTCCAGAATTAGAAGTCTAATGTAATATTTTATTATTTTATTGGCTACACCCATGGCACATGGAAGTTTCCTGTTCAGGGACTGAATCCCAGCTGTAGCTGTGACATATGCCACAGCTGCAGCAATGCCAGATCCTTTAACTCACTGAACTGGGTCAGGGATTGAACCCACGCCTCCACATTAACCCAAGCTGCCACAGTCAGATTCTTAATCCACTGTGCCACAGCAGGGACTCCTAATATATTCTAATCCATTATAATACCACATCATAGAGTATTGTTGAGGACACCTTTGGAATCCATCCACCTAGCCACAGCTCCCTCCAAGTGCTGCACCCCATCTCTCAGTTTGTAGGTTTTGCTGCTCCTCGAGCCTCTTCATTCTAAAATAGAGAAGAAAAAGGCTGAAAGTCTGTTTCCTGTCCTCTTCCCTCCACCCCACCCCCTCATACACACCCATGGTATCACAGCCAATAATGACAAGTGCAGAGCTTCAAAAGACAATTCTATTGCCCAGAAATGGGACAAACTTGGATGTGCAATTGTCATTTAAGCTCCCAGCAGCATCAGGCTGTCTGGGACCTCTCCTGAACCCTATCATGTTTCTCCCACTCCCTTACCCGCTTCTCCTGGGAGCTTCTGCTTAATAAATCACTTGTACTAGAATGGTGTCGTCTTCTATAAGAATCTGACCTAAGACAGGTATTGAGATTACTTTGGCTATATTTTAGAAAGTGATGGCATACATTTATTATAAAGAAATGATGTTTTACTGTGCTAGAAATTATATCATTGTTAGTGACTGAAACATATGATGCAAATAAATTTTTGATGTTAAATACAGAGTTTTAAAAATTCTTTGGGGGAAAGTATCTAGCCAACAATTTTTGACAATCGCTTCTATAATACATACTGTCATAAGAACCTAGAGGCAGGAATAATTTATTCTAGGCAAGGGAGTACTACAAATCCAATTCAAGGGGATACCATTTCACTTAGGTCTTAAAGGCCAAGAGACAAGTTCACATGACAGAAAAAATCCAAGAACAGCTCTTGCAGACAGAAGGAATGTGTAATATGATTGAGGCACAAAGAGCATGATGTAATCAGTGAGGGTGAATATTCCATTTAAGCTCAAATATATCACATGACATGAAAGGTTTTAGGCTGGTCGAAGTGGAGGTGGACCAGGGTTTCCTAAACATGGCTGTGCATCAGAATTCCCCAGACTGGGACTGGTCAGGCGGGGCTGCTTTCTAAATTTTCCCAAGCCCTACTCTAGACCTCTCAAAGCCAGAATCTTCAATCTGGAGTCTGAAATTCTTTATTTTATTTTTTTCTTTCTCTCTGGGAATCTTTATTTTTTAAAACAATTCATCCAAGTGATTCTGATGAAATTAGTCCAGCCCTTTTAGAATCCACTGGTAATAGACTTAATCCTGAGGGTACTGAAGAGGAATTAAAGATTTTTTTTTTTAACAAAAAAAAGTAACACAATCAGACATTGCAAGGTACCTACGTCATATATTTAGTGCATACATAACAGGATAGTAAGCAGGAACTTCCAACATATCAATTAGTTAAGTCACTGTCTTTATCTGTAAGTCTAAGGCAGCTGCCAGAAGGACAGCCTAGTGTACAGCTGTATAAATTGAACCCTGTACAACTCCAGGAGGAAGAAATCATCCCCACAGATGACAATGCAAATGGCACGCCTTGAAGTTGTGCAGTGTACATTCTCAACAGTCCTACCAGAAGAGAATCTAGGGAAGATAGAATAGTCTCTGAATATCTGGAGCATTTCTTCTAACTTCATAAATAGAAAATGGAAATACCTGCCTGGAAGGTAGATAGAAAGAGAAGAGAAACAATTTTAAAAAAAGCCCTAAATACAAAGATTTGTAGGAAAAGTGTGCATGGGCAAAGGATGACACGCTGTGGTGGAATAACTATGCATCTTGCTGTCTAAAAATCTCTCTAAAGGGCTTATAAGCCACTGACTTTTTCCTTTACTTGTTCAAACTGATCCCTGAGGGAACTATGTATTCCAAAGGTTCTATAAACTGAGCAAATGCGTCAGACTCTGGAAGAAAGGAGCTGCCTCCTAATTCATTTATCTAAGGTAAGAGAACTACTCAGACCCCTTAGGCCAGTAGAGAAGAGAGACCATGTGCTTCCAGGAGCCCAAGAAGACATTGCATTCCACTCACTCCTTTGCTTCCCTTAATAGATTATTCCACTTATACATTCAATCCACATGCCTAATCAATAATAACTGTAGCTTATATATTCAATCCACATGCCTGATCAATAATATTAATAACTGTAGCAGGGAAATTTAGTAATAATATAAAAGGTAACCTATTGAGAATTACCTCTGGTTTGTTTTTATTGTTGTTGAACTATCCAAAATGAAAGAAATTTTTTTCCTTCCCCCAGGATGGAGGCAGGCATGTATTCCTAAGGCATGGACTCTCCATTTCTCTAGTCAACTATCTTTGTGTTCTAAAACAGGGGAAAGAAAGTTGTCAAGTTTATTAAGAAATAGGGAGAGAAATTTAAAAACATGATTTTGGGAGTTCCCTGGTGGCTCACTGGGTTACAGATCCAGTATTGTCACTGCTGTGGCACGGGTTTGATCCCTGGGCCCAGAACTTCCACATGCTGAAGGCTTGGCCAAAAAGAAAAGAAAACACGGTTTTGTTTTTGAAATTTTAGGCCAGACATCATAAACTAGTGGCTGAGATATGGCCAAGCAGATGTGTTTTGTTTGGCCCACATAGGCAATATTTCTAATTAAAACAATATTTTAAACATGATTTTTTAAAAGTACATCTCCAGTTTTTCTTTAAAAATTGGAAGAGCTAAAAAAAAAATAAATAAAGAAAGAAAGAAAGAGTTCCCGTTGTGGCTCAGTGGTTAACGAATCCGACTAGGAACCATGAAGTTGGTGGTTCGCTCCCTGGCCTTGCTCAGTGGGTTAAGGATTCAGTGTTGCTGTGAGCTGTGGTGTAGGGCACAGACGCGGCTCGGATCCTGCGTTGCTGTGGCTCTGGTGTAGGTTGTCAGCTACAGCTCCGATTTGACCCCTAGCCTGGGAACCTCCATAGGCCGCGGGTGCAGCCCTAGAAAAGACAAAAAGACCAAAAAAAAAAAAAAAAAATGGAACAGCTGGCTACACGTGGCCTGTGACAACACATAGTGGAGCAGAGTACTGGCTGCCCCTTTTGGACAAGACTTGTTTTCCCTGCTCATCATGGCCCATGGCTGCAGCACCCCCTACCGGCTCCCTGGTTCACCTGATGTAATTGTTCGCACCTCAATGCCTGGTCCCTGTGGGCACCAGAGTTGGCAACCCCTGGTTGGAAATTCAGGGGAGTTAAACTATAATGCTAGTATGTTATACAATACATAAGAGATAAGAGAAGGACTGACTATGGTTTTCAAAGGACACTGCAAAATGGACAGGCAGGGCCCCTTGTTAAAAATGTTTAAGAATTACAAAATGGTAGAGTTCCCCTGTGGCACAGCAGGTTGAAGATCCAGTTTTGTCACTGCAGAGCAACTCGGGTTGCTGCTGTGGTGCAGGTTCAGTTCCTGGTCCAGAGATTCCCACATACTGTGAGCGCTGCCAAAAAATAAAAATCCCAAATTAAATTTTAAAAAAAATTACAAAATGGCAGCAATGGAGCATTAAAGTAAGTGCAGGGCACTTCCAATCAGAGGGACCTGTGCAACCACACATAATACCCATGAAGCCAGCCCTGGACTGGGGGCTTGATGCTTCTGGAGCTGAGGAGGGGAGTGGATGCTGAGGGTATAACCCTTCACCCCAATTAGGAAAGGGGCAGAGTGCTGCACGTTCTGTGATGTGCCTGCACTCGGCACCTGTCCACAAGTAGCACCCCTGTGGTGGCAGGACCATGGGTGGCTGTTTGGGAGCCTGCAAGGTCAGCACTCACCACAGATGGTTTGGAAGTTAAGGCAATGTCCTCAGTGGCTAAACTTAAACCGAGAGAAATGAAGCCTCCTTCAAAGCCACCTGATTTCAAATGAAAGCAAAAACAGTGATGAGCACTATGTTTTGAAAACAAGGGTTTTCCCCATTTTTAGAGGAGTTGTGTAGTTTCCTGGCTTAAGTGCTGAGGAATCTTGAAAAATGGCTGCTGTCATCCTTCTGTGGTGGTGGCCCTCCAACAGGCTTTAACTGGCTTGGGATAAGGGGAGTAAATCCAGCCCTGCAGGATGTTTTATAATAAGGAATTTTTTTTGGTTAGGACTTTTGGCCTTTAAATATGTGCTTTGACCCTCAAGCCCCTCCTTTTCCTGCTCTATCATGCTGTTCTTAACATGGAGACTTTTTCTTTCTGTTTTGGTCTTTTTGCTTTTTCTAGGGCCACTCCCTCGGCACATGGAGGTTCCCAGGCTAAGGGTCTAATCAGAGCTATAGCTGCTGGCCTACACCACAGCCACAGCAACACGGGATCTGAGCCTCATCTGTGACCTACACCACAGCTCACAGCAACGCCAGATCCTTAACCCACTGAGCAAGGCCAGGGATCAAACCCGTAATTTCATGGTTGCTAGTAGGATTCATTAACCACTGAGCCACGACGGGAACTCCTCCATGGAGACTTTTCTTGATGCAAAAGAATTCTAATACCCACACATGCTTATGTTCTTAAACTCAATAGCTCAGCGTCAGAGTTCCCGTTGTGGCCCAGTGGAAATGAATCTTCCTAGTATTCAGGAAGAATATGCTGTGGCTGTGGCATAGGTCAGAGGCTACAACTCCGATTTGACCCCTAGCCTGGGAAGCTCCATATGCTGTGGGTGCAACCCTAAAAAAAAAAAAAAAGTTCGATGTCCCAGATTTGTATGCTTTTGCTTTTTGCTGAGCATTATTTTTCTCAGCCTTTTTTCTTTTTGCCTCTAAAATGGTCCAGTTTAAACTTGAAATTTTATCCCATTGCACATATTACTGTTTATTTATTCAAATAAATTTTATTATTGACAGCAATTTTAGGTTAATAAAAAATTAAGAATACAGTGAGTTCTCATACACTTCCTCACTTCCCCCTTCTCTAGCACAGTTTCCCCTATTATTAATAATTTAAATTAGTGTGGCACTTTTGTTACAATTGAGGAGCCAAAATGTATACAGTATTACTATTTTTTTTTGTCTTTTTGCCTTTTCTTGAGCTGCTCCCTCGGCATATGGAGGTTCCCAGGCTAGGGGTCTAATCAGAGTTGTAGCTGCCAGCCTACGCCACAGCCACAGCAACGCGGGATCCGAGCCACAGCCACAGCAACGCGGGATCCGAGCCACGTCGTCGACCCACACCACAGCTCATGGCAATGCCGGATCCTTAACCCACTGCGCGAGGCCAGGGATCGAACCCACAACCTCATGGTTCCTAGTCGGATTCATTAACCACTGCGCCACAATGGGAACTCCTGTATACAGTGTTATTAACTAAAATCTATAGTTCACACCTCTTCTCATCTCTAGTCTCTCCTTCTAAAACTGCCATTAGTCATAGACTGGACCTACTTTATCTATCTATTCTTCCCTCCTCAACCTTTTTATCCATCCCCTCCCCTGCCTCATCTCTAGCTTTATGTGCTTCATTCTATGTCTTCTATTCAGGTTATCATTCAGTTAACCCATTCCCTGTTTAGCTGTATCTAATCTATTGTCTAGCTGGCCCCTGAGTTTTATATTTTGGACTCTATTATTTACTATCGTATTATTTCTAGATGTTCTCTGGTTCATTTTCAAATCAGCAGCAGATTATTTAAATGCTCTATGAATTTCCTTTTCTTTCTATAACACTTTCCCAGATATTTCTATCAGTTATTAACATAAACTTTTCATACATCTGAATATTATAGAAATCACCTACTTTCTTTAGCTATTCCAAAGATAACTGAAAAGAAAGTCCCTCCTCCGAATATAAGCCATGCAAGAGGAAAAGTAAAAGCCTTCTTAATGACCAAACTGTTTACTTGCCATTCATACATATATACAACTGCACGATGCCGTTACTATTTATTCATTTACTTAAAAAAATTGAGTGCCTACAAGGTCAGTCACATAAAGATAAAACAAAGTCTCTATCCTCACAGAGCTTTCCTTCTGGTAACATTATTAAATAGTGCTTGTTTTGCGGACACTATTGTACACTTTCTAGGATCTTCTGTGCTTTTTTTGTCGTTGTTGTTGCTTTTTAGGGCTTTACCCGAGGCATATGGAAGTTCGCAGGCTCGGGGTCGGCCTACACCACAGCTCACAGCAATGCCAGATCCTTGATCCACTGAGCAAGGCCAGGGATTGAACCTGCATCCTCATGGATACCAGTTGGGTTTATTTCTGCAGAGCCACAATGGCAACTCCTTTCTGTGCTCTTTAAATTCTACCTATCAATCAAGGCTCAGATCAAACATTGCCTCTTCTGAGAAGGTTTTCTGATATCTCATATCAGAATTAACTTCTTCCATCTCTGTTTTCCCATAGCACTTTCCTATTGTTATACTTTGTGATTCGCTTATATTTCTATAATCGTACATGACAAAAAGCAGCTTGACATACATTAATTGTACTCAGATACATCCACCACCACCCTACTAAACTTTGAGTACTTGAAGGAGAAAGCCATATCCCCATCATTTTTGTGTCTTCAATGCCTCACACATTGTTGGTTTCTACCAAATATGTTGCCAACTATTTTAATTTATATCACCACACTGTACCTCACATCCCCAGGACTTATTTATTTTAAACTGGAAGTTTGTATCTTTGGATTCCCTTCTCCCACGACTTCCACCCCCACCCTCAGGCAACTTTTCTTGCCTCTGGAAACCACAAATCTGTTCTCTGTATCTATGAACTTGATTGGGGCGGGGGGGGGGGGTCTGTTTTTAGATTCCACAAGTAAGTGAGATCACAGGGTATTTGTCTCTGTCTTATTTCACTTACTGTAGTCCTCAAGGTCCATCCACATTGTCTCAAATGGCAGGGTTTCATTCTTCTTGGTGGTTGAATGATATTCCTGTGTGGGGTGTGCATGTGTGTGTGTGTGTGTGTGTGTGTGTACATTTGTTGGTCCAAGAGACCTCGTTCCTTGGCATTTAGAAACTACATTCTGAACCCTAGGTGTGTTCAAGACAGTAAGGTGCTGTTTTTTTTTTTTTTTAATAATTATGGAAGGATTCATCAGCGTATAATAATCAGTTTCTAAGCGATCATTATTCAAAGGTTGGATATAGCAGTTTACATCATCCACGAGATGTGTTGACAGAAATGACATCTAAAACTGTCTACTAAGTTCATCTCTCTGTGATGTGGCAGCAGGAATGTTCATATCAATATGTGGAAATGCTGTCTCATTATATTCATTTAGTGAATTCCTTTGTTCTTTAGCTTTTCATGACTTAATATCACCTCCATCTATTTTACAGAATACGGTAAGATTTAAATAAGCTGTTCCTAGCTCCTTGGAGAAAATAACTATGTAGAGATCAAGAAATTCTAGCTAATTTCATTTTATTTAACAATTGTCAATAACTGATTCAAACCTCCTATGAATCTTGCAGCTAATTTGTACTGATGCTTTGAAATGAGGCAAGAGCAATTTAGTAAGTCACATGAACTAACCAATGTTTCCCACAGCAACAGTCATATTATCAAATTGAAGTTTAGTTCATTAGTTCTACAAAGGAGAGGGTAAAGAGAAAGAGAATGCCTGAATACACTGTCTAGATATTTTACAAGTAACCACCAGGTGGCAGAGCACAACACACAGTGGACCTAGCAGAGTAGTTAGAGGATCATTTAAAACTGAGGTGGTGAGTGTGGCTTTGGTTTTTCTTCATAAACCAATTCCAGAATATTTTGATGTTTTTATTTTTTATTTTTATTTTTTTGGCTTCATCTGAGACATGAAAATTCCTGGGCCAGGGATCGAACCTGGGTCACAGCAGTGACCCAGAATGCTGCAGTGACAACACTGAGTCCTTAACCCTCTGTTCCACAAAGGAATTCCTGCTGTTTTTATTTTTAAGAAAAAATAGTATTAGGAAAAATAACTGCCACTTATTCTTCTAAAAAATGAAATCATAATATCAAATGATATTTTAGTCATTTGGTATTTTAATAACAAAAGCTAAATATCCAGAAGTTTCCACCTTTATTATTCCAGAATGTCAGTAAAATTATATTACGTCTAAGGCATAAAAAGAAAGAAATATTGGGAGTAAGCTATACTTCAAATTTTTAGTCTGCTTGAGATGAAAGTTAGAATTATATCATCTTCATATCTCTATTTTTTCACACACACATAAGGTATATTTGTAAGAGCTCATAGTAAACATCATTTTGTACAAATTCAAAAGATAAATCTATATACTTATATGTGTATAGGCTCCTAAGGAAATTGCTGTCCCTCTCTGTATATCTGTATTCCATTTACAGGTGGCCTATAAAAAGAGTGGGAAATTATACTGAAATTTATCTGGATTATAGGTTTCATGTCAATTTTTTTCTTTAGCATTTTTAATGTTATTATTCCTCATGCAGTCCTTTTTTTACTACTTATGTTAAACATAATGTTCAACACTTAGATGAAAAGCAGTTACAAAATTTACATATCTACATTCAATTGCCAAGTCTATAAATAATCCATTGCTGTTGGCTTAAAACGATCATTCTAAGATTGATGTTCATTAATTCCTGATGACAACGTGGTCTAGATTTTGCACAGGCGCTGACAGATTTTTTTTGATCTCTTGATTTCAAGGGACTTTTATGACACTGAAATTTCTTCCTGATTGTACAGGTAAAACTTTCAATTTACAGTATAGTGCTGAGGATTTCAAAACACAGAACGTCTGGCTGCTTAGGACTACAGTTGTGGTTTGGTGTGGATGTGAAGACTGGTAAGAAAAAGTGTCCCTAATACAAGGATAAAATTCATCAAGTGAATTTTATCAAATGTTCATCAAATGTTGACAATTTTCTGTGATTTGTCTCCCTCCTACTGTGATTGTGTGTAAGATGTAGTCACAGTTTGTCCTTGTAATCTCTAGTTTACACTTCACATATGAAAAACGAAGGGGCATTTTTCTTCAATATTACATTTGTATTTTCACTTACAAACTTCTGGAGGTACTTGGCACGTTTCTCCATAAACTGACTTGCTTTCTTGCAAACTAAACTTAACTATTTCTCCAGACTTCTCTATACTGCATGCACTCTAAGCAAATGGGAAAATACCAGCTGTTGGGGACAGTCTTTCACTCAAGGAATGAAGAATAGTTCCTTAAAAGGATTATGTTGTTTCATCAGCCATTTCTAGAGTCGCTACTTTTTTTCTGCCTTTACATATTTTTAAAATTGAAAAGCTTCATAGGATGCCTTAACTCTTGGGTGATCAGTCAGTGGACTGCCGTGCTGTTGACATTGAGCAGTCTAAATATAGAAATGAGCATATAGCTTGCATCAGTTCCAGTATCATGCCTTGTTTCTATGGAAAATACACGATTCAATTTAATTACATAATCTGCTGTTCTCTAAGACAGGGCTTCCAACAGGGCCAAACAATTCTGAAGCGGGTTCCTCTCTTTTTTTTTAAGAGGGCTAATCAGAAGGGATTTGTGATATTGAAATCACTAAGAGGTAATTATGAATGATTTTCTGCAATTCAGAAATGAAAAATTCCTCCCCAAAGCCCCAAATCTTCAAGTCTATTTTGTTTTAAAATAATGGAAGTTTGTTGCTTCACTTACCTTTCACGCTACTGTTGTATGTGGATTTCTCAAATGCCAAAAATGAAAATGTATTCCTATAAAGAAAGATAAATAAAGAAAGATGAATGGATTCAAAGTGACAAGAAATGATACATAATATACTTTTGGAAGGAGGAATTTCCACAATGATGAAAGACAAGAGAGTACATTCTATGAAAATAGTATTAATAATAGGTTCGATACTAAGATTTTTCATTGCTTCTTTACAATCAGAGAAGAAAAACATTTTCCAGAAAACTTTCCATAGTCTGTTGACATGAACATCATTTTTTGCCATTAAAGTAGAAACTAGTAATTACATTTTTTTAAACTGACACTCTAGGTAATTATATATTTTAAATATGAATCCTGATGCTTAATTAGGTCATATGACTGTAATATCAGCTTACATTAGCAGCAGATTATCAAATCCTAGCAATTCATCCCATAGACAAAAACAAGAAGAAAAAGCTGCTATAATTGTGATATTTAAATAGAATAAACTATAATGCAGTACAATATTCTTTAAATATTTTAATGTTTACTAATGTTATTGAGTAATGAAGTTTATCATTACAGCATATTCTTAGATAATTACTCTGGTAGCGAATAGGAAGAAGCATAATAGTTTTTTTTTTTTTTTCCTTTCAGGAAATCCTTCAAATTAAGCTCAAAGCAGAATTTAAAACAAATTTATGTTTGAAAATGGTTTTGGGTATTTTTAACATGCATATGTATGTAGTATTAATTTATTCTGAAATTAATTACATTGTGCTTGGATGTTAGGTAATTTTGATTTTTTAACCTATATCATAAATCTGTATTTTATTAGTTTACTTACACTTTTTTCTAATGTTCACTGATAAATAATGCAGTGCAAACAAAATCTCTTATTTTTAACATATCTATCATTTACAGTCAATAGTTTCTAAAAAGCTTTAAACATATGCCTATATTTTATATTTTAATATTTCATTTTGCATCTACTCATTAATGACAATAAGTGCAGGTTTTCTGTTAATTTTTGTCCTAATCCCTCCTTGCTGCCATAGACTACATTTCACTTTACTGGTTTTATTTATTTGCCGTAAACACAAAAAAGTCTTAAGAGAGAATTTAGTTATTCATTATTAAATCTTAACGCAGCTCTCTTCGGCACTATTTTTTCTTGGTAAAAAGATCCCTTTACAGTGTATGTGTTGCCCTTCTTTGCTACCTTGTGGGGACTGTATTCCTTAATATTACACTTTCCTTCCAAAATTTTTACTCTTTAAGATATAAAAGTTAACTGTTAAACGACCACCACAAAATTCATTTGTGTAGGTTTAATGATATGACAGCTTTTAAATACTTATAAATTGCGGAGTCTCGTTGTAACATGTCTAATGATTTACACAGCTAAAACGGCTTGAGTACTTTCCCATTTAGTCCATAAAAGCTAGGGTTTCCTCCTCAGAGGTAACTACACTACTCAAGAAGCCTGCCTTGAAATTGTTCTGCACATTATCCTTGACGATGCTACCAGAATTTTTATTAAAAAATCCTGCCTTTTTTTCTCTTTGTAGCTACATCTGCTATAACTCACAGCTATAAACATATATTTTGTAATGAGGAAAAAAGTCCTTTCTGAATAACAAAAATCTAAAATTGCTTGAGTGGATCTGAGGATTAGATAGTCTTTCATTTAATGGGCAAGAGGAAAAAGATTGTCTCTGTCGTATGCTTTGTGTCTTTGTGTTGGCTAAAGCAGCTTTTTGTACTACAAACAGTGACAGAATGTATATGCTAACATTACTGTATATATAAACGACATTGGTGCTTACAATTTACCCTAAGGAATCTATTTCCTAACACTAGGGGTCATTTTAGCTTGCGGTAATATTCCAAGATATTTAATTTTAATAAAATAAAAGGTTAGGAATATGACATTTCCTAGAAAAGTGCTTTCCTTGAAAATCATTTTCCTGGGCTCACATCCCTAATTTTTCCCCTTGTGAGGTTGTGAATAGATTCCATTACTTTGTCTAACTTTAAAGCTGTAAAGCAAAAGTTAGTTCTGAGTTTCTTATCTAAAGTTCACTTTTGTTGTTCTACTAAAATGCTCAGGCTGCTTCTGAGAGCATGATGCTTCATTCCATGTTTTTGCCTGTGGTCACCACTTTATATTTTGTCACCTTTTGGGTTTGCTTGGTCCTTTTCTTCAAGCCTTTACGTTCTGACACTCCTGGGTCACAGGGTAAGTCATAGTGATGTTTCCCTAATTTTCAAACTGCTGTGAAGTAGAGCAAATATATCCATTAGAAAGAGGCTCTTTTCTTTCCATAAAAAAAAAAAAACCCTACTATTATAATATCTCAGATTTCCTACTCTTAAAGGTTTTAAAATTTCAAGCTCCTTTCTAAAGTACTTTGTTTTCTCACTCTGGGTCTTAATAATATCAATCCCTTATTTCTTTAAAAAAAATTCCATGGTTCTGGACATGAGAGATGACGTAAGAAAAATTTTTTTCCAGAGTAGCATTATGTATTTTAGAATGTGCTACAGATTATGTAATATGAATTATGATACTGTTTATATTGAATGGAGTGGGTAATTGCAAGCTATAAATCATTTTGGGGTATCTGAAAAATTCAGCCTCCTTACTCTAGTTACACACATAAATAAAGAAGTTATATTTGTTTTTCCAAATCCAATTTTTTAGATCTGCTTAAAATCTGTTGTTCTTCAGAAAGCATAGTATATTATGTTTAACATTTTAAATTAAAAATCAAAGTATTTCCTTTAATTCAAAAACTAGATATATTTTCTATACCTAGTATTTGCTAGACATGTGGAAAATACTAAAAGGAAGTTTTTTTTTCTACTAAAAATGAATAAATAATTTAAAAATGTTCATTACATTTACATTGATTCAAGCTATAGGGAGTTTCACTTTTTCTAAGTTAGAATCAGAATTATGGCCCAATTTTCCAGACATATTAACTGTCTTTTGTACAGCTGCAGAGGCCTGTACTAAGCTCAAGGAGTTCTGCTGGTTGCCTACCTGAAAAGAAAAATGAAAGAGCAATACTGTGTTTTGGTTCTGCTACTAATTGTCTATTCTGTTTTGGGTAACTGGTCTTAATTTGAGAAATAAAAAAGAACGAAATACATTTTCAAAAGGTGGTATTTTAATCATCTTATAGGTCAGGACAAAAGAGTTCTAAACTGCAATGAAGTTTTTTTTTATAAGAATAACGGCAAATGGCAAAACATGCAGAAACAATGTTATTGCTCACAATATAGGCTTAAAGTTACATGTTGATGTTAAGCATATCCTATTACAAAAACTGGTGTCTGTACTATATGAAGCTAACATGCCGTATTACTAAAAATGCATAATTTAAAGCCACTTGGAAGAAAGATATTGAAAGAATAAGATATAACGTAAAAGGTGTGACAGTGAGAGTAAAGGATATCCGAAGTTTTATTTTAATCTCTGTCATGCATTAGCCTGTGACCTTCAGCAAGTTATTACCTTTTCCCAGCCTTTGTTTTGTCATTTGCATAATAATTACAGGCTGAATAGGGTGATCTCTACTACCTTTCCTGCAATTGTGATTAAGTATATCCCTCTGTCCTGTACTCTTATCAGCTAATTTTCTTTCTCAGAAAGCAGCATGGTCCAAATCTCTTTCCTACAATATTACATGAAATATGTATACTCAACAGCTCTGTGAAGAAAATATTACACACACACACGTGTGAGTGTCTTGCTCACTAGAAAACATTACATTAATCTCCAAAAACAGTACCTATGTAAAAGATATCTGACTTTTATGGATGTGACAGGTTAGTGAAATGATTACCACATATATAGTCATTCTAATGTACAAATTCAAAAAATAAAAGTGTAGAAGATGCCTATATATTATCCTATTTCTATTAGCAGGAAACTTACCTGAGCTAAATCCATCAACTCTACAATACCGAATGAAAAACCCTGTGGCACTTAATGGTATTATTTTTTTATGAAGTCAAATTCTCCAAAATGTCAAAATCCTTTCCAAAACAGAGATAGTCAAGGACATTCACTCAGACTTATTTTGGAATGTTGTAGGTAAATATGTACAAAAGAATTTTCAGCTCCCGTCCTTCCTTTTTTTTGGCAATCCATAACTTTGACCATATTGAAACATGTGACATGGCATAAAATATCTCCATTAAAAAAAATATTTCCAATATATGTTAGTTGCTATTCTAGCATGGCAGCACTGGGGTTTGGTGTCACAAAAATGGTAGCCCACAAGAGAAACATGTTACAAAAGGAACTTCTTTCCACCCTCCTCCCCTCCCCCTGAAATAATAACAATTTGCTAAATTGTTGGGAAGTTGTTATAATTCCTTTTCCAAATTATTACTCGCCCTTTAGATTAGAAATGAGGCCAGGGTTAGCAATCAGCTATAAATGGTAGGATTTTTCAAGTAAGAAGCACTTGTCTGATTGTGAAGTGGAGGCCATTACTGCCTTGATTGGGCCTTTTTTTTTTTTTTTTTTTTCAGCTTGCTTGATTTGTGGTTGAGAGCGCGTATTCACTCCTGTACTGTGAGCAATCAGAGCCTCCCCTCTCTCATTTTTGCTCAGCGATTTAGGGTCCACTACTTTGGCACAGCTGCCACCTTTTAGCCTCCATCATGCAGAATATAGTCTTTTAAAAACAGGGTGGGGGATGGGAGCAGGTAACTGATGTACATTTGGCTGCTTAATGTGTCTATTTTACATTTTCAGAGAACTTTTCACTTGAAATAACAATAATGTTGGAACTTGGATTTCTACACTTAATAAGTTTGGACAGACTTGAAACTTGTTAGAGCATATTTTCCATTTCTTTATCCTACCAGAAAAAAAAAAATGCATGTATAAGGTACAAAGCTGATGCTAAAGCATCTACGAGCACATATAGCTTTTACACTGGCTTAGTCTTTGTTCTTTGAGAAATGATATAGAAACAAGGGATTTTTTTTCTTTGTTTTTGTTTTGGGGGGAGCATTTCTTAAGTTTTTCCCTAGATTTAAGTTCTGTGGGAAGAAGGTATTACAGCTCTTGAAATTGGAGTCCTATTGTCAGGTTTAAAAATTATTTAATATTTCTAATTTAAGGTGGTCTATTCTTGTTGTCAACTGTGAAGAATTACTTTTGTTAGGAGTTAAGTTCAGCACATCTTACTCCTTGGAACTCATTAGAGAATCCCTGGAAGAAACTGGAGTTTCAAAGTTGTAAGTAGCTGATTATTTTGGGCACCTTCCTGGATCCTGTCAGTCATCATCAGATAAAAGGCACATAGAAGAGCACGTGTTCTAACACCCCAATTTTGCTCCTGTCCTTCCAAATAAAAATGCTCAGAAAACTTCCAAGAAATAAATACTAAACTTGCATTTTTCTAAATATACTGTCCAAGTCCGGACCATAATAAACCTGTAAAATAAAGTGAGCTTCACTAAAATTAAGAATACCACCTGGTAAGTAGTAGTTTCCTTCAAGATCTGGTTCAGAACTCATAGTAAACCTTTTTTTTCCCACCAGTTTTTTTGAGATATAATTTATCAACCATAAAAATTCAGTCACTTTAATGTTCAATACAATGACTTTTAATGTACTTACAGTTGTACAGCTATCACAATCTAATTTTATAATATTTCCTTCATCCTAAAAAGAAACTTACCCATTTACAATGACTCTCATTCCCACTTCCACGCAACCAGTTATATACTCTGTGTCTTTAGTTTGCCTTTTTTAAATATTTCATTTAGATGGCATAATATGTGTTCTTTTAGGTTAGGTTTTTTTCACTGAGATGTTTCTGATATTTGGAGGTTCACTCATGTGGTAGCATGTTATCCCTTTTTTACTGATGAATAGTATTTTATCTATCAATTCATCCAATGACAGACATTCAGGTTGTTTAAACTTTATGGATATTTTTGTTGATTCTGCTTACAATCATTTGTGTACAAGTCTGTGTATGGATACACATTTTTAATTTTTGTGGGTAGATATGTAGAATTGCTGAGTCATATTCTATGATTAACTAAGAATTTCCATCTTTTCTATTAACTAAAAATTGCATCATTTTATATTTTCTATCAGCAATGGATTAGTCCCAAATTCACTACATTCTTGCCAATATTTGCATCTTTTTTTTTATTATTATAGCAATTCTAGTAGGTGAAAAATAGATCTCATTTTAGTGTTGACTTGTATTTCCTTAATGACTAATGATGAGGACAATCTTTTCATGTGCTTATCAGCTATTTGTGTATTTCTTTGGAGAAATGTCAACTTAAATCCTTTACCCATTTAAAAAAATTGGATTGTTTTCTAATTATTCACTTATTTGACTTCTTAATATATTCTGGATACAAGTCCTTTATTGGTTAAATGATTTACAAATATTTTCTCCAAATCTGTGGGTTGACTTTTCACTTTCCTGATAATGTCTCTGAAGTACGAACGTTTTTAATTTTGAGAAAATCTTTTCTGAACTCTTAGTGGAGCAAAACATTCCATAAGCTCTGAATGTAACTGTTTAAAGAGTCAGAAAGAAAGATAAGTAAAAGGTTAAAAATAAAAATAATTATAGTGGGGTCAGTGTAATACAAGGAAGAAACAGTTTTGCTAAATCATTACCTTTAAAATAATCTGAAAGCTTTCACTAGGAGGACAAGTATTTTTGTTTGGTTGGTTAGTTTTATTTATTTTTAAACTATTGCTAACTTCATGTTGGTCACTTAAATCTTTTCTTTTTTTTTTAATTTATTTTTTTGTCTTTTTTTTTTGCTTTTTTCTAGGGCCGCTCCCGCAGCATATGGAGGTTCCCAGGCTAGGGGTCTAATCGGAGCTGTAGCCACCGGCCTACGCCAGAGCCACAGCAACGCAGGATCTGAGCCGCGTCTGCAACCTACACCACAGCTCACGGCAACGCCGGATCATTAACCCACTGAGCAAAGGCAGGGACCGAACCCGCAACCTCATGGTTCCTAGTCGGATTCGTTAACCACTGCGCCACGACGGGAACTCCCCAGAAATTTTATAACATCTGAAATGCCAAGTTTTTCAGAAAAATCTTGTATAGATGAGGATAAACTGTTTGAAATCAATGCCTCCTTCTCAGGGGAAAAAAGAAAAAAGGAAGAAAGAAACTTACCTGTGAGGCAGACCTAGAACTTGTTTGTAATACCCACAGCTCAGCTCTGAGTAGCAGAGGTGCATGCACTTTGCTTTTAGCAATAAAAGTGGCAAGCATTTCAACACTTTCCAGGGCTTACAACTTAAATCTACCCAGAAGCGAATCTTTTAGAAATTTAACAATCAGCTGTTAATGGGTTTATTCTGCAAGTCCAGATCTTCATCTGGCATTTGTTGTGTATCATTACCATGATACACCCATAATGCACTTTAGTTGCCCTGGATGCCTCTCACTTCTTTCCCACCCTTGTACCATTATGAATTTAGGCGCCAATGCACACAAAGCACACACAGTTGCACAAAATATTGAGTATACTTACTTGACTTTATAGTAAACTCCAGAGTGCTTTTTTTTTTTTGGATTTTTGGCTTTTTGCTATTTCTTTGGGCCGCTTCTGCAGCATATGGAGGTTCCCAGGCTAGGGGTCGAATCAGAGCTGTAGCTGCCAGCCTACGCCAGAGCCACAGCAACGCGAGATCCGAGCCGCGTCTGCAACCTACACCACAGCTAACGGCAACGCTGGATTGTTAACCCACTGAGCAAGGGCAGGGACCTAACCCACAACCTCATGGTTCCTAGTCGGATTGTTAACCACTGCGCCACGACGGGAACTCCTCCAGAGTGTTTTTAACCAAAACTCTGGATATAACTAAGAATTTTGTGACTATCATTGTTTTATTTTATTTTATAGCTTTACTAACCTTTACTGATGCTTCAAAGTATATACCAAACATCACTATTCCTCCCCCTCTCCACCTCCATCTCCTAATCCTTTGTCTCCTCTGCATTTTAAACTTAAAGCTTTCTCTCCATGAGGATTGTCTGGGGATAGATCCAAGTGTCAAGGACCACATACCTAGTACTCAGATTTACTCCTCTATCCCAATTTGAATCTATTTTAAAGTTTCCATGTCTGTGCTTAAATCTCTCATCTCTTCATGCATGTTTTTCACCTTTTCTACTAGATCCTTTAGTATTTTACTTCACTGTTATTTAAAGTTCTGGCCTGATCAGTCCAACAATTTGGTCATCTATGAGTCTGCTTCTACTGACTGCTTCCTCTCTTGAGCACACTTTCCTGCTTCTGTATGCGTCTTGTAATATTTCATTGTACTGTAGATATTTTTACTAAAAAAAAGAAGATAAAGTAATAATATATATAATATTTATCTCCAGAAAAGATCACATACCCCTTTTCCTGTCAGACTCCTTGAGTGATCTTTTCACAGCATTAGTTTAATTCAGTTCATCACTGACTTTAAAAGTTTTGAGGATAAGATTGAGATTTTATTCCATAAGGTAAGTAGGAGTTAGGCTCTGAACACTGATGAGATTACTGAGATCTCTTTATGTTTTACTCCAATGCCTCTAGCTTTCTGAACTGTGGGAGATCTTTCTCCACTTACAGTAACAATGCCACATTTTGGATTTGCTTGGAAGTTCTCTTTGCTTTCCAGGATTTATGCACTTGAAATCTCTTTCTTCACTATTGCCTAGCTGCCAACTTCAAAAGGTAGCTGCTTACAGTCTGTGAAGGTATAGAATGCCTTGGAGAGCTTCTCCTTAGCTCTCCTGCCCCACCCCAACATGGGTAGCTGAAATCCCCGAGTAGCTTTAATGGGTTTCTTCAATGCTCCTGCCCTGTCCCTTGCTTTTGAGTAGCTGCCTGACTTGTGCTTTCTCCTTCTCTCCTACTGTGCCCTCAGGCTTTATCATACTCCTGCCACCCCCAAGCACTCAGTGAAGACCTTAAAAAGAGCTGGTGGGTGGGTGGATGCCAATCTGTCTGTGGTTGAGGATCCTTGGAATTCTGATCTGTCATACCTACCCTTTGGGAACCATTAAACATTCTTTAAATGTTTGGTTATCTGATATCAGTAAAATTCTTTCTCTTCTGCTATTCCAAAAAGTATGAGAATAGCCATGTCTCCTCTATGAAGGTATGTCATTTTTTTTCTAGAATATGATTAGTTTTTTATGCTCTTAGCTCTACAGTGACTTTTAAATCTTAGCCAGTTAATTTCAGTATCTCAGTAGAGAGTAATGGTTTCCTACAACTTTTTTTTCTTCTTCTTAGGGCTACACCCATGGCTTATGGAGGTTCCCAGGCTAGGGGTCAAATTGGAGCTGTAGCTGCTGGCCTATACCACAGCCATAGCAATGCCAGATCCGAGGCATATCTGTGATCTACACCACAGCTCACAGCAACACTGGATCCTTAACCCACTGAGCGAGGCTAGGGATAGAAACTGCATCCTCATGGATGCTAGTCAGATTCATTTCCACCGAACCACGACAGGAACTCCCCCTACAATTTTTTACATCCTAACCAAAAATTTCCCCAACTTGTTTTTCAGAAAAAATAATACTTCTTTACCTTTCATATTTCATATTTCATTAAGTTAGGTAATTGCTATAATTGTATAGTATCATGATCAGTTTGGGAGCAAACAAAACTGAATCAGGGTAAACAGAGTACTTAACTGGTAGACAAAGAAATGCAAGGGCACTATTATCCTCATTTACGGGATGGACATCAGTAAACAGGTTTTAAATTGATGAGAACTCTTAAACAGATATAAAACCTACCAGAATTTACAGTATTACCTGTAACATTTTTTTTAATGGCCATATGCACAGAATATGGAGGTTCCCAGGCCAGGGATTGAACCTGCACCTCTGCAGAGAACCAAGCCACTGCAGTCAGATTCTTAACCCACTGTGACACAGTGGGAACCCCCAATCTGTAACAAATTTAACCCTGTAAAATGCTAACATAAAAATAGTGCTTTAAATAAGTGAAAACTCTCCCTTAGGATTGCTAGTTATGCACATTACTCAAACTGGCAAAGTATAAAATCTTTGCTGATCCAACTCAAATACTAGTTTATTAAGCAAACATTTTTATATTTTCTATATTGCTAAGTCATTCTACTTGGGTTCCCTACTGTGAGGAAATTGATTATCCATATGTTGGACTATCTCTGTCTTGCATACATTGTCACCCCCTAATCACTTCAATCTCTTTCTTATCTGTATTTTTTATAATCTTAAACAATTCCATTATGTTAGCAATTAATTTGCAGCAATGACTCTTCCATTTATTGTCTTTGATAATTTATCCCTTGATTTCATAATGATGTTTTAATTATCAATTTCTTTACTTAGGTATTTAGTGCCTCTTCCCTCATTTTTTGAGTTCATGACAAATTCAGTCCCATGAATACACACATACATGCATATTTGAAGATGAGTCTTAAATTTATATCTCTAGCACAGATTTCTTAGAATCCTACACTTACATATCCAATTTTTTTACTTGACTTGGCATCTTGACTTAAATGTCTAATAGCTCTCTCAAACATAACACATCTGAAAGTAAGCTCCTTATCTCTCCCACCCACCTACCTATTCACCTACAATCCTCCCTTTGACTCAACTAATGGCAATTCACACTTTCAGTTCTTCACTCTAAAAGAATTTGGGATTATCCTTGACACCACTGTTTATCTCACACCCACATCTAAACTTGTAGGCTCTACCTTCAAATTATATCCAGAAATTAATCATCTTTCCCATACCACTGCCACCTACCATTCACCATCATGGTCCAAGCTACTATGATCTCTTGTCTGGATTTTTTTTTTTTTGTAATAATCTCCTAATCTATCTGCCTGTCTTTTTTTTTTTTTTTTTTTGCCTTTTTGCCATTTCTTGGGCCACTCCCGCGGCATATGGAGGTTCCCAGGCTAGGGGTCGAATCGGAGCTGTAGCTGCCAGCCTACGCCAGAGCTGTAGCTGCCAGCCTACGCCAGAGCCACAGCAATGCCAGATCCGAGCCACGTCTGCAACCTACACCACAGCTCACGGCAATGCCGGATCCTTAACCCGCTGAGCAAGGGCAGGGATCGAACCCGCAACCTCATGGTTCCTAGTCGGATTTGTTAACTGCTGCACCAAGACGGGAACTCCGCCTGCCTATCTTTCTACCCATATATCTATCTCTCTGCTTGCCTGCCTGCCTGCCTATCTATCTATCTATCTATCTATCTATCTATCTATCTATCTATCTATCTATCTATTTATCATCTATCTTTCTGTCTACCTTTCTATCTTTCTATCTACCTACCTACCTACCTATTTTTTTCTCTCCTGTTATGTTTGGGCTGTTATATATAGTTCTTTCCTAAGATCTTGATAAATGCCTTCCATAGGGCTTGTAAAACTATTTACACAGGGGAGGGATTGTGCCATCCCATGTCGAAAAAAACCAAAAACAAAAACACTGTCAGGCTTTGGCTTGTTTCAGTTGTGTTACCAAAATGGTCTTTGAGCAGGGTGGAAGGTGGTGGTTTGTTGTCTAGGAGCAAAGGCTTTTTAGACTACACATTCCTTAATCATTATTGCTAGATTTTGAAGTTTACTGACCATGTTTTTATCTGAGGTTGTAATGGTTTTTTCCCCCTTAAGTGACAGATTTCTTTGATACAGTTTCAGCAGCCATCTTAAACTTGGAATCTGTCTGTGCTACACACTCTGCATGTGTTATCCTTTGAAGCTTCACAACAAATCTGTGAAATAAGTAGTATTATTCTCTCATTCTTAATGAGAAAATTAGGCTCAGAGAAGACCCAGGACTCAAAGTTAGTTCTTTTGATCCTTACGAAAGGAGTTTTTGCTTTTGCCATTTCTCCATACTGCATATATGTCTAAACCATTATTTAAAGGACTAGCTGTTTTCAATGTAATAACATACCTGATACACAGGTACAGATCCCAGTAAACCTTTGTTAGACAAGGAGAGGACAGTATGTTCCTCCAGGAAAAAAACAAACCAAACAAAACCAAGAATAAAGACTCTTTTGAACATGTTAGGAGCTTGTTCGGATAGAGGATGAGTTAGGCACGGTAGTGATATCTCAGTGTAATATCTTGTCATTGCTAAAGCAAAAAATTGCATTGTTAGAAATATGGTAGACCATGAAACTTGATATTTCAATGATATAAGTTGAGAGCCATTATTTAAGTTAAAAATAGTGGATTAAACATACATATTTGCATTCAATTCTTTCCTGAAACCTATAGATTTCTTTAAATAGATATAAATCACAAAGACAGAGAAAATGGGAGGAGAGGCAGCAGCAACTTCAGAAGGTAGAAAACATGAGGATGAGTGGTAACTGATCTTATAGGCTTCAGTAAGCAGCATCTTAAGCTGTCAATGGGAAAAGCTGAAAGGCAACAGGGTTTACATCTAGGAACCCCAACGCCTCAGGAACAGTTTTTTGTTGTTGTTGTTGTTGTTGTTTTTTAGGGGAACTGACTAGTGCAAGGGAATGCACCAAAAATGCTAACAATAGAGGGTGCATGACAGGGCCCAATGAGATCACCTTACAGAGGAGAATTCAGCAGGCAAACCCCACTCACAATCACAAAGCTTCCACTCAGCTTTTTAATTCCACATTCTTAAATATATACCAATAGTTAACAATCATTAGACTTTTGAGCCAAACACCTAATATGGAATATTGAGACTCAGATTAATAAATAGATAAAAGAAACTTAGAAGAAACAAAGCTATACAGGAAGGGGAAATACTGAACAATACAACTATTATTAAAATTCTCTGAGATAAAAGGAGATAATAATACATGCACAGAATTATATACAAAGGAAAACGGACATTTAGTAAATAAAAAATCTTTGGAAATTAAAAATATGATTACAAAATTAAAAAAAGAAACACCTCAATCACAGTCTTGATATCAAGGGCCCTTTTTAGTCTTTGAATGTCTTGTCCCTTTTTATAGAATTCTGTACATGTATCATTTGGAAAATGTAATGGATATTTTGTATTTGTTCTTCCATTTTCTCTTGCCACCTGTAGAGGACAGACCCTAAATTGACCACCCCCTAGTGGTTTACACTCTGTAAAATCCACCCACCCTCCGGCCCCGCTTTGAATGTGGGTAGGATTTGGCTTTCTTCTAACCAAGAGAATATGGCAAAGGTGATGGGATATTGCTGCCAAGATTGGATTATATTATATGGCAAAGGTGATGAGCTGACACTTCTGTATGTGGGTTAAGTAATTGGGAAAGGGTAATAAGATATCATGCCTATGCTTGTTTTGTCATATGCATATATATATAAAGAGATACTAGCAAAATGAAGAAAAAAATATATGTTTGGCTTCATATATATAGAGAAAATAGCTTTGTATATATGTAAAGAGAGACTAGTAAGATGAAGCCATCTGCCATTTTGCTAGTATGTCCTATAGAGACTCTCCTGCTGGCCTTAAAGAAAGTTCCACGTTTTGAAATGCCTATGGAAAGTCTGACATGACAAGCAACTGCAGGTGGCCTCTTGGACCTGAGGACAGCCACCAGACTATAGTCAGGAAAGAGCCAGATTCCTCAGTCACATAGTTGCAAAAAAGTTCTTCCAACAAAACTAAAAGGAGCTTAGGAGTGAATTCTTCCCCAGTCAAGCTTTTATTCCAACCTGCTATTCCAAGATCCTAAGTTAAAGAATCCAGCTAAGTCAAGAAAGTCTAAGTTAAAAACAGTGGGATAATAAATATGTGTTGTTTTAAAGCCACTAAATTTTGGTAATTTATTCCCACAGCGATAGAAAACTAATGAAGCTTTATACAACCACCTCAGTGGTTAAGAGACTGGACTCTGGGAATAAGTGCCTGAGTTTAAAATTCATTTCTACCATTTACATGAACAAGTTATTCAATCTCCTTCTTCCTCAGTTCTGTCATATATAAAATGGGGATAATAATGATATTTACCTCAGTGAATAATTATGAACACTAAATGAGTTAATATATAAAGTACCAGAATAGTACCTAGTACATAATAAGACCTATGTGTTTGCTGTTATGATAATACCAATGATAAGCTAAAAATATGAATAAATAATATAAACTAACAATATAAAATAATAAAGTGAAAGAATATAAACATAGTTATAATAAATAATATAAAATAATTTAAAAATAATTAAAAATGTTACATCAATCAGAATAAAATAGATTTTGCTGCAGGAATAAAGATCTCAAAAATCTAATTGATTTTAAGCACAAAAGTCTATTTCTTGCTCACATTAAATGTCCATTGCTGATAGCACATTCTCTATTCATTGTATTCTCATAGATCTAGGCTGATGCAGCAGTTACCAACTTGAATGTTGCCAGTCACTGTGCCAGAGCAAAAAAAAGTTCTGGATAATCTCACTTTAGCTATTAAATGCTCCAGCCTGGAAGTGACACACCTGATTTCTGCTACAGCTCATTGGCTCCATCCAACTATAAGGGAACCCAACACATATAATCTTATCATACACTCAAAAGTGGAGAGAAACAGAAATGTTTGGCAAAAAGAATGCCACACTTGTTTTTTACCACTAGTGTTTGACTTTTAATCTATGAACATGTTTTCATAAAAATAAAAGCTAAATTTAAGAAAGGAAATAAGGGGAGTTCCTGTTATGGCTCAGCAGTAACGAATCGGACTGGTATTCATGAGAAAAAGGGTTAAGGATCCAGCATTGCATGAGTTGTGGTGTAGGTCTCAGATGCAGCTCATATCCTGTGTTTCTGTGGCTATGGTGTAGGCCAGTGGCTACAGCTCTGATTCAACCCCTAGCCTGGGAACTTCCATATGCTGCAGGTATGGCTGTGAAAAGAAAAAAAAAAAAAAGAAAGGAAATAAGCTATCATCTAGATTCAAAATAGGTTAATTATAATTATTTTCATCTGCTGTTTCAAAAATTGGACTCCTCTAAATCTCATGTGAATGGAAATTACTGGAAAATAAATTATTGATTTTTCAACATATTTCAGATATACCAAGATAACTTTTTCTCTGAATACTACAGATATTTTATTGAATAGACGTTTTCTTTTAAAAAATGTAAACAACTGCAATTCTATTTGTTCTGCTGCACTATAAAAAGCATAGCTTTTTTATTTCTTCAAGATAGAAGCTAAACAGAAAAACCCAAGGACCTTCATGTGGAAAGCCTCACTGCATCTGACCAGGGCCCCTAAACTGTAATCATGCTCTATTTCTGGAGCTTGACAATAGCTCTTCCTTCTGCTGCAAGAAACCAGACCTAGAAACCAGAATTACCCTGGGTTTACAGAGAGCCTTGGAGGCCCAGAGCAGACCAAAGTGAACATATGGTAGTTTGGTTGTCTTCTGTGACTAACAGTGGGTCTTCACAATTGCTGCTTTTTGGGGAAAAAAAAAACAAAAAAAAAAACTATATCCCTACTTCACACCATATATATACTTAAATAATTCCAGATTAAATAACTTTAAAAATATAATACATATAAATAGATGACTATATATAAATAGATGGTTTTCAGGTGCTAAATGCTTTCTTAAACTTGAGTCTAAATAAAATAAATATATTTGGCAACACACAAAAAAGGACAATAGAAATCCTTTTTAATAGAAAGGGATATTATCACAGAAAATAGGGGAAAAAACAGGAAATATTCTAAAGAAGAAATATAGATGGTTAATAATATATGTATAATCTACTTAAAGTCAAAATGAATTAAAATTGTGTTTTGTTTTGACTCTTTGCTGAAAGATAAAATGACTTATAAAAACCATCACCGTCAAACTTGTGAAAAAAATAGGCACTACTCTTTGAGAATGGTATTGTAACTCAGTGTGACTTTTCTGGAAGATAATTTTCATTATGTATCAAAACCCCTAAAATTATCCATATAAATTACCACTAGGAAATAACCAGAGATGAACTGAAAACAACCTAAATGTCTTAAACTAAGAGAGTACTTAAATAAATTGTCATAATCCAAATGATGAAACACTACCAGGCATTTTACATTATTTAGTAATAAGAGCATTAAATGAAATGAGAAAATCATCACACTGTTACTGTTAAATGAAAAAAGAAAACCATAAAATGTTATGAATGGTACAGCCACTAAAATAATAAATAACAAAATATTATTTTAAAATATCTATGTAGAAATAAAAGCTGGAAAGTTATAAACCAGTGCTATCAATGGTTATCCATCTCTAGACAGGGAGCTCACAAATGACTTTGTTCTCTTCCTTTAACTTAACAACATTTTGTTAATTAATTAATTAACTATAGTCCTTTTGTCTTTCTGTCTTTTTAGGGCCACACCCGTGGCATATGGAGATTCCCAGGCTTGGGGTCTAATTGGAGCTGTATAGCCCCCCCCACCCCCCCCGCCGCCTACGCCAGAGCCACAGCAACACAGGATCCAAGCCATGTCTGCAACCTATACCACAACTCATGGCAACGCAGGATCCTTAACCCAGTGAGCAAGGCCAGAGATTGAACCCGCATCCTCATGGATGCTAGTCGGGTTCCTTGACCACTGAGCCATAATGGGAACTCCACATTTTGAAAGTCTCGAATTTACAGAAAAATTGTAAGTACTATGCAAAGAAATTTTGTTTTCCAAGCCATTTGAAAATCACTTGTCAATATGTCACCTCAGCACCCTAGAATACCTTAGGGTGTATTTCCTGCAAATGAGAACACTCTTATATGTAGCTGCAATAAAACAATCCAAATCACAAAAATAACATTGACACATTACTACCATCTAATCCTCAGCCCCATTTAATTTCCACTAAATGTCCCCAAAATACATATTGTAGCAAAATAAATGTAGTTTAGAATCACATGATGCATTTAGTTTTCATATCCCTTTAGTCTTCTCTGTTCTGGACTAGTTCTCAGTCTTTCCTTGACTTTCATGACCTTGCCAATTTTGAAATTTATAAGTCAGTAATTTTGTAGAGTGTCTCTCAACTGGTGTTTGGTACTTTTTCAAGATATGTTTCTGGTTAAGCATCTGTGCCAGGAATATCGAAAGTGATGAAGTGTTCCTATCAGATAGATCATGACTTTGGTTTGTCTGCATTGTTCACTTTGGTCACTTTATTAAATTTCTGTCTCCCAGTTTTCTCCACTGTAAAGTTACTCTTTTCTCACTTGTAATTATGAAGTATTTTTGTAGGGAGATATTTTGGGACTATGTAAATATCCTATTCTTCATCAAACTTCCATTTTAAATTTACATTACTAAGGACTCATGGTTTCCTACTTACTTTGCTATAATTGATTAGTAATATTACTTATTCCCACACTCAGTTTGTCTCCTATTGAACAGTGGGAGCTTACTCAAGATGGTTTCTGTGTCTTTCTTTTCCCCTTCCTCCCTTCTTCATTCCTTCCTTCCTCCCTCCCTCTTTCTCCCCCCCCCCCTTCTTTCCTTCCTTCCTTTTTTCCTTTTTTTCTTTCCTGGTTGGGGAGCATGCCCCCATCATTTGTTGAATACTTCTTTATTTTCTGTCCCAACATATTCAGGGCTCATCTTTTATTTTCTTTGACCAAGTCCTCACATCAGTCATTTTCTTCCCAAGGAGCCCTAGTTCCTTTTAGTGGAGAATGGTATTTAAATAGCCAAGATCTTAGAGCTAGATGTGCTCATTGTTAATGGTGTGTCACTGTTCTCAGGCCGTCCCAGTGTACAGAGGTAGGGAATATATGTGATTACAGGTAAACATACACCTGTATTTACTAGTATATCTATCTATAGCTATTGAAATCTTTGAGTTCACACGAATGCCTTCAATTCCAATCAAACATTACAGGGTTCTTTACAGTTTCCTTCCTTTTCATATTTGCAAACCCCTTTCCTGATACTGAGAAGCTTAGCTCCCATTATTCTTAATGTATTTACTTGTATGACTAAGGCCCCTATACGTACCGGTATCCTGTCCCACTAGAGGTCTGAATCCCGGGGCAGCCCACCTCTACCCTGTCCCTCCTTACCCCACTGGTGCTCTGTACCACACGCTGAGCTGCCCATCCACAGGGATGCCCTCCCTACCTTGCTCAGGCTCTTGACCATCTGGGACAGTCCTCCTATGCAGATGCCCTCCTAATTTCTCTAAGACTCCAAGAGGATGGGGTATGGAGAGCTCATGCTCTGGTCTACTGCAGCTTCCCACACCCACACACAGATGCCTGCTCTGTCCCACCGAATGATTCTAAGATCCAATTGGTCAGGGAGGGGAAGGGAAAGAGGAATATAATGAGTATTAGAGTTTTTGTGATATTTTACAAGGTTATTACAGCAAACGTGTATTACTTTTATAATTTTTAAAGGGTGACTTTTGGGTAAATACATATATTTAAAAAAATAAATAATTATAAAATACATACTACACACCAGGTCTTGTTCATTTTTTTTTTTTCTTTGCTTTTAATGGCCGCGCCTGTGGCATATGGAAGTTCCCAGGACAGGGGTGGAACTGGAGCTGCAGCTGTTAGCCCATGCCACAACCATGGCAACACTGGATTCAAGCTGTATCTGCAGCCTACACCACCACTTGTGGCAATGCCAAATCCTTAACTCACTGAACAAGTCCAGGGATCTAACCCATATCCTTACACAGATAACGCTGGGTCCTGAACCTGCTAAGCTACAACATGAACTCTTGGGTATATTTTTTATTTTAAAGATCAGATTCTGAAACATTAGACCAAGGATTAGCAAGCTTTATCTTTAAAAGGCCTAATATTAAACCTTTTCAGCTATGAGGGCTATATATATCGGTTTGCAACTACTCAACAGCACCATTGTATACAAAAAACAAATGGTCATAACTATGTTCCAACAAGGTTTCATTTACAAACGCAGGTACCAGGCTGTATTTGGCCCTCAGGTCATAGTTTGCCAACTCTTGTACATGTATGGAGAGTTCGGATGCAATAGGCCAAGATTCATCCTGAGCATTCTCTTTCAATATCAGTGAGACTTTGGACAAGTAATTGACCTCTCTGAGATTCGTCTAAGATTTTGTGAGGCTCTCAAGTGTTATCATATGTAAAACACAGTGTAAACAATAAGGTATTATATAATACTTACCTAGAAATGAGTTCTGAGAAGGTGAGGTAATGGAAAACTTTGTAAAGATCAAGCAAAAGAGTTTGGATTTTTTTTTCTTTCCTTTTATTTTTCTTCACTTTTTAGGGTCCCAACTGTGGCATATGGAAATTCCTGGGGTCGAATTGCAGCTACAGCTGCCAGCCTATGCCACAGCCACAGCAACACAGGATCTGAGCCGTGTCTGCAATCTACACCCAGCTCATGGCAATGCAGGATCCTTAACCCACTGAGTGAGGCCAGGGATTGAACCTGCTCATGGATCCTAGTCAGGTTTGTTAACTGCTGAGCCATGAAGGGAACTCCAAGTTTGGATTTTATAATAGCTAGTGGATATTTACTAGGAAGAAAATATAGTATGTATAAGATTAATCTAGAAATGATTCAGAGAATGAAAAAATGAACTTCAAGCTAAAAGATAAGAAAAGTATATAATAGGGCTTAGGAAGGATAACAGAAAAAAATTAGGTCCAATATAGACTCAGAAAGAGGAGGCAGTGGGTATTTATATAAATATACAAAAGAAAACAAATGGTGGGGAGGAGAAAGGAGAGGAAGAGGAGGAAGGGAAAGAGTAGGACTGAGAGAGACAGCAAGGAAAGAAAGGCTTTTGTTAGATCCATTTGCCTAATGAATCCCCCAAATCGTTCTGTCAACAGGCCATATCCATTCACATTGAAATCTTAAATATACTTAGGCTTAAATTGAACATCACTTTTTTTTTTTAAATCAAGGAAATGAAACAGGCAAGATCTGCCTAAGATGTCAAATAACTACAGGTTTTGGTAAGAAATGTGTTTAATATGGTATTGATGAAAAATAAACAGGTTTGTCTCTGTCTCTTGCTACATTATTTCCTAAGCTTTAGGAGGATTGACCAGTCTTGTGAATATTTTGTTGATACTTTACCCACTGCTTTTCTAACTTCATATTTTCACGAACTCCGAAAGTATTTAACATCTACTGCTCCCTGATACTAGCTTATTGGTGAGAAGCTGCTCAAAATGAAAAGTTTGCCATTAACATTTTTTAGAGCAATACTGAAAACTGTCACAAAATTCCCACTGAACTTAAAACTGGGCTAGGAAATTTTGGCTTATTAAAGGAAGTCTCTTCTGGCAATGGTCTGATCTGGTTTTTAGTGTCAGCAAAGACATTAGTTACGGATCTCAAGCAAAATAATGGTCATAATGTGGCAGGATAACACTGAAAAATTAGTGTGTTCTTTCTCCTATAAGGCTATCACTTTCTTCTATATGGCTATCACTTACCCTGGCTGGAGAAATATGTATTGTTATCACCTATGCCTTGGGATTGTCAAAATAGATCCAGAACACCACAGAAAATCCTTTTTAGGCTTAAAAACAGTAAGTCCAGGTGTCAGGAAAAAAAAAATGTAGAAAGTGGAGTTTCCATCGTGGCGCAGTGGTTAAGGAATCTGACTAGGAACCATGAGGTTGCGGGTTCGGTCTCTGGCCTCGCTGAGTGAGTTAAGGATCCTGCGTTGCCATGAGCTGTGGTGTAGGTTGCAGATGTGGCTTGGATCCCGTGTTGCTGTGGCTCTGGCATAGGCCAGTGGCTACAGCTCCAATTTGACCCCTAGCCTGGGAACCTCCATATGCCGAGGGAGCAGCCCTAGGAAAGGCAAAAAGACAAAAAAAAAAAGTAGAAAGTGAAAGCAGAAGATGCTTTTCCTGCTCCTAAGTTTCTAATCTTGGCTCAACTCCTTTTATAGGACATAAGATCTTATCTTATTCCTGCTCTATTACAAGCATCAAGCATAGTACCCAGCAATTATAGGTGCTCAGTAAATGAATGAATAATTATAGGACCTCAGGTAAGTCATTTGCTATTTCTGGATCCATGTTTAAATTTCTAAATAATATTCTCATTTAAATTTGATATGAAGAGATAAAATGTGCTCTTCACACTAAGTTGGGTGATGTTTATTTACTGTGATGATGGTGATGAATAGAAAGTGGTATTGTGATGTCCCTAGATTTCTCTGCACATTTTCCTTCCATCCAGGTAAAGCTGGGCCCTTTGTCTTTTCTGAGCAAGCAGATTTGAATCACTGTATAAAAATCTGGAGGCAAATATTTTTCTCTAATTTAAAGAAAGAGTGATATTCGGGTCCCAAAATAAACCCAGACCCAACATTCTTCTAGACGGAGGAAAAAGGAGGGGTACAGAGGAGGAAGAGTTGAAACATTCATCTTTATGTGACAAAAGAGGCTGTTAAAGTTCTTTGGAAAAGGTAGGGACAAGAATGGTAATGCACTGGCTCCGGCACTTGCTTTGATGCTTGAGCATAACGAGGAGGAGAGCGCAAGTTACACAATTTCCAGTCCAATGCTACAGCTCTTTGTTGCTTATTTTACATACTTCCTCTTTAATAAAGTTCTAATTCAAGGGTCTATGTCAGATGGGGATGATTTGGAAACATTTTAGGGACCCAAGGCTTATCAAAGTACTTAAATGGCCACGGAATGATTAAAAGGAATGTGTGTGTTCAAATACAAATGAAAAATGATTTGAAGCTTGGGCACAAGGGATAGCAGATGGTAACTATTAATTATTAGCCTATTACCAAGGCTGCAGTCCAGTAAGAAAGAAGGTATTCTATGTCTGAATCATCATCATCATCTAACCCTTGTAATGCTTTGATTTCTTGTAAGAACAGTAAAGGAAGACATTTCCTCCCTCTGTGGATGCCAAGAGATCTCTCTGATGTTCAAGAGAGAAGAGTTGTGTGATGGAATAATATCACATTAAATTCCTGAACATATGTATGAAGGGCTCAAAGACAAAAAAGGGCCAGGGATATTATTACTAATGCACAGTTTTTGAGAAGTTATTCTGCATCTCTTGTTCTTAATTAGTGCAGTTCTACAAAACTGAGCGGACACATGGGGATTTGAGACCTCCCTCTCAGCCCTGTCTGCATTTAGGTAGCACATAATAAGCGTGTAGTCAGTTTGTGCCCTAGTCAAGCGGTTTTAATAAATCCTACAAGCATTTCAGATCTGAAGCCGGCAAGAGTGTGTGGGGGGTAATGCTAGACAAGAGTTGAGCCCAACTTTATGAATGAAGTGCCTACGTGTCATTAATATTTCAATAGGTCCTCTAACAAGGGTAATTGGGCCTCCAGGGAGCTTCTCCGAGTCTCCGAGTTAAATCTGCCAGTGGTAAGGATGCTCAGTCCTTAAAGGCAAACGGAACCATTCCTGTTTCGCCCTGAACCCAAGGGTCAAACAGGCCTAAGGGAAATAGTTTGGAACTGTCGTTTAACATTATCACCGACATGTACTGTATTTCCAAGCAGCCTGCAAAGGGAGCCAGTGGCATGCGTGCATGGCCCTGAGCTGCAGGGTGGTAGCATGTCACATGTCTGGTAACAGAAGGGGATAACCATCCCAGTACAAACTTGACATATATAAATTGATTACATAAGTGGGCAGTGGTGGTCCTTTCAAGTACACTCCTTTTGTTTGAGCTTTACAGTAAAATTACCAGCAGCAGTTTACAATTAAGGGGAATAATAATAACTGGATATGCTTTCATCTGCACATACAATTACAATGAACTGCATGCCTTAATAGGATTGTGAAAAATCTGCGTTTGACCCATACAAAAAAGTAAACATTCTTGTTCTGGATACTATATCATTATCACAACAAAGAGAAACTCCTGAAATCTGATGATTTAAACATCTGGAGAATGTTAATCACTTCAAAATGACGGATGTTTTTTATTTCAGCTTTTGACAGACACACTCCTTTCATAGATAGATGATTATTTACATAAATTACATCATCAATGTAAAAAAATCAGAATAACTTCAAAGGATAAAATGCTTAATTAAAAAGAGACTTGTATTTCTATTTTTCTCCCTTTCTCTGTGTTTTTCCTTTAAAGGAGGAGTAAAATACTCACTCACTTGACAAAGCCACCAGTTCCTTTGAAAGTAGAATATGTAATTAAAAAATATTTTAAAAGTTCTTCATGTAGAAGACAATCACCTTTAAGAATGAATTGCTCTGTTTTTTGTGCCCCAAAACCTATTAATTGCTTTGGGTCCATTTATAACTTCTAAATTTTCCATTTTAGTGAAAACGACAGTTTGGAGTTCACCCCATCACTCCAGTGGATGAAACCAAACAGTTTAAAGCTCTGAGATTCACCCTCATTTCTCCTTCAGACTCCCAAAGTAGCTTTAGAAGACAGGGTAGATGGTGAGAAAGACCTTTTTAAAGCAATCCAGCTTCGAACTGTTTCATTGTTGTTGGGAGTGGGGGGAAATTGGAATGGTCTGGAGGTGGGGAGAGGGAATAAAATTCAAGAACAGCCCAAAGAGAAAGACGGGCAAACTCTGCTCCTCAGAGAGAGCAGCCCCAGGCTGCAGTGCCTGCGGTCCCTCAGGGCAGGCCTCTGACTGGCGGCGTGCTGCCTGATGCTGGTGGGTAGAGCTGGTGCAATTTGGCTGATCCACTACAATTTCCTCCTACACTCGGAGCTGATCTGCAGGCTGACCTTAGACAATTTGTCTTCTTTCAGGGAGAAATGTCACCCGAAAGGAAGCTATTAAGTCAAGAAGGTAATTCTCTCAGAACAGTCCACTGTATAAACAGAACTTGACCTCAGGTAATTTATTGCTGGTCCCTAACAAAGAGACTTAAGATATAGGCCTGATATAGTAGAGATCTGAATCTGTCAATAAAAAGGGCAAGCCAGAACCTCATAAGGTTTCTTTTGAGCGGTCATATTTAGAATATAAGCCAGATTAATATATGTGTTTTTCAAACAAGAGTGATGTTTGGTAGTTCAGAAAAGTTTATTCATTAACAATAGAAGTTTGTGCTGGTATAATGAAGCCACTAATTATTTTGTTCTTTAATATACACATTAATTTTTATTAGGCTAACATCTAAACATGATATAAAGTTGTATTTTCTTTAAAAATGGGTTGTATCTTAAAAGTTCTCATTTCAAGAAAAATTTTTTAACTATGTATGGTAGTAGATGTTAACTGGATTTTATTGATCATTTTGCAGTATATATAAATATTGACTCATTATGTTGTATACCTGGATGTAATGTTATGTCAATTATACCTCAGAAAAACTACCCCCCTCAACACACACTCAATGGGTTGGATTTAGTGCTCAAGATTCATGTATATCCCAGATTGCTAAGTAGCTGATTTTCTGTTTTAACAAAGAGTGGGAAATGAAAAATTGTTTCTTAATTGAGTGGAATGAATTGGGTTACTTAGAGTCTCAGAAAACAATCAATGAGACTCATGGTTCAGGATCTGATAAGGTTAGGCTATCTTTGCACAACATCCCCTGGACCCTCTTTCATAGATATTGGAGAAGCTTCTGAAAAAAGAGGAAAGAAAGGAAAAGGAGAAGAAAGCAGGTAAGGAAAGGGAATAAGTGTATTAAGGAAAATGATTAACTCATATTTAAACTCTTTGCTTTATGGTTACTAAGCAAAATTACCCATTTCCTATGCCCAAATGAGAATTTTTGGTCTTTCTTACTACATCTCTAAATAACAGTCCCATAATTAAATGCTTGTCTTATACTTTCCCTTCTAAGGTCTACATTTTCCACTCTAAGGTCTAGTTTCATCAGGAAAAGCCTTCCCTACCTGCAGCTCGCCATCCACAGCCCACTCTTCCTCAACTACCTCTTTTCTTCACAGGTCCCATCCAATTCACTAATCAGCTCTACCTGGGTCTGCAGCCTGGAGACCACCCACGGCCTACAAGCAGAAAAGTGTTGAAAAGCTGTCAGCTACAGCTGACACAAAGTCCACCAGGTTAGAGTCCAATACTATGAACATTTTTTCTGAAAACTTTCCACAGAATACTGCCCAGTGTTGACATTTTAGATCTAAGAGTAGCAACTCATACTTTCTTTCTTGACTGGCACTAACTTTCAAAATGACAGGTACAAAATCCTGGAACTCTCTGAAATCTCTGTTTATCTAGAATATAAAATGGAGCTCACACCACTATTGAGTTCCCTGGACAAACTGCAATGCCTCTCTTGAATGGATGAAGTGCTTTGAGATCCACACAGGAAAATTCTAACAGAGGAATTGGAGAGTATAATGATGTTTTTCTAAATTGAAAGTGACAACCAGTATTTAGTGGGGGAATCAAGAAGATAGAATTGAGAGCAGGAAGCCTTATATTCATTACAACAGATGGTTTAGTTTTCACTGAATGATGAGGAAGAAGCTGAGTGAATGAACAGCGGTATGTCCTTAAAAGATTCAGCAGCCATCCAATTACATAGAAACAATCTAGCAATCACTAAAGACTTGGACTGGTCTGTATTATACAAAATAAAGCATCCCTACTGAGTTTGACTTCTGTTGCTTGAAGCCATAAGACATAATGTTCCATTCTTAGGTAACACTGGCATGGTTACTATTGGCATGTATTTTTAAGAAATAAGATTTTGTTCAAACTCCTAGTACAAAATAAGTCACATAGCAAATCTGTAATAAATGCTTGTTGAAAAAGTAGAGAATGATTTTCAGTTCAAGGAGTTGCTTTCTTTTACTGCTTGATCTTTCTCTCATCTCTTGCCCCTTGCCACTTTTCTTTCCTTTACTAAAAAATTATGAAACATTTCATAGGAAATATAAAACATGCAGGAGAGTACAGAACACAATAGAACAGACCTCTGTTTTCCACCACCAAGAGTGAGTAGATGTTAACATTTTTCAATACATGCTTGAGACCTCCCTATTTCATAGTCACAACATGTTATATAGATATATATTCTCATCCCTTCATCATTTTACCCTCGCCCCTCCCTGGAGGTAAAAGCTTATCTGAGATTGTTTTGTATCATTTGTGTGCATATGTTTGTACTTTCACTACATAAGTAGGTGTTCCTGAACACTATGTACTGGCTTTTCATTTAACAATTTTCATACATGTCATTACGCTGTATTTATCCTTTTGCATCTTTCTAATTAACATTTTCCAAAGATTTATTCATACTGATACACGTAGATTTAGTTCATTCAATTTAACAGGATTCCTTTATGTGCACTTAACCCATTCCTGCACGAGGGGCCAGTCCGAGTCCTCAGTAACTGCTAAACTGACCCGGCACAGTGGGTGGCAGGTTGCTTTTCCAATAATGGATTTTAATTAATATACCTATGTTTGAGAGTTCACAAAAAAGTGCCTCCTGATGGCACATTTAGTTTTGTTTTTTACTCTTACAATACTGAAATGAACATTTTCATACCTCTGTGGCCTTGAGCCACAGAGAGTTTTCTTAGAGGAGAAATCTGGGAGTCACATTGCTGGATCCTATGGAATGATCATCTTAAATTTTCTTGGATATTACCAAATTGCTCTCTAAAATGGTTGTAACAATTTACAGCACCATCAGCAATAAATAAGAATTGCTGTTTCTTTACATCAGCACTAACCTTTGATGTCATCCCACTAATTTTGTCAATTAATGATTGTGAAATTATCTCACTGAGGTTTGATTTTAATTTCCCTGGCTACTAATGGTTTTGAGAATATTTTTATATTTTTTATACTGTTTACACTTCTTTTGTGAATTGTCTGTTCATATCCTTTACCCTTTTCCTTTTTTCTTTTTTCTTCTTTCTGGTTTTTAAGGTATAGATTGCAAAATATGTCCCTGTCTGATCAGTCTTTTCACTTTATTTATGATGTCCTTCTCAGGAAAATTGACTTCATTTTAAAGTGCTCAAATTTATTGATCTTTTCTTTTATGGTTTTTGCTTTTTGTACCCTGTTAAAGAAATGCTTCTTTTTAAAAATGCCATACTCTCTCATTATTCTGTAACGTTTTCTTTTAAAAGATTTACACTTTCTCCTTTTATATTCTTTTAAAATTTTATTTCTGCATAAAATATGAGAATTTGTTTTTAGCTTATCCCTCTGCAAAGTACTGGGTAACTTACATTTCACCCTATTATTTGCAAGTCTCCTTTTTCATAAAAGGCCTAATGCTACTATGAAAAGCTAAAGTCTAAGCTTCTAAATCATACATGGTTCTCTTTTTAGGAGTTTATCCTTATAGATTTATACCAACACCACACTGTCTCATATGATACAATTCTAAATTTGATAAGTGGTGTGGTAGGCAGGAAAATGGCTCCTCAAAGAAGTTCATATCCTAATCCCTGGAACCTATAATATGTTTCCTTGTATGGCAAAAGGAACTTGACATATATGATTAAACTAAGGACAATGATATGGGGAGATTATCCTGGATTATCTAAGTGGGCCCAATCTAATCCACAAATCCTTAAAGGGGACAACCTTTACCCACTGAGCTCAAAGCGAGAGGGAGATGGTGACTCCTCTATACTCTCCAGAAATGGATATCATCCTGCTGATCCCTTGATTTAAGTCCAGTGATAACTGGGTTGGTTCTAATCTGCAGAAGTGTAAGAAAATAAATTTGAGTTATTTCACTAATTTTGTGGCAATATAGCAGCCATAGAAAATGAATACAAGTATAAAAACAATTCTTTCTACTGTTTTCCTTTTTTAAAGCTTATTTTGGTTATTCTTGGCCCTTCACTCTTCTATTTAAATTTTTAAAAGAATTTATCAAATTGTGTGGAAAATGAAATTTTGGAAAAAATTGTTTAAAATTCCAGCCATTTTAGCAAGAATTGCCATTTTCATGCCTGTCCATAAACACAGTATGGTGTTAATTTTATGTCAAATTGACTAAGCCACAGAACCAGGTATCTGGTCAAACTTTATTCCGAGTGTTTCTGTGAGGGTACTTTTGCATGAGTTTATATTTAAATTGGCAGACTGAGCAAAGCAGATTGCTCCCCTCTAGGGTGGATGGGCCTCATCCAATCATTTGAAGGCCTGAATAGAATAAAGTCTGATCCTTCCCTGAGTAAGAAAGAATTCTTTCCTGCCTGACTGCCTGCAAACTGGGACATCAATTTTTTTTTTTTTTCCTGCCCTCAGACTCGAACTGATATATTGGCTCTTCCTTTGGACTAGAACACTACCATCAGCTCTCCTGGGTTTCCAGCTTGCCAACTCACTCCGCATATCTTGGGATTTGCCCTCTTCCATAATCATGGAGCCAATTCCTTATAATATATATTTATGTGTATATATATCCTATTGATTCTGTTTCTCTGGAGAACAGTGACTGACACATATGGCATAATCCTCTAATTATTTGGGTCATCTTTTCTAATTTTTCTCTGTATAAGTCTTTCCCTTACGTCTTTTGTTAGATTTATGCTTGAGTACTATATAGATTTTATTGGTATCATAAATACTACCTTTTTATAATTTCATTTTATAGTTTGATGCTTGAGTATAATAGATGTTACATAAATGAATTTTGAAGACTCATCTTGTTTCTAGCAACAACTTAGCTCTGCTACTTTTTCTAATATCTTGTCAGTTCTCTAACACTTTTTTTTCATGGATATTCTATAGAGACTATTACACTAGCAAAGTCTAACCATTTTATTTCTATTTTCTAATCCTTATGCACTCTTCCTCAGTGTTGTAAAGTGTTGGTAGTATGTGTATTTGTGAAAGTAGTCTAAATGCAGTAATAAACAAATGAAACATTTCAGTGCATTGCTAAAACTGGATTCTCATGTGAGTGACCAGGGGAACTTTGCTTCATACAGTTCGTCCCAAACCCAAGTTCCTTTCACCATACAGCTCAGTTATCTTCTAGAAGCTCATTCTCCCCAACATTTAGCTACATAGAGAGAGAGAGAAAGCCTAAAGGATTGTATGGAAGGTTTCTTATAGCCCAGGTCTTGAAGTGGTATACATCACTTTTTCTCACATGAAATGTCACATGATTCCCCCTAACTGCAGAGAAGACTAAGAGAAATGTGCTATGTGCCCTGGAAAAAAAAGAGAACTGGATTGGTAAACACATAGCAGTCATTAGCAGTATCCCAGTTTTCTTTGGATAGCTATTCAGAATTAGAACTGATGGGCTAAAGTATATGCACACTTTTATGGTTTCATATTACTTTTAAGCTTTATTTTTGCACACAGTGTGATCTGAGGATATTGATACAATTTCAAATTGCCCTCAGAAGCTTTGTAGCAATTAGGACTTATTAAAAAAATTAATCTAACTCTAAGACTGCCTTCTTTCATGAAGTTATGGCAGCAATCTAGTATTTTTTCTATCTAAAAACAAACTTTTAAGAGTGCATTGTTCAGGGACTGTTAAGGAAGCCATCTCTAGGGAAAAAAAAAAAGAAATGCATTATCTTTCCGATCCCATTTGAGGCATCTTTATCATCCTTAAATCAAGTAACTAAAAATGGTGGGGAGGAAAATTCATGAAAGAACATTATGAAGGCTGTCAGTATATAATGATACTCTTTTGTATACTAATCTAATATCCTTTGAAATCGCTAAATTCATTTATTAGTTCTAACAACTGCTCTTTAGATTTCCAAGGCTTTTCTACAGAAATAACACATCAACTGCAAATAAGAAGTTTCATGTCTTCCTTTCTGATCTTTATGTCTTTTCAATCTTTTTTTTTTTTTTGACTTATTGCAAAGCTAGTGTCTCCAGTACAATGTTGAAAAGAAGTGCTGAAAGTAGGCATCCTTATATGTTTACAGTTTCAAGGGGGGAAATGCCCTGTATCAGTTTAAAAAAGTTTACTACTATTCCTATTTTGGCAATGTTATGTAGGACTGAAGTTAGTAGGTCTTTAAATGTTTGAAAGAATTCTCCAGTGAAAACAATTAGGCCTGGAATTTTCTTTGGGGGAAGGATTTTGATAACAAATTCGATTTTTAAAATAAATATAATTCCATTCAAATATCTTTTTTTGTCAATATTATTGTGGATTATTCAAGAACATTTTATTTAAGTGATCAAATCTGTTGTAATGAAGTAGTCATAGCACTTTTTTAATGTCTGAAAGATTTATGGTAATAATTCCTTTTTCATTCCTAATGTTGATAAATTGTGCTCACTTTTGATCATTTTATTTGATTATTTTAGATAGAGGGTTGTCAATGTTGATCTTGTCAAAGAATCATGTTTTAAGTCAGTATTTTCTATTGTCCATTTTCATTTTGTTGACTATTTTTCTTTACTGCTTCCTTCATTCTATTCTTTTGTCTAACTTTATTGATCTTTGTCTGACTTCTTACAGGGGGACTTTAGGTCACCCATTTTAGATATTATTTTTCTTTTGAATAAATTTTATTGGAGTATAGTTGACTTACAAAGTGTTAGTTTCAGGTGTACAGCAATTAAATCAGTTATACGCATATACATTCCTTTTCAGATTCTCTTCCCATATAGTTTATTACACAGTATTGGGTAGATTCCCCTGTGCTAATCAGTAGGTCCTTCTTACTCACCTATTTTCTATATAGTAATGTGTATTTGTCAGCTCCAACCCCCTAATTTATCCCTCTCCCTCCCCCATGTTTCCCCTTTGGTAACCATAATTTTGGTCTGTTTCTGTTTTCTGAATTCATTTTTATTATATTTCACATATTAGTGATCTCACATGATATTTGTCTTGTCTGACTTCACTTAGTATGATAATCTCTAGGTCCATCCATGTTGCTGCAAATGGCATTTTTTGTTCCTTTTTATGGTTGAGCAGTATTTCATTGTATATATGTACTGCATCTTCTTTATCCAGGCCTCTGCTATGGACATTTAGTTTGCATCCATGTCTTGACTATGGTAATGAACATTACATTACTGCAATGAACATTGGGGTGCATGTATCTCTTCAAATTATGGTTTTCTTCAGATAGATACCCAAGGTAGTTCTATTTTCAGCTTTTAAAAGAATCTCCATACTGTTTTCCCTAGTGATTGTGCCGATTTACATTCCCATCAACAGTGGAGGAGGGTTCCCTTTTCTCCACACCCTCTCCAGCATTTATTGTTTGTAGAATTTTTGATGATGGCCATTCTGACTGCTGTGAGGTGGTTCCTCATTGTAGTTCTGATTTTCATTTCTCTAATACTTAGCAATGTTATATATCTTTTCATGTGCTTTTTGGCCATCTGTCTGTCTTCTGATGGAGAAATGTCTGTTTAGATCTTCCGATCATTATTTATTTATTTATTTATGGTATGAAGTTGTATGAGATGTTCGTATATTTTGGAGATTAACCCCTTGTTGGTCATGTCATTTGCAAAAATTTTCTCACACTTCGTGGGTTGTCTTTTCATTTCATTTTGTTTATGGGTGTTTTTTTTTTTTTTGTGCTGTGCAAAAGCTTTTAAGCTTAATTAGGTTACATTTGTTTATCTTTGCTTTAATTTTCATTACTCTAGGAGGTGGGTCAAAAAAGACATTGCTGCAGGAGTTCCCATTGTGGCTCAGTGGGTTAATAACCTGACTTGTCTCTGTGAGGGTTCGAGTTTGATCCCCGGTCTTTCTCAGTAGGTTAAGGATCTGGTGTTGCTATAAGCTGCAGCATAGTTTGTAGATGCAGCTGGCATCTGGTGTTGCTGGGGCTGTGGTGTAGGCTGGAAGCTACAGATCTGATTCAACCCCTAGCCTAGGAACTTCCGTATGCCACAGGTACAGCCATAAAAAGAAAAATACATATATATTGTGGCAATTTACATCATCGAGTGTTCTACCTATGTTTTCCTCTAAGAGTTTTATGGTATCCAGTCTATGTTTTGTTAATCCATTTTGAATTTATTTTAGTGCATGGTGTTAGAAAGTGTTCTCATTTCATTTTTTACATGTAGCTGTTCAGTTTTCCCAGCACCACTTCTTAAAAGACTATCCTGCTTGTATGTTCTTGCCTCCTTTGTCATAGATTAATTGACCATAGGTGTGTTGGTTTATTTCTGGGACTTCCATGCAGTTCCATCGATCCATATTTCTGTTTTTGGGTCAGTACCATACTGTTTTGATAACTGTAGCTTTACTTTACAGGCAAGTTTGAAGTCTGGGAGTCTGATTCCTCCAGCTCTGTTTTCATTTCTCAAGATTGCTTTGGCTATTTGGGGTCTTTTGTTTCTCCATACATATTTAAACAATTTTTGTTCTAGGGAGTTCCCATTGTGGCTCAGCAGTAATTAACCTATTTAGTATCCATGGAGATGTGGGTTCAATCCCTGGCCTTGCTCAGTGGGTTAACTATCTGGTGTTGACATGAGCTGTGGTGTAGGTCACAGACGTGGCTTGAATCCTGCATTGCTGTGGTGTAGGCTTGCAGCTGTAGCTCCAATTTGACCCCTAGCCTGAGAACTTCCATGTGCCACCAGTAGGGCACTAAAAAGCAAAATAAATAAATAAATAAATAAATAATATATATATATATATATATATATATTTTTTTTTTGCTCTAGTTCTATGAAAAGTGAAAACACTATTGGTAGTTTGATAGGGATTGCTCTGAATCTGTAGATTGCCTTAGTCAGTAGAGTCATTTTGACAATGTTGATTATTGCAATACAGAGCATGGCATATCTTTCCATCTGTTTGTGTCATCTTCAATTTCCTTCATTAGTGTCTTATAGTTTTCAGAGTATAAGTCTTTTGCCTCCTTAGGTAGGTTTATTCCTAGGTATTTTATTTTCTTGAATGAGATGGTAAATAGGATTATTTCCTTAATTTCTCTTTCTGAGCCTTCATTTTGAGCATATAGGAATGCAAGAGATTTGTGTGAATTTATTCTGTATCCTGCAACTTTACCAAATTCATTGATGAGCTCTAGCAGTTTTCTGGTGGTATAATTAGAATTTTCTACATATAGTATCATGTTGTCTGCAAACAATGACAGTTTTACTTCTTTTCCAATATGGATTCCTTTTATTATTTTATATCTTCTTCTCTGATTGCCAGGGCTAGGACTTCTAAAATTATGTAGAATGAAAGTGGTGAGAGTAGACAGCCTTGTCTTGTTCCTGATCTTAGTGGGAAAGCCTTTAGCTTTTTTTTTTTTTTTTTTTGGTCCTTTTGTCTTTTCTAGGGCCACACCCACAGCAATGGAGGTTCCCAGGCTGGGGTCCAATGGGAGCTAGAGCTGCTGGCCTACACCACAGCCACAGTAACACGGGATCCGAACCGCATCTGCAACCCACATCACAGCTCATGGCAATGCCAGATCCTTAACCCACTGAGTGAGGCCAGGGATCAAAGCCATAACCTCATGGTCCTAGTCGGATTCATTTCTGCTGCGCCATGATGGGAACTCCTCCTCTTTGATCTTTATGATTTCCTTCCTTCTGCTGACTTTAGGTTTTGCTTGTTCTTCTTTTTCTAATTCATTTAGGTTGTGGGATAAGTTGTTGATTTGAGATTTTTCTTCTTTTTTGAGGAAGGCCTGTATTGCTATGACCTTCCCTCTGAGCACTGCTTTTGCTGTATCCCATAGATTTTGAGTGGTTGTGTCATTATCATTTGTCTTGAGGTATTTTTTTAATTTCCCTCTTGATTTCCTCATTGACCCATGGTTTTTTAATTGTTGTTTAGTCTCCATGTAGTAGGTTTTTTTCTCACTTCTTTTCCTGTGGTTGATTTCTAGTTTCATGCCCAATTATAAGATTTCTTTCTATACTCTGGATATGAGTATGTTGTCAGAGATATGAATTCTTAATATTTTCTTCAAGTCAATTACTTTCATTTCATTTTCTTAATATTTTAGAACAGAAGACTATTTCATCAATTTTTTTATGATTTGTGCTATTTTTGTTCTATAAGGAATCCAAATTCATGAAATTTTTTTTCTATTTTTTTGAGAAGGTTTACAGTTTTAGCTTTAATGTTTAGATCTCTGATCCATTTAGAGTTCATTTTAAAATATGATATGAAGTAAGGATTGAGATTCAATCAGTTTTCCCTATATATTAAGCTTTTCCTGAATAATTTGTTGAAAACACATTTCTTTCCTCATTTAGTTATTTTGGCAATGTATAGAAAAATCAGTTGACTGGAGGCTTTTTTCTGAATTCTCTATTCTGTTCTATTGATCTATGTTTTCATCCTTATGCCAATACCACAGTCTTTTGACTGCTGTGGCATTATAGTATGTTTTGAGATCAAATAATATCAGTGCTCCTAATTATATTCTTATTTAACACTATTTTATATATTTAGGTTACTTGCATTTACATATAGATTTAAAAGATTTGCTAGGATTTTGATTGGGATTGCTTTGACTCTATAGATAAATTTGGGGAGAAGTGACAATAATATTGAGTTTTCTTTTTTTGTTTTATTTTGTTTTGTTTTTTTGCCATTTCTTGGGCCACTCCTGCAGCACATGGAGGTTCCCAGGCTAGGGGTCGAATTGGAGCTGTAGCCACCAGTCTTCGCCAGAGCCACAGCAATGCGGGATCCGAGCTGCACCTGCAACCTACACCACAGCTCATGGCAATGCGGGGTCCTTAACCCACTGAGCAAGGCCAGGGATTGATCCCACAACCTCTTGGTTCCTAGTCGGATTTGTTAACCACTGAGCCGTGACGGGAACTCCAATATAGAGTTTTCTAATTCATAAAAATGGCAGAACTTTAAATTGGTTTAGGTCTTCTTCAATTTCATGATGTTTGCTAGTTTTCAGTTTATAGGGCTTGCACTTTTTAGAAAAATACATCTCTAAATCTTATTTTTAATGCAATTGTACCTGGTATTTTTTTCATTTTTTATTTTTTGAAAAAAATTTTATGTCCACACCTGTGGCATATGGAAGTTTCCAGGCTAGGAATCAAATTGGAGCTGCAGGGAGTTCCCATTGTGGGTCAGTGGGTTATGAACCTGACTAGTATCCATGAGGATGTGGGTGTGATCCCTGGCCTTGCTCAGTAGGCTAAGGATCCAGTGTTGCCCTGAGCTGTGGTATAGGCCTGCAGCTGCAGCCCCAATTCAACCCCTAGCCTGGGAACTTCCATATGCTTCAGGTGTGGCCCTAAAAAATGAAAAAAAAAAAAAAATCCAAGCCACATCTGTGACCTATGCCAAAGTTTGCAGCAATGCAAAATCCTTAATCCACTGAGTGAGGCTAGGGACCACAAGCTCAAGGACATTATGCTGGATTCTTAACCCACTGAGCCACAATGGCAACTCCCTCATTTTTCAAATTTTAATTTCCAATTGCTTCATTCTCAAATATGGGAATGCAATTGGTTTCTGTATATTGACTTTGTATCCTGTGATCTTGCTAAATTCATTTATAAGTTCTAATAGCTTTTCCTTAGTTTTAGGATTTTTTGTGTGCCCAATCATGGTGTCCACCAATAAGACAGTTTTCTTTCTTTCTTTTCAATCTGCATGTTTTTCCTTTCTTTTACTTAGCATACTAGGAAACTCTAATACTATGCTGAAGAGAATCTTGGAGGAAAACATTCAGTCTTTCACTCTTAAGTATGATATTACCTGTAGATTTTCTGAAAATAGACTTTTTCAAACTTAGGAAGTTCCTTCTGTCCCTAATTTGAAGAGAATTTCTCTCTTTTTTTTTTAGCCAAACACAGAAATTGGATTTAGTCAAACTTTTCTTCTGTATCTATTAAAATAATGTATTTTTCTTTTTTAATTCAATTAATATGATGAATTACGTGAATCGATTTTTCAAATGTTAAACCAACTTTGCATAATTGTGATTAAATTCACTCAGTCATGATATAGTATCTTTCTATGTGTTGCTTTTTTGTTGTTGGCTAATACTTGGTTAAGAAATTCTGAATCTCTGTTCACAGGGGATATTGCTTTATATTTTTCTTCTAACATATTTGCCTGCTTTTGGAGATATGGTATTATGGGCCTCATAAAATGAATTGAGAAATATTTTCTCCTCTTTGGTTTTCTGAGATTTTGTGTAGGACTGATATTATTTCTTCCCTAAATATCTGATAGTGAGGTATGGTTTTTAACAGATGTCAGGCACTAATATGATGAAACACAAACTATATAAACATATAAATGAAAAACAGTGTTCCAATTATATGATAGTAAGCATTTTTATATCTCCCACTATCTTAAAATAATGTATATTCTCATCAGATATTTTCTTGGATCAGCATACAACTTATTCTGATTTCTCCTAGAATAAGGGGAGGCTAGTCCACTAATAATGGATACCTTCAAAGAATTACTTAGAGAGGAAGAAAAGGAAAAGCTAAAGATTTTACATTTACTATTTTGTGAACCTATATATATACTTATTTTTATGTACCATTCAAAATAAGTTCAGGTCTAAGAGGGAAGGACAGTTTAGTGAAATTGCCCAAAACCTACCTTCTTCATCATGCCTCCTACTTTAAATATATCAAAACTAAGTAAACTAAAAGATTATCATTTAGCTATCACCATTAATAATAAAACAAAATGAAGGATGGAAAAAAGGATAAATATATGATCAGTACTTCTTATAGGTGATTATGTTTTATACAGAAAATGAAAATGCATATAAAAAATTAACTCGGTTATATATTTTAGGACATTATTCAAAGAGAGAAATATTTATCATTATAGTTTAGTATAAGACTTTCTATGTCATAATTTAATACTTTTATTGCTAATTTTTTAAGTTAAACATTGAATTTTTAACAAATTATGTCCAAATAATTAAGGCTGTGTTTAATGGAGAATGTTTGCGGGGGATAGTATATTATTGAAGGATGTTTTAAAATTTCAAACAAAAGGAACCCTGGCTATTATTAACTGCCTTACTCTCTTCACTTACTAATATCTACAAGTAAATAAAAATTACTTGCAGGTGTTTTTGGAGAAGTGAGGCATGTAACTTTTATTTAAAAAAATGGAGGAATAATAAACCCAACTTCAAAGCCCCTGTCAAAATTGAATCTTCTAGTCAGCTTCAGATAATTTGCTTGAAGGGAAATGAGGTGCTGATTTTCAGAGCTTTAGTGCTGGCAAATGCTTGGATGGCAAATTTCTTATAGAAAACTCACATCCAATTTATGTTCAGTGTCCTGCCCCTTACAATACAGTGGGGCCCTACTTCATTAAAACACATATTTCGTGAAAATAGTTGGTCCAGCTGCTCTAGGAAACAAATACTGTATTATAAAACAGTGTACCTTGAGTGCTTTGGTTGTCATTCATTAACATAGTTTCCAGTGAGAGTGACATTTCCAACTAATACAGAGTTCAAAGCAGAACTATACGAAATCCCCTTCCTTTTCTGCACCTGGTTTCCCCTCCCCCTTCCCTGCCAGCCCCTCCACAGTGGAGGCCCAGGCCTGGTTACTGTCACTAGCCAGGCTACAGCCTCAAATCCTAAGCCTGTGTTCTGGTTTCCCTCTGGGTCTTACTAGAGGTTTATCGACAAAACACAGGCTCCTCATGATCTATTTGAAAAGCCCTCTGCATTTGACAGGAAGATATGATCATCCTTCAGTAGTGAATACAGTGCTGTGTGTTGTCATTATGGAGAAAATGTTCTACAAGTGTGTGTATGGGGGGAAGTGAACTAGGGGTGGGATGTTTTCACTCTACTAGTGAAACAACCTCCTCTCTGCCAAAACCCTAAGATCTAGTCCCCTTTAGGAAACTCTCTCTAGGTTTTACTTTGGAAGCCATCTGCTCTCTCCGTAAGTATTGGCTCCCCAGGGTAATCCTGGCCTCTCAAAGTCTCAGCCTCACGTCCAGGGGAATTCCATACACAAGACAGGCAAAACTTGGCTTGTCCTTCTTGGAAAGAAGATTTTGCGGATCCAGCACTTTGCATGTGTTTATCCTTTGGGCCAGAGATAAAACTAAGCTTTCTAATTATGCAAACAAATACCAAATATTCATTCTCTCTCCTTTTCCCCACCCCTTCTTCTTCTTCTATTTTTTTTTAAAGAAAGTCATTATCATATAGTGTAAATAATACCTTGAATTTCAGTTTCAGTTCTTCCAGTTAATTACCATAAGAGCTAGTACAAGGTGTATTTAAATCTGGATATTGAATGAGCTGGACCCAATAGAATACAAGCAGATAAACAAAATGATGCAAAAAGCAAATAAAATGACTATTATTTTTCACTGCTGTCCCTTCAAACTTACTTTGTGGGCTATTTCTCCCTTACCACTACGATGAGGTCTTGGCAGGAAATTTCAAGTATGTTCAGATATGCAAGTATTCTAGTTATTTTTATGCATATTTAGAGTCTCATTACAGGACTAAAAATGTCATAATCACTGTTCCTTATTCTTATCACTGCCACCACCCCTTAGCTTATCCTCCTACCTGAGCTTGGTATTACTTTAGCCCTGGAGTCCAGAATGGGCAAAGAACACTCTTGACTTCTCTCTTTTTGCCACTTTTTTCTCTTCTCACTGTTGTCAGGTCTTCTCTGCATCCATCAGGCTTGGAGATAGGGTAATGAGGAAGGACAAGGAAGCAGCAGGATAGATCTCACTTGAGAGGCATGGAATAATCTGTGATAGAACCGTCTCAGGGTGTCAGTGTCCCAAAGTTAATTCTTTCTCTTCTGGGATGCCTTTGTGAATTTCTCAATGATATCACACTGGATCTTTCCAATCTCAACGTTCTTCTTTTTTGGCCACGCCTGCATTATGCAGAAGTTCCCAGGCCAGGGATAGAAACTGTGGCACAGCTGTAACCAGAGCCACAGCAGTAACAAAGCTGGATCCTTAACTGGCTGTGCCACAGGAGAACTCTCCCAATTTCAACTTTCTTGACCCTTACTTATCACTTGCTGGCTGCTTAAAATTCTTCCCTCAGCTTTCATGCATGTAGAAGTAATATCTCTCATTAGCATCACAGTTTCTTGGGGAAGGGAGTGGAATTCAAAGTAGCTCCATATTGCCTCTCTCTTATGTGGCCTACATCTGATCCATAAGAAAACTCAAATACCCTTGTCCTACCATGTAACAGAAGAGAGTTTTATTCTCAAGGTGGTCCTCTTTCTCTCGGTTCCCCCGCTTTGGGCCAAACTGTCTCCAGCTTCTCTTGCCATCCCAATGCTTCCAGACTACAGGATAGTAAGTCAACTCCTATAAGTAATTTCCTTTGAGCCCCCTTTCTTATTTAGATCAGGGGGAGGAGGAAGCACCCCTTCTATTCCACAGGAATGGAATTATACAAAACATGAACAGCTTTCTCCAGAATAATCCTTTTTTAGCCATTTGGCTTCAATTTTTTAAATCTTCATGGTGGATGATGGCTCAAGATCTCAAAATAAGGTCTATGTAACTCCAAATCTTGTACCCTGAATAACTAGGTAATATATATTACATTATTATAGATTAATAAAATTTGGTAGCTCTCAAAAAGGAAATTACAAATGATGGGGAACTAAGCCTTATGGTTGGACTCAGGTTAGGCATTTTTGGCAGAAATGCCACAGAGGAATCCTCTCAATGCATCATATCAGGAGGAAAATTGTGTCTATTTTTCCTATTACTATGGAGAATAACTCTGAATACTTGTAATATGTGCCAGGTTTTTTCACTATAAAGGTACTATTTCTCCTTTGTAATAGATAAATTTCATGTGGGAAGATACTTTAAGACTATTTAAATATCCTGATCTCTTGTCAAACTTTTACTCATTAGTTTCACAATCCACTGATGATTCTTGCTTGAAACAATTACTACTGTATTAGCTGCCAAATGACAGTAAATTTGTATACATTTAATAAACTAATATATAAAATAAAGAAGTAAGAACAGTAAAAGAGAGGCTTACTTTGCAGCAATATGGGTGGACCTAAAAATTATCATACTAAGTGAAGTTAGAAAGAGAAAGACAAATACCATATGTATTACTTATATGTGGAATCTAGAATATGATACAAGTGAACTTATCTATAAAACAGAAACAGGCTCACAGACATAGAGAACAGCTTTGTGGTGTCCAAGGTGGCAGGAAGGATAGAATTTGGGATTAACACATGTATACAATTATATATAGAATGGATAAACAATGAGGGCCTAATGTATAGCAGAGAGAAATATATTAGATATCCTGTAATAAACCATAATAGAAAAGAATATGAAAAAGAATGCTGAGGATGCTTAGAAACCAATAGAGAGAAGTTGGGTTCTGGGCACATCATTGGAGCCTATATCAAGCACCACCTGAAGGCAGTCTCATCTCTGAACTGTCCAGTTATGTGAGCCAATAAATAACCTTTATTTTTTAAGCCAAAAAAAGAGAGAGACTTGGGGAAAAAAATCAGATTAAAAAAAAAAAGAGAGAGAATGACTCAAAATGAGAGATAACATCATCAAAATTAACAAGCAATGAATGGATTAAATAATATTAAACACAGCTGAAAAAAGAACTAATATACTAGAACATGTATCTGTGATTATTCAGAATCCAGTCCAGTGAGATAGAGAAAACAATTTTTATTTATTTATTTTTATTTTTAATTTTTTTTTGATTTTCTTATTTATTGATTCTATTCTAGTTAAATAAAGGGGTTACAAAAATGTAAAACAGTCATTATGGAGATGAAAGGAGTGACATGATTAAACATAAAAGCAGTTACCTTCCAAACACACCCAATATTTTGGGTGTGTACTTATCAAATGTCCTGATATTGTTCTTGACATTTTTGTAACTTGCCCACTCTCTGTTGCTGTTTCCCCATTTTGGAAACAATGCAACTTGATTACCTATTCCATGTATAACTTCCCACATCTTTAATTTTGTGCTCCCTGACTACACTGTTGTGTAAAATATCAACTGGGCATGCTCCTAATGTTTCATTTGGAACACTGTCCTAGAGAAATCAACCAACCATATAAAAAACTCAGTGAAAGCAAGTGCCTAAGTGAAGGCAGAACCTGCTCTTTTGGGTTATTAGTGAGTGTTTTCAGAAACACATGCTAACATGGAAATGCATATGGTTAAACTCATAAATGTGGAATGCATTTAACAGATATGGACTTTGGAGATGAATATATTATATGATTATAAATATAAATCTAATTTGTACTCTTTTTTTTTGTCTTTTTGCCTTTTTCTAGGGCCACTCCCTTGGCATATGGAGATTCCCAGGCTAGGGGTCCAATTGGAGCCATAGCCACCGGCCTATGCCAGAGCCACAGCAATGCAGGATCTGAGCTTCGTCTGCAACCTACACCACAGCTCATGGCAACGCCAGATCCCTAACCCACTGAGCAAGGCCAGGGATCGAACCCGCAACCTCATGATTCCTAGTCGGATTCGTTAACCACTGTGCCACAACGGGAACTCCTAATTGTACTCTTTTTGTACATGCCTTCCTCACCCGAGTTGGCACAGCTGTGCATGATCTGGCCTATGCTGAGAAAACAATTTTTAAAGAAAATAAAGAGAAGTGGAAAATACAATAAGAAGACCTTAGGTGCTGAATAGATGTTTCAGAACATAAGATTATTAAGTATTTCTGAAGGAAAAAGGAGAGAGAAGTAAGAGACAGTAATTGAAAATTTTTCCAAGGTTGTTAAAAGTTATGACTCCTCAAACTCAGAAATTATAACAAGCAGGATAAATAAAACTAAATCCAGACTACACAGACCTTAGAAAAATTTCAGGACATCAAAAACTAAGAGAAATTTAAAGAAGAATAAACTATACAAGGACAGATTTGAAGACTGAAAGACTGAAATTTCAACTTAACAGCAGACTTACAGACAGCAATAATAGAAGTAAGAAGACAGTGGAATAATATCTTAAGCTGAGAAAATTACTGTCAACATAAAACTCTATATCCAGCTAAACAATCATTCACGAGTGATGTTATAAAGATTTTAAGAAAAGAAGATATGAGACTTTTTTCATTTTTTTCTCTTTTAAAATTTTTACATTTATTTATTTATTTTTATTGTTATTTCCCCAACACAATTTTTTTTCCCACTGTACAGCAAAAGGACACAGTTACACATACATATATACATACTTTTTTCTCCATTGTCATGCTCCATTGCAAGTATCTAGACAGAGTTCTCAGTGCTACACAGCAGTATCTCATTGTTAATCCATTCCAAAAGCAATAGTTTGCATCCATTAACCCCAAGCTCCCAATCCACCCCACTCCCTCCCCCTCTCCCTGGGCAACCACAAGTCTATTCTCCAAGTCCATGAGTTTCTTTTCTGTGGAAAGGTTCATTTGTGCTGTATATTAGATACCAGATATGAGTGATATCACGTGGTATTTGTCTTTCTCTTTCTAACTTACTTCACTCAGTATGAGAGTCTCTAGTTCCATCCATGTTGCTGCAAATGGCATTATTTCATTCCTTTTATGGCTGAGTAGTATTTCATTGTGTATATATACCACATCTTCCGAATCCAATCATCTGTTGATGGACATTTGGGTTGTTTCCATGTCTTGGCTATTGTGAATAGTGCTGCAATAAACACACAGATGCAAGTGTCTTTTTTAAGGAAAGTTTTGCCTGGATATATGCCCAAGAGTGGGATTGCTGGAACATACGGTAGTTCTAGGTATAGATTTCTAAGGCACCTCCATATTGGTCTTCACAGTGGTTGTATGAGCTTACATTCCCACCAACACTGCAGGAGGGTTCCCTTTTCTCCACACCTTCTCCAGCACTTGTTATTTGTGGACTTATTAATGATGGCCATTCTGACTGGTGTGAGAGATTTTACCATTAATGTTTTCTCTTTAAAAAATCTTTAGAAGTTTATGTGTTAGGAGGAATTCTAAGATGGCCCCTTGATATTCACCCCTGTTGTAAAAGACTTTCTACTAGGTACACCACTAATATGTTACTACTATAAAGAGATTTTGCTGATGTATTGATACATGCCAAATAAACTGATCTTAAGATAGGGAGATTATGAGTCCTTTAAATTTGGGCCCAGGGGTCAGAGACAGAGGAAATCAGAGAGATCCAAAGTATGTATAAAGGAAAAGTGAGAGGGCCACATGAAAAGTTACTGTGGGCAGCCTCTAATCTGAGTGATCCCTGGCCAACATCAACAATAGATGGGAATCTACATCCTATAAATACAAAGAACTGAATTCTGCCAATATATTGAATGATCTTGGAAGCAGAACATTTCCTAGAGCCTCCAGAAGGCAATGTAGTCCAGATGACAACCTGATTTCAACCTCTGGAAAAACTAATCAGAAGTCCACGCTTTGGCCTTTGTCTGGATTCATCTACACAAATGGAGATAACAGATGTATATTATTTTGAACCACTAAATTTGTAGTAATTTTGTATACTGCCATGGAATACTAACAGAGTGTAATTTAAGAAGATGGAGACTAGAGATATAAAAATCAATGATAAACTCTAAATAACCATTGACTGTGTAAGAAATATAAATAATAACTGGGCTATATAAAGAAGTTGGAAATTAAATGCTAGCAAAAATTATATTTGAAACAAAAATATGATCAAAGTTAAAAGTTGGAACATTAACTAAGTTTATGTTGATACTAAAGCTATTGATTAAATTTAAATTATGTTAATTGGGTATATATGTTCAAAATACAAAGGTGGCCACTAAAAATTATAGATAGAACGTATAACTTCTCTTTTTGTTGCATTCTTAGATCTATTTTTAATACCACAAATTCCCACTTCTACTTGAATCTAATCTGCTTTTTATCCTATCTTTGAGGGGTTTTTGGTTTGTTTCACATTTTTTTCTTTGCTTTGCTTCATCTAATGTACTTACCAAGAAGACTAGGGTGTGTTTATTTTTCTATTACAATGTTGAATGTAGAAAACTCTGGATGCAGAGGAAATCACAAATAAACTTCCATAATTTACTGCTATTAATATTACTATATGCCTGTGTTTGAATAGTTTATGTAGATAAATACAGAAAGATGTATCTATATACACCCTTATAGTTTTAGGATTCATACTCAGGCAGTATAGTGCAATAGTTAAAACGAAATTTTGGACTCAGAGATACCTGGGTTCAAGTTCAGCTGCACTATTTATAATCTAGGTGAACGTGAGTGAATTATATAACTTTCTGAGCCTCAGTTTCTTTAGCTATTAAATGGAGAGGATGATATCTTCATAGGATAATCACTGGCTTTTACTGCTGTGAGCTGTGGTGTAGGTCACAGATGTGGCTCAGATCTGATGTTGCTGTGGCTCTGGGGTAGGCTGGCAGCTATAGCTCTGATTCTACCCCTAGCGTGGGAACCTCCATATGCTGCCCGGATGAGGCCCTAAAAAGAAAAAATAAATAAATAAATAAATAAATAAATAAATAAATAAATTTATTTATTTCAATGACTATCTTTGATTTCTAAAATGTCCTCTTTCTTTCTTTCTTTCTTTCTTTCTTTCTTTCTTACTTTTCTTTTCTTTCTTTCTTACTTTTCTTTTCTTTCTTCTTTTTTTTTTTTAGGGCTGCATATGGAGGTTCCCAGGCTAGGGTTTGAATCAGAGTTGTAGCTGCCGGCCTACGCCACAGCCACAGCAAGGCAGGATCCGAGCCGTGTCTGTGACCTATACCACAGCTCAGGGCAACGCTGGATCCTTAACCCACTGAGCAAGGCCAGGGATCAAACCCACAACCTCATGGTTGCTAGTCAGATTCGTTTCCACTGCACCACGATGGGAACTCCTAAAATGTCCTTTTTCAAATAATCTTTTCTTATTGAACATACTATTCATTATGATTTCATGAAATTTGTATTTCTTCATTTTATGTCTTCAATCAACTTTAAATACATTTATTTATTTCATAAGGTCTTTGAAGTAGTTCTACTTTTCCAGTTCTTAGGTGATATTTTTCCTTTTTTTGTTGTTGTTGTATTTCTCTACCTTTTGATGAATTGTTTCGCTGGGAAAAAAATTAGACTGGACACTTAGCTCCCCAGGACTCTCAGATGATAGACAGTAAAGCACCAACTGTTTCTAGCAAAGTGAAAGGCCTTCACTCGGAAACATGCTAATCAGCTCCCCTCTCCTGATTCAAAAGCATACAAGCCACTATATTAGTTAAGTGATATATTCTCATTTACTATCTGAGCTGAGAGAATGATAAGAAATGGCCTGGAGATGTTTATGGAGGTCAGGAGAAAACATATAGAGCATGAGCTGACTGTTGAAATAGACTGAGTTCTGAATAGAATTTGTAGATTTAATGCGCCTTTGAGCTTTATCATCTTAGATATTTCCCCAGACACTTCCCCAGAGAGCAACACTTAGTGAGCTGCTAAGAAAAATGATCAAAACTACTAGAATCACTTTGTGATAACAAGCAACTTTACAAGACACTTGCACACTAGAAATCAGTACTAGTGTAATAACTGTACTACATTATGTGCTAAAGAACAATTGACTAATAACCAATATCAGGGCTTTTTATAATATAAATCCCACAATATTGGAAAAAAGTAATCTAATCCATGTGCACTGAATAGCTATAACTTTACAATAAAGACAAGTTACTAAAAAATCTTAAATCACGAATCTGAAAATTATTAGTGCAAATCAGACAAATGTTTCATGTCCACCCTGAGCCTAAAATAGTCCCTAACAGTGGTGTTTTTTATTTCGATTTGCAGACACACTTCACAGCATCATTACAGCATGCACATTTCAGGTGAGGTGGCCTAAACTGGGGCATGAAAATTACACTGAAGACCTCACACAAGGAATCCCAGACATCTTACAAAGACATTCTCTAAAGCAACATTAACATTAGATGCAGTTACATAGAATCTGATTTACTTTCCAGCAAGACTGAGAAATGATTTAGCTTAATGGAGACTTGGCTGTTATCAGACATACTACACTTAGTTTTATTCCCCTAAAGAGCCTTAAGGGGAGGTCAAATAGTAACAAAATATATTTTTTATCATCATGCTAAGAGGTTATTTTTTTCTTCCCTTTCAGTCTTCCAAGATTCAAATCCCAACCAATGCTGGCACATTATTTAATACTCCATGTCCATTTCCTTATCTAGAAATGTAAATAATATTACTTATCTCATGTGCTGGCTGTGAGGATTAAATAAGCTAAACTACAGTTGCTATTTTTACTATACTATAATATCACTTTTTCATTGTAGGCCTTCTGGAAAATACTGTGATGATAATGAAAAGTTACTTTAAAAATTTTTTTCTATGAGATGCATCTCTTGGGTTCCTTTATAGTGATAGACAATTAGTATTCATTATATCTTGTTTTTCTAACAATACTCAAGATGAAACACTTTCATCCCCGTTTTATAGATGATGTAAATGTGGTTCAGGAGAAGTTAAATAACTTAACTGTAAGCACACAGCCAGCAAGCTGATTTGAAACCAAATCATTCTGTCACCAAAAGGTCTGTGCTCTTTCTATTATTTCTGTGGATCCAAGGGAAACATGACCTGAATATAAGTGATCCTGGACACTTCTATTTTCCTGGATGAAAAGCAAGTCTGTGTGAGAGTGTGTATCTGTGTGTGAGTGTGTGGGGCAGCAGTGGGACCAGAGCAGTGGGACTAGTGTTGGGGTTGTCCTCCTTTCTCCCATCCTGGGCCAGGGACTGCTGGGGTAACCAGCTGGGGTCCTGCCTTCTGCCTCCCCTCATTGTTCACCCACTCATACCCTTCCTCTAGGAACTTAAAATGAAAACCACTTCTCTCCATCTCTCTTCCCCTCCCCTTGTGGAGGTGGAATGTGCTGGCTGGGGCAGAGAATTGAGTACCTGAGCCTGGGGATGGCTCCTCCCTGACTCTGCTGAGAGCCCCCTCCCTGCAATTTCTGAGAGGCCAGCTCCTGTGGTTTCTGGGTTACTGGAGCCTGGGCTGCAGCCTGGGAAGGCCGAGAGGCAGATGGCAGCGACTTCCAGCTCCTCTCCCCATCCAACCTCTGTGCCAGGGGCTTGGCTCTACCTGTGTGGTGGTGGGTGGATTGACTGTCAAGATGTGTGTCATGTACATACAACTACTGGTTGGAAGAGTTTTAGTCATTTAACAGATTTTTAAAATTTAGTTTGTAGATACCATTTAGTAAGGATATCAGTGTCAGAAGTAATGTGAAAATGTTAAATAGGAAAAGAGATCCATTAACATAGTACATGGTTGTTAAATTCAGGCTAATTATGGAATAATCTTATGTTTGTATTGGTGTAAGATTTGATGACTTTAGCTGTATGAATATATAACAGTCATACTGCAAATATCTTGTATCCCTTTGTGACCTAATTTTAAAACATTTTAAATTGTGTTGCAGTTATATGTTGCTATTTAGTAAAAATCTGTTTCAAAAAAAGCAGAACACACACACACACACACATACACAAACACACACACACCCACACACAGAGCTAATTACTAAAAAGAGGACTGGGAAACATCTCAGAACTTCCCCTGACAGGGTCTATGACTTCTGTGAGTCATCTCATCTCTCTGATCCTCATTTTTCTCGTTGGTGCAAAGAGGAACTTCAACTAGACTAAAGCAACTACTCATTTAATTTCTCTGAGTCTCAATTTCTTCACATATAAAACAGGAATATAAGCTTGCCTGCTTAGGAAAACTGGGAAAGAAAAGTGATTATTTATTTATTTATTTATTTTAAAATTTCTTTTATATATGTTTTTTGCTTTTTAGGGCCACACATGCTGCATATGTAAGTTCCCAGGTTAGGGGTCGAATTGGAGCTCCAGCTGCAGGCCTGTACCACCGCCACAGCAACTTGGGATCTGAGCTGCATCTGTGACCTGCACCCCAGCTCACAACAGCTCTGGCAATGCCAGATCCTTAACCTACCGAGTAGGGCCAGGGATAGAACCTGCATCCTCATGGACACTAGTTGGGTTTGTTTCTGCTGAGCCATGATGGGAGCTCCCAAGAAAAGTGATTTTTAAACTGTATTCAAGTTATCTGTTGCTGCATAACAACCCTCCAAAAACAATGACTCAAAACAATAACTGCTATTCATTTCCATAATGAATCTGGGTTTCGATAAGGCCCAATTAGACACGTTTTGCTCAGGGTCTTTAATGTAGTTGAGGTCAGACGATGACTAGAGCTTCAGTCACCTCTAAAGCTTCCTCACTCACAGTGCCCAGGATGAAAGGACACAAGCATCTGGGGAGTGGAGGAGCGGATTAGGGGCTGTCTCTCTCTCTTCATATGTCATCACTCCTTGTAGTCTCTCCAAGAGGCAGCCTCAGGATAGCCAGATTTCCTACATGGTGACATCAGCTCCAACCATTACTGTTCCTCACCCAAACTCAGAAGTTACACAGCATCACTTCTATCACACTGTGTTCATCAAGGTAGTCACCAAGTCTTCCTTGGGTTGATAGGAGGGGATGTACATGCCACCTCCTTAGGAGGAATGTCAAAGGATTCCAGCGATCTTTTAAAACTACCACAAATTGCTATAAAGTGTAGATATTGTTACTATTAATTTTATCCAGGTGCAGATCAGCAATTGTAAAACATTTAATATTGAGTTGATTATAAGACTGTTTCTTCCAAATGTGAAACTGTTGTGTTCTTAGGAAATATCCACCAACTTTTACATTAGCCAAAGTAAAACAAAACCTGGAAAGAAAAGTCTCATAAAAATATTATAAAGCATGATCCCATCTCAAGCTAAGTACATTTTTAAAGCTTATCAGCTTAAAAAAGATTATCTTTTATTCTTCTGTTAACATAGTTAATAAAGAAGTGACTATAACAAGTATATTCCCCAAATATACTCATATACTGATACACATTTGTTTACTTTTTCAAATATTAATGGTACTTTTATCTATAATGTGGGCTTTTTAGCTATGAGGTATGCAGCCTGAGGAGCCAGAAAGGGTGGATGTATGAATTCTCCTGTGAGAGTGAACAGAATCTTAGATGTACAGCAGTCCCATCACTCATTAAAGATGAAGTTTTGCTGAGGAGCTGAAATGACTAGCTTTAGGCTTTCCAGGAGTTATCTGCTTATTCAAGACTGGAATCCAGATTTTCTAACTTTTACTTCAGTGCTCATTCTATCATTGTAGTCAGTTTTTTAAGATCACTGAAAAACTTCCATGGATTTCTAGTTGGGTATAAAAATGCATCAAGAAGTTTAAAATCTCTAAATGGTGATTACATGATAAATGTCATGCTGATTAAGCCCAATCCTATCAAATTGACAGTGGTACCAACATATCTTTTCAATAATGACAAGTTCTTTAATCTCAGAAGTAAATATCCTCAGTTTCCTTTTTTCATCCGTAGATGTACAGATCTACAATAAAAAAATTTTATCTAAAAAATCCTCTTGAATTTGTTTACATTTTAAGCTTGTATAAGTTCTGGTGATAATAACCAATTGTAGAACTCCCTATTCTCTAATTAAAATGAATTCTTGAAAACTACAATGATACCCATAAAGTTTTTGGTGGATCACTCAGTTTTTATCTCCCTATCACAAAAAGGTATTTTTAAATTAGAGATTCTGTGTTCACCCTGACCATTTCAAGTATTTTCTCAATTTATTCTGGCTGCAAGTTTTCTTTTTACATACATCCTGTACAGAAATGTATTTTATGTGTTCTGGCTTTGCACACATTATGATGCGTATAAACTCAGCACTACACTGCATTGGTACCACTTCTCTCCCATTCTGTGCTCCATCGTGTAGCTCAAACATTGTCTTAGAATCCTTCTGCACATAGTATTCTAAGTATCTACTATTAAGTGGTTAGAATAGGTGCACATGTGAAGCCCCTTTGTGATTTCTGTATCAATTCCTCAGTGACCACATGCTAACATCCTCACTCTGGTAAAATAACAAAAATTAAAAAATACACACAGAAAAATCCTAGAAAGACAGCGAAATGGGAAAAATACCATGAACAGCTGAGAGTTATCAATGAAATTTTTGGCAAGTAGAAAACAGATAAATGGTATCTGATTAGAATAGGTGAAGTGACAGCCTAGAATACAGAGATAGAGTTGCAGCCAGAAAGAAAGTCCATATACCTTCAGAACTGTGGAGAGGCTTAGGACTTGGGACTTGGGGCTAAAAAACAGGTACTGATTTAAATTCTGGGGATAATGTCTTCAAACTCCTATACCCCTGTGGCACCCATTCACTCATTTCCAAGATGGCCAAAGTTGGAAGGGTTCCTCACAGAGGAAGCTGAATGGCTCCAGTGTATAGACCTCTGTGTTCTGACATTTGGAGGTCCCCTGGTGTAATGAAAAGGTCCTTTAACCCACTAACCTAAAGCACAGAAATTAACAAGTCTTATCTTTGAATCTAGAGCTCCAACTTTAGCTTTTTATTTCCTCATTCTTAAATATAAATTCTCATTCAAGGCTCTCCAGACATTTAAGGCAACTAGAATATGAAAGAGAAACTGAGATATGCAGACAGAAAAAAATGATACTAGAGAAAACTGATATTTAAAAAAAAAGAAAAATTTTTTAAAAGAATACTTAATTCTAACAGGTATCTTCAGAATTGTTAATGAGGACATTGTATTTTCTAAACAGAAACAGGATATTATGAAAGAAACTAATAAAAAAAAAAGGAGCTCTTGGAAAACTATTAAAATAAGCCAAACAACTCAAAAGGAATATAATTTGATAATGCCTCCTTAAAAGCACAATAAAGCAAGAGAAAAACAATAGAGAAAAATTGAGACATGAACATATACATCTATGAGGCCCACCTTCTGATTAATTAGAACTCAAGAACAAACAAAAAAAAAAAAAGAAAAGAAAAGACACAAAGAAAGGAATTATCAAGATGCTTATACAAAAGAATATACCAGCAGGAAGGACAAGTGAACATAACAGAATCATAAAACAATGAGAAAAATTACTTTCAATCTAGGATTCTTTACCCAACTGAATTATATTAAATACTAGACTAGAATAAAAACATTTGAAATTATAATCTCAAAACCTCTACTTGTCACATATCAAGATATTGCATTCAATAAAGTTGCAGGGCACAACATCAATATTCAAAAGTCACTGCATTTCTGTAACAACAAATTTTCAGAAAGAGAAATGAAGGTAAGTTTCAAAAAACGGGTTTGGAGAGAACAAGATATAGGGAAAAATAAATGTTAAAATACGAGGGAAGCAGTTCCTCTTTCCTTACTAGATGATCAATACCTTTTCCAAAAAGCATTCTATCAAAGATTTAATAAGCACCTATATATGCCAAGCACTGTGCAAGACATTACAAAAACATCTTATTTAATCATAACAATTTTCTAACATAATTATTTTAATTCACAGCTTTGGTTTTTATTCTATATAGTACTAACAGTGGAGTCAAGCAAAATAATAATGCAAGTTTATGCTTATTCTTTGTTCACATAGCTAATTATGGGATAAATGCATTTTTTTTTTCAACGTATGCTATGTTAAGAATTCCTACTAGAGGAAAAGTAAATAAATCACTAGGTAAAGAAAATAAATGTCGAAGTAAGGACAATGTACTCTTTTATGGATTGTTGGTCATTAGAAAACATGTGAACTTTAGCCAAGACACCTATGAGGCTAAGTGTATGGAGATCTGAGACCTTAAACTGCTGGCACTCCTGTATCAAGAGTTTGTCTTTCATGGCAATGCATAGCCTAATTAGGTGAAGATCATTATTCTTAGTGCATGCTGAAGTCATTACTCTCTTTTCCTAAATTTAAAATGCTTATTTGCAGAGAAGGAAAAGAAGCAATACCTGCAAATACCTTATGAAAGTCCCTTGCCTATGATTTGTTCTATCACTTTTTTAGTTATGTTCTTAACAGCAGATAGAGGAGAAGGAAACCTGACCTTTGTCCAAATAAGGCAAAAAGAAGTTATAATCAAATGTCTCCACAGACTCTTACATTTTTCCTCAGGAAAAGCCATAGAGCAATCAGAACATTCCACCCCTTTTTGAACAGGTCACTGGATAATCTCCACAGGGTTCTGGCTGTCATTTAAGGCTAAAAACATTTTGTCCCTATTCTCAGCAATAGTGGACTTCATCAGTTCTGGAGCTCCAGGTCATTCTGATGACTGAGGATTTCCTCATTTCTGCAGACAACTAGGAGAAATGTGGACTTTGTTCAGACACAGCAGGATGTTAAATTCGATAAAGAATTAAGAGCATATAAAATCCTTTGACCAGTTTGATATCCTTGTATCTTATTCCATTCTGATCAAAAGAATCAAAATAATATCTGTTCATATAGGGTAGTCCTCTAAATTTGGCAAATCCTACAACATATAGGAACATAGCGAAAAAGTAAAAAATTACCCATATAACCCAACAAATACCACCAAACTAAACTCACCAAATAACTTGTATAGAGCAAGAAAGGAGGTTGCACTGCATTGATCCAGACTACCATGCCATACTCATTAAACTATCCTGGTTATTGTTCATTTCTCAAATTGTATATGTAATATGTAGTGTGTGAGATGGGAGATGGTAACGAGTCAAAAAAGCTTAATTCCAAAATTTCAAAGCTCGGATATCTTTTACAGAACAAAGAAGGAAATCATGCTCTCTTCTGTTGAATAGGGCCTAGGGAATAGTCGCCCTCACTCCTCATCATGTGCCAAAGGCTGAAATTATTCACTACTTAGACCTACAAAGATTGTCCTGCACTCAAACAGCCTTGCCTTGCACATAAATGCACTTAATAAATATTTCTGGATAATGTTTAAAGCTCTTAAAATAAAGTGCTAAATAACAACAATCATAGACCTTGGCAGTGTGCCCTATTAGGACATCTTCAACTGTTATATGAGCAGCTCTAAGTGAAAATTAGCCCATGAGGCTTCTCTAAATACTCTGCTAAAAATAAGCTTCATCATCTCTCATTTCAATGTTTGTGAGGTCACAAGCATCTCATATGTCCTAAATGCTTGTCATGTCAGTTTCTTTGAGCTCTGAAAGTTGGCATCTAAAGAAAAAAAGGTCAATATTTAGATCCTAATGGATTTCTGGAAATATATTAGATTGTCCCCTTCAGGACTGAAAAACATATGGAGTTTTCACATTACTGATTATGAGAATGCCAGGTATAAATCAATATAGTATGAAAAGTCAGCAGTGACTTTCTTTTCTGATTTGTTTAATTATCTGCTGCCACCTGCTCAAAGAGGCTTAACACGTATTTGTTATTATTGCTACAAATAACAGAGTCCATAACCAAAAAATTAAAAAGTATCTAAGACATGCATACCTCATAGTATCTTTTGAGAGTTAATTGAAGTAAAATAAGTACAAAACACAGTACCTTGTAAAGTTCAAAATATTAGCCATTAGCACTGCTATTCCCTGTAATATGCCAAAAAACTCATTTCTTAATGTTTCCTTTGAGTTTTTTGATTTCCCAAAACATTTTTTTTCTCAGCAGTAAATCATATAATCTTCTCCATGTAGAACATTTTATCTTCCCTCCAAAGTCTACATGACTATGTCTGAATTAAACTTCCTTTCCTTTTTTCTTAGAACATGCCTTCATCTCTGGGACAGCTTGTAATATCAGCTCTCAACAACCTCTGCCAAATGCTAACCTGATCCTTTGGATGACAGGTAGACATAACTGGCACATCAGAACTCAGTATGGCCCCAGGTCAGAATCAAGTTCAGTGTTTCAATGTCAAAGGCTTCCCCCAAAGGGAGCGAGCATGCCTCTTCTTACTTATTCCAAACGTATCACCTTCTTTCACTAAAATGTCTTACGTATTTAAGCACCTTGCTTTCCATTATTAATGACCCATGATCCATCAGTCTCCAGGATCTCTTACTAAATTAATCTGAATTAAGTTAGATGCCTTCATTTAACTGAGATCCCACAAATCCAGAGGTGGTTGGAGAAAAAGTAAAATATCAATTCCACATTCTTATAAATATTCAGGTTCACATACTTTCATCCACAGTTCATTCTGTTAATGTCAGCCTTCATAATTTATTGACCATGTAAAAATATTTTAGCATGGAAACTGGAGAAAATGAGTGAGAATAAATCATTCAGTGCTCTTCCACAAGCCACAAAGCAGTCCAGAAGACCTTCATTTTTAATTTTGCATTCAAGTGCCAGTTGAGACAAATTGGTTAGCAGTTCATCATGGGAGCAATTCCAGAGCTCATTCATTTAGACTCTAAGGACTTTTCAGCATCACCAAAGGCAGCCAACACATAGTTGGTGACCTCAGGAAGAACACAATATTGAAGATTTGAAAAAACTACAACGTATGCTTCAGGCCTTAAAATTCATCATCTAATTTCCTCTATCTCCTTTCCACTGGGTAAGAAACATCTGTCAACGCATGTGCCATTGGCCTATTATTCTTCCTAATGTGGTTATTGAACTTGACTCCCTACACTCCTGACAGAGGAAAGTTGTTCTGACACATATGCAAGGCATGTAGTAATGTAAGATATGTAAGGGTTAAAAATCACTTAGTTACCCCTTACCCTCACCCCTGTGAATCCATCTAGAAGTAAAACCATGCATTGTTTTAAACAACATGACTCTTTCCCATAATCCTATATATTAAGAATTTACATTGTTAAAGTTCACTTGATTATTTTTTTTTTCCTAATGGAACGACATATGCTATGCTTACATTTGAAAGCAATCTCAGGAAAAGGGCCTGCATGTGAATGCAATTGGCTGTGAGTTCACATTTCCCTTAGACAAAATTGTGAGCAAAACACATGTTTTTCCGTCTAAGTTAGAGAATGGAAAATCGTGCATTATTTTTTAGGCTCTTGTGGCATGCCTTTTAAAATCAATGCATATTTCTTCATGCACATTTTCACAAATGTCAATGTTGATACATCCGTCAGATCTGATGTGCTCAATTCCTTCTCAAGCACCTGGAGAACTTGTACTCTTGAAAATATTTTTTCCTCTGAACTTTTCAATTTGCTCCTGAGAATTGTAATTCTTTTTGACTAGTGATAAGTGAGAAACAGAACCCTCCATTTTTGTTTCCTGCTAAAGTTATAACAACATTTTTACATGCTCACTCTTAAATTCAGGTAAACCAAAGAATGGCAGTTTCACTCACGGCTACACAATAAGCTCCTCAGGTCCTTACAAAACTCATAAAGGGCAGAGAAACTGGCCACTAACATGTTATAGGTGACATCAGATAATGTGATACAAGCAGGAATGACCCAACCACAAATACATTGCAAATAAACTAGAAGAAATCATTATTTTGTCAGAAAACTACTCCTTTTTTACTGTGGTTAGTAATAAAAAAAAAAAAAAAGCGAGCAAGCAAGCAAGAAAGCAAGCTTTTCCTAAAATTCTATGTTTTAAAAGATAGAATGTGGCTAGAAGAGGGAAAGTGTAGGCCTTCATTTTAGCTATACACACTTAAGAATAAGGTTACCAGGAAACCAGTCGAACTGATTGGAAAGGAGAGAGAAAAGGGTATGCCCCTAGAGTAAAGTAATCTCCTCAGTACAAGAAATGGCAGGATGCCAACAATCGATGTGTATAGAGAGTGACTGCTCTCAGTTTATGGAGAAGAGGTAAAGGTAAGCAGGACGTATATTATTTGCTATAAGTACCTAGAAAGATGTGTAGAGTTTTACCTTCATTTCTTTCAAGTGAAGATCTCTTTAAAGTTCATGATTGATTTTAAAATGGGATGGGCAGAAAAGCTATCCACTGAACTGAGAAAGTAAAGAAAGTCGGAACATTTTTATTCACTTATTTGACATCTGCATAATTTAAGAAGTAGTGGCTTTTAAAATCAAGAGCAAAATTTTATTTTTTAACATGCTGTCAGAATCAATGTGCTTTTATTCAGCTCTTTTTGCATATCATTCTCTATGCCTTTGTCTAAGACCAACTGTAATATTTCTAAGTTAAATGACTTTATACATATTAGCAAATGACGTACCTTAGAGAGTTTAAGCATTATCTTGAGTCTACAGGGTCATGATGAGGCCTTTTGACCTAAAAAATATATCAAAACTTACTACTTTTCTACTTCATATTAAAGGATGAATGTACTTTCTTTTAACCACAAAATAGTATAATGCATGCAAAAGAGGTAAGTAAATTAAACTTTATTTAAAAAATGTTATAACCAAAAGAAACACTAAAACAATTAAATCTCAGAAGTGAATAGAAATAAATAGGTTGCATAAATATAAATATTTACTACAATGAGCAGCTCAATCATCAGCACTTACTCCAGTTTTCAGAGCATGAAGTAAAATGAAGTTGGTGATTAACAAGCATTTCAAATTATAAAATCAATGTTAAACCTTTCTTGAACATAAACATAGGGACTACAAACTTCAAATACCTCTTGTTAACAAGCCCTAAAGGGGTTCTTTTAACATGAAAATTTGTAGCAATAACAAAATTAATTCAAATGACTTGAATCCTTGCTATGGAGTGAGCATTGCACAGTTCACTGACATTTAATGTAAGTATAAACAATTACAGAAAATTATAAGTCATGCACAGGCACACACACAGTCTATTGATCAATCCTCACTAGCAACTGATGCGGCTCTAAGCCTGGGGTGACCTTACATTCTAATTTTGTGTCTGAGAAAGTGTCTTTGTAACAGTTCCCTTTTTATTTTTAAGAGTCACAGCTTAGAGTATGCATTTTATGACTGCATTATCTAAGCTCCAAGTGGTTTGTATAGTGTCTCTTAGCATGAATTATCTTACTTTCCTGTTTTCTACATGTCTTATCTCTAATTGGCCCATACTAATCTGGCCCTCCTGGATAACAGTATTAATATATTCAAACAAGTGAATAAAGAGCTTATGCGTTTCTCTGTGTATAACTGCTCAAAGGTCAAGCCTTTGAAAAACTTTCTTCCTTTTCCCTAAATAGATCAGCAAGTACATGTATTATGGTCTTATATCTGTTACTAATTCCTATCACTTAGATGTCTGTAACCCAGATTCTTCCAGACGTCAAACTGTGCCAAGCACTTTAAGCTTCCATGACTTGGGGCTTCATTTACCTGCTTGAATACTCTCTAGCATCACTCAAAATAACTGCTCTATTTTTGTCTTTGTTCACATTTGTCCCCCACCCAAGGCATCAGCAGCTAAATAATTACATATAATTAAAATTAAACTCTAAGAATAAAGTAAGAAGCTCCCTACCCAGGATAAATTGCTGCATGGATGAGGCCTTTGCTATTCTTTATGCCCATGATGGGTTAGTTACACCTGAGAGTCATAAAAGATATTTGGAGCCTGAAGTGATTGCTTAGACACTACAATTAAGATTTTTTGGTAGAAAGAAGCTGTTGCTCAGGCTCAATTCTTGGATATTGACTCAGGGACACTATGCTTATATACAATCCTAAGCAGTCTCTCATACCAGCCCAGCCTCTGGAAACCTGTGTGTTTCAAGTTTCTTAGCAGAGCCCTAAAACTTAGACTACACCTACAATCACTGTAAGGAGAGCAGCTTCCCTGCTTGAGAAGATCTGTAGAGTGGGAATGACAAGAGTTATCATGAGAAAGGCAGCAGCAAGAAGTGAAAAGTCATGATGACAAATGCCATCAGCAAAGCTGATAGCCACGCCTGAGGCATCAGAGTTGGTCATCTGATGGGTTGTGACAGGAACAATAGCTGCTACAGAACACCATACCCAGGGGTAGATAGAATGGAGACTGCATCAGAAGAATAGCCAGAAATCATTAACTTTCACTAGTGGTGGGAAGATGGCAGGGGATGGAAGTGAGGAGAGTAGAGTTTGGAACTGAGGAGAGTAGAGTTGGGATTAAAAACCACTATGACTGGAGTTCCCATTGTGGCTTAGAAGTAATGAACCTAAGATCCATGAGGACATGGGTTTGATCCCTGGCTCCGCTTAGTGGATTAATGATCCGGCATTGCCATGAGCTGTGGTGTAGGTCACAGACGCAGCTTGGATCCTGTGTTGCTGTGGCTATAGCAGAGGCTGGCAGCTGCAGCTCTGTTTCAACCCCTAGCCTGGGAGCTTCCATATACCGCAGGTGTGGCTCTAAAAAGCAAAACAAACAAACAAACAAAAACAAACACTCCCCCCCCCCCCCCCCCCCCCCCCCCGCAAACACCCCTCGCCTCCACCCAAATCCACTATGACTATTGTCTGAAGTCACCAAGGTTGGTGTGACCTGTACAGATGAGATATCCGGGGCAATGATTAGTTATCTAATTTCACTTCTAGCTTGTAGGCAGGCACAAACTTTCTGCGAAGAATTCCCACAGCAGCTAAGAGAGGTGTATGTATCTATCTCATGATGGTCATTTAAGCAACAATTGAAGGGAAAAAGACCATTTGTTGAAAGCCTTTCCATAATTTTGTCACTTAATATTCACACCAAACTGCAAGTTTTATAATCATGAAACCCATTTTATAGATGACTAAAATGGGTCTTGGAAAGATTTAAGTTTTTTTCCCACCTGTACACAAATAAGGACTTAGCTGAGATGTGAACACAGGTCTGACTAACCCCAAAGCCAAACCTCTTTCCATTTAGACTCTGTTGCCTCCCTGGGAGTTGGATACAAACAATGGAAATAATCACCACAGACACCCAGCCTTGCTTCCAGTCTACCTCCCGTCCCCTGCAGAGGGAAGCAGATGCTTCAAGCAAAATATCTATAGGTCTGGGCTCTGAAACCTTCCATTCCTGAAACTGAAATCCAAAAACGGAAAAGTTGCTGACACTGTTGCTGAGTCCTGCCAAGTCCCCCACTCTGAGGGCAGTTTGGTGTAAAGAATGTTGATAATCACTGTAAATGGAGGAGTATGACTCTTAGCCTGGAAAATGAGGCTAGTGAATAAGTAGTTTTGGCAGCAGCATCTATACTGTGGTACTGGGAGGTACATGCTTTTCACACAGAAAATAAAAAATAAAAATAAACAGATTGTCTGGAACTCTTCCAGCACCCCCCATTCTACCCCCAGGGTTTATAACTCAGCATTCTCAGTCCCAAATGTGGTTTTCCCTGTTAAATGCTTGCAGAAATCAGGTGAGATATATTTTGCTCTGGTGGTTAGTGATAATATCTCAAGAGTCCTAGTGGGGCACTAGGGAGTGATGTGATTTTAGTTGCTGCAAGTCCAAAGGGGGAAATGAGGTTCTTTCTGAGTCAAACAGCGGCAGCAGTTTCACATGGAAAAATAGATGTCCCAAAGAAAGCTAGCCTTTCACAGAAAGGACAACAGAATGGGAAGTCTTTTTAAGTCCCTCACTGATGTCAAAGAATGAAGGAGAATTTGGAAGAGTCATAAGCACAAGCAGTCAATTTCATTGGTTAGTTGGTAGGTAATTCTTTAGATACTCGAACAGACATGATGGGGCTTTTCTCTAATGTCAACCTGAACGAGGATTGACTTGTCCCTAAAATGTCATTACATTGAAGCTACGAGAATATTCCTAACACATGGGAATGCATTTCTAATATTTCTTTTTTTTTTTTTTTTGGTATGCTTTAGAGATAAGTCTGTGGAAAAAGAAAATATTTCCATAATGGCACTAACATTTATTGATCTTCTATTCTCTATGCTGGGCTTTAAAATGTATTTTCTAGGCTACTTTGCAAGTATTTTAATAGCTGATATTTAATGAGCATCTACTTTCCCCACTTTGAGTTGCACACACACACACACATATATATCTATATCTATAGATATATAGATATAGATATATTTAATCCTCCATAAAGTAATATGATTTTCTTCATTTTATAGAATGGCAATAGAAATAATGGAGTGATTATTTGGATACAATAATAGTTATCATAAAAATAACTCTATGACAGGCACTGTTCTAAATACTTTTCTAAATACTTTCGTGAAATGAGTACTATTATTATACCTATTTTACACACGAGGCATTTGGCTAAGAGAGTTTAGGTAATTTGCCCAAAATTACATAGTCAATGAGGATCAAAATCCAGTCAGCCGAATTTCCACGTTTGTCATTTTTAACCTCTGCATAATATTTCCTCACAGCTTAACAAATTGAGACTCAGAGAAGTTACTAACCCATCTAAGTTTACACATTTATAAAGAATAAACTGGGGTTTTTTTGTTTTGTTTTGTTTTTTACGTCAAAGTCCGTATTTTTCTACTTCATCACCAGGCTGCCTTTCTAAGGGGTATTTCTTTGGCAATGAAATTTCACCACAAAACAAATTTTTAATTATTAATGCCCATTGAATTCTTTTGTGTATGTAAAATGGAAAAGAGACATTTCTGGGCCTGAAAACATTGCCTTTTAGGCACACGGAAAGGCTGAGGATGGTACTTTGAAGTTAAAAAACAAAACTCTGGTATTTGTCTTTCTCTTTCTGAATTACTTCACTTAGTCTGAGAGTCACTAGTTCCATCCCTGTTGCTGCAAATGGAATTATTTTGTTCTTTTATATGGCTGAGTAGTATTCCATTGTGTGTGTGTATATATATATATACCACATCTTCCTAATCCAATCATCTGTTGATGGACATTTGGGTTGTTTCCATGTCTTGGCTATTGTGAATAGTGCTGCAATGAACATGCAGGTGCATGTGTCGTTTTCAAGGAAAGTTTTGTCCTGATATATGCCCAAGAGTGGGATTGCTGGGTCATATGGTAGTATTATGTATAGTTTTCTAAGATTCCTCCATACTGTGAGAAAAAAGAATGTATACATGTGTGTGTGACTGGGTCACCTTGCTATGCAGTATAAAATTGACAGAACACTGTAAACCAGCTATAATGGAAAAAATAAAAATCATTATAGAAAGAAAAAAAACCAAAAAAACAAAACTATGCATGCTGTTACGAACAGTGTTATGAACAGTTAAATTCAAATTGGTACTTTTGGCCTAGACAAAAGAAATATGGCTTGAAACAATTTTTTATAATCTAAATTTCACTGACAGGATATGAAAATAAAATATTGTTTTCTCTAAAAAACATCTCCTAAGTCAACTAAACAATGGAATGGCCAAATATTTGATCCATCCTGAAGCAAATTTTCAAATGATTTATTCAGGTACCTAAACATAAATTCATAATGATGGCAAAACAGGTGATCTGTTCTTCCACACATTAGTATGTTCATATTCATCCCTTTCTAGTCCTAAGATAGATAGAGAAAATATATCTATTTGTATTTCTGTAAAGACAATCTTAAAGGGGAACTTTTAAACTGAAGTAAGGAACATGCTGTATCACTTAAACATTTTGTTTTGGCACGAATTCACAAGGCATCTTTCATCAGTGGAGTGTATTATGAAGTTTTATAGATAGTTTACATGTCTTAAAAACTCTAATGAATTTTTCAGTGTAATTCATATTCCTTTATCATTTGCTTTCCAGTTCTTTATTATTGTCTGTGATGAGTTGAAGTCAATGTTAAGAAGTAATTTTTTTACAGAATACATAAGCCATGCCCTCACCCTACCATGAAACAGAGACACCACCAAACAAATGCTAACTTAAATTTTGATTTAAATCTATGCAGCATTCCTAATTCCAAATTCAATCTAGGCCAGAGTCAAATCTGAAATATAATTTTACATATATATGTTATCAAGACTCTACCTTCCCATCATAATATCTTTAGTTGACACTGAGATGGCTCAGAGAAAAAAAGTATTGTGACAGAGAGCATTAATCTTTATCAGCATCTGAATATTCTGTACACTTCTTACTGGCTGTATTACTCTAAATTAACTTGTCATATACTTATGGGTAACCACCCAAATAGGATTATCTAGAGTAAACTTAAAACATATGAATTATATGTACAACTAATGCAAGTTGTGTTATGTTATTATTTGTGTACGTACTTATATTCTTTTTTTTTTCCTCTTTTTGTCTTTTGTTGTTGTTGTTGTTGTTGCTATTTCTTGGGCCGCTCCCGCGGCATATGGAAGTTCCCAGGCTAGGGGTCCAATCGGAGCTGTAGCCACCGGCCTACGCCAGAGCCACAGCAACGCGGGATCCGAGCCGCGTCTGCAACCTACACCACAGCTCACGGCAACGCCGGATCGTTAACCCACTGAGCAAGGGCAGGGACCGAACCCGCAACCTCATGGTTCCTAGTCGGATTCGCTAACCACTGCGCCACGATGGGAACTCCCTTATATTCTTTATTAAATGACAAGATCTTAAAGAGTAGAGATAAATATCTTAAGCAACTTTGTATCCTATGTGGTGCACTAGTAGGGTGCTCTGTACACAGTATCTTTTCAAATACATATTAAATAACCGGATAGTCATTTGTTATTTGGAATTGGATTTGACCAAATATACTGGAATAGAAAAATCCAAAAATAACAGTGGCTTAAATAGGATAGAAGCATATATCTTTTTCATGTTAAAAAAGGATTACATAGGTAAGAAGTTCAAGAATAGTATAATAGCTTCATAATGTCTTGCTCCCTCTGTTTTGCTATGCTATCATTTATAGTGCATTGCCTCAATATCTGGGGTGGTTTCCCAAACTCCAGCCATCAAATCTGTATTCCAGGGAGCAGAAAGAAGGAAGAGAGAAAAGAATACTATGGATCCTCCTTTTCAGGAGGTTTCCAAGGAATCCTGAAATGCACTTTCAGTTAGATATTACTGAATAGAATTTAGTTACATGGCCACAGTAGGTACACCAACTTTGAGACATATTGGTGTCTTAAAGTTTAATTGATAAATTCCAAAATTACTAAGAAGGAATAACAGGGAAAATATATACCAATCTGTTACAAGTACCCATTAAAGATTAACAAAGCTAAATATTTCTAATGGAATACAGAAATACATTCCAAATCCTTAACATGAATTTTAACTTTCATTCTTTTACATGTATTGTATTTCACACCAGCTTACAAGCCATATTATATGTCAGACATTCTTCTCAGTATTGGAGATATTTTCTTTGAAGAATTTATGATTGGAATAGTCAGCAGATTTTCTGTGATAGTGACAGAAATCCTATTCAAACTAATGTTTGTTACTATTTTTAAATCTTTCTCTCTAACTATTTCTATTTCCTTTCTTCTGTACTTTACAGAGAGATACATAGGTAGGTATAGAAATAAGATACATAGACTTTAAAAAACAGAAAGTTTGTTTTCATTGAAAAAGATACATGCACCCCTATGTTCATTGCAGCATTATTCACAACAGCCAAGACATGGAAACAACCTAAATGTCCACTGACAGATGAATATATTAAGTAGATGTGGTATATATACACAATGGAATGCTATTCAGCCATAAAAAAGAACAAAATAATGCCATTTGCAGCAACATAGATGGAACTAGAGATTCTCATACTAAGTGATGTAAGTCAGAAAGAGAAAGACACCATATGATATCATTTACATCTGGAATCTAATATATAGCACAAATGAACCTTTCCACAGAAAAGAAACTCATGGACTTGGAGAAGAGACCTGTGGTTGCCAAGAGGGATGGGGAGGTAGTGGGATGGACTGGGAGTCTGGGGTTAGTAAATGCAAACTAGTGCATTTGGAGTGGATAAGAAATGATATCCCTCTGTAGAGCACAGGGAACTATATCTAGTCACTTGTGCTGGAACATTGTGAAGGATAATGTGAGAAAAAGAAAATATATATATATATGACTGGGTCACTTTGCTGTATAGTAGAAACTGAAAGAACGCTGTAAACTAACTATAGTGGAAAAATAAAGATCGTATAAACTTAAAATTTTTAAAAATAAAAATAGAAAGTTTGTGATGTACTAGGCATAGTTCTAAGTGCTTTATATGTATTAAATAATTTAAATTCATAAGAACCCAACTGGCACTACTATTCTCATTTTACAACTGAGGAAACAGGCACAGAAGAATTAGTGAATGATGAAGTTGGGATCAAATTTAGATGGTCTGTCTAGCTCCAGGGTTCTCCTTCATAACCACATGCTATTGTACATCTTGGAATGAATGCTAAAGAACATATATTTAAAAGAAAAATTTTAAAAAACCCCACATATTAACTCTATAAAATAAAATCTAAACAAAACCTATATAATAAGCTTTATTTATCTTTAGTTCACATTTTTCCATATTTTACTAACTTGCTTTTATTTTGGCACCACTACCAGTGCTTGTCCAATCCTAGATTCTATTTGGTTTCATTAGTTATAATTATTATAATTGTTGTGATGCTCAAACTGATCACTAGGAGCCCCCCCCAAGCTGACTCCTTTAATATTGTTAATACCTCCTCCAACATCATTGGAAATACAATTCCTTTTTGACATGAGGACTTTACAGACCATTCTGAGTATTCAAACCTTTCTGCTAACTGTGAACTTGATGGATGGAGTTTAAATAGCCATTTCATACCATGAAATATACACCTATCTTGAGAATGGGGGGGAAACAAACTAGAAGAAGTCTTGTTCCTTGTTGGCACTTGCCAAGCAAGTTCTAGTCTGCTTACTACTAGACTTAACTTAGAGAGAGAGGGAAGGAAAAGAGAGGTGTGAGTGCATCAACTTTGTTTATGTCACTTATTCTTATTTTGCACAACTCACAGCTAAACCTAATTCTAATGGTTACACCTGGGTCAGAGCAGTTGCAACTCATAGTGAAAATGTTGCTAATACTTGGCCCTTCTGCAAGACTGATGGTTAGGGGCAGGTACCAAAGAAGAGTTTTGATGATTCAGTCACTTCTAAAAATCCACTACATAAAATGATGTATCATGAAGTTTCTCATCAGGCATCAGTTAGGTTATTATCCAGGATTTAGTATATGTCAGGATAGAGCCAAAGATTTAAAAACTACTCTGATTGTTGCTCTCTGCATTCCTATTCTGGCATATAGATATACACATAGATGTAGATATGGAGATAGAGATAGAGATAGATATCTTCTTGTCATAGCCAATGAAACAAGAGCTGGCTAGATTATATAGCTTATACTACAACTGTTATTCATTCATTCATAAAAATTTAGTGATTGCTGTACATAAAGCGTCATTCTAGTGATGCAGCAGTAAGTACAATAGAACAAAAAAAAATCTCTGCTCTTATGAGCTTCTATTATAGTGGAGGGAGATGCAAAATGCCCAGTCAAAATAAGTAGAATATATGTATGTCAGAAGGTGATAAACTCAAAGAGAAAAATAATAAAGAAGGGAAGGAGGTTATGGACTGTCAGGAGGGTGGCAATTTCTGATGGGGCAATTGAGAAAATGGCATTTGAAGGAAGGAGGTGAGGCAGCAAGCCATCCCATGTTTGTACAAGAGCATTCTGAGTGGAGGGAATGGCAAGTGCCAAAGTCCTCTGGCTGCTGTGTTTGTAATTAGACTAGGTACGTGGCACAAAACACAGAAATTAGTTAATTCAGGAGAGAGGTGATAGTGGCTTGGACCAGAGTAGTAATGCTGGAAGTGTTGAAGAGTAGTCAAATTCTGGATAACTTTTGTAAATAGTGCTGATAGGATTTCCTCTGAGGGACTGGATATCACTTATAAGCAAAAGAAAGAAATCAAGGATGATGTCAAGGTTTTTAGCCAGGGCAACTGTAATCCCAGTGATGTTTACTGAGATGGTAAAGCCTCTGTGAAATAAAGCCATTGGGAAGAAAATCTCAGAGACTGGGGAATCTAGAAATTTTTGAACTTCTCTGTTGATATTCTAATTTCTCCCTAAGGCCAAGAGTCAAGTTGAGCACTTAGATCTGTTCATTGTGTCCATACTTTAAGGGGCTGTGACATGACCTTCCCCTGGCCATACTCCTCATAGGGTGAGGCTTCCATGGAGCCAAGTAAAATGCTAAGCATACCGCCTCACACATAATAAGCACTTACATGATTGTTGTTGTTCTAGTCTCAGTAAACACTATCTTACATTTTTATGCATTCTTAAATTCTATAAAAAATAAGTGCAGAAGTAAAGGAAGAATTTATTAAAGTGTTTTTCTAATGCCCACTGAATTATCCCTTCTTTGCAAATGGGGGAGAATGTTTAGATGAGTTCAATAACTCTTGTTTTCTGTTTCAGGAGCCAGTGCTGTGCTTACTTTTTGAGTCAAATAGAGAATTCCCACTAGTATTGATGGTAATTACCCCTGCAAAACAAAGCATGATGAGTGGAGCCCCTGCTGAGGAATTACTTTAATGACTCTGAACTTTCAGAAAGAAACTTAAAAAGCTACACATGATGATGACTTCAGGGCCTGAATTTCTAGCTGCTTCCCTAATGACTATTTTCAATTGGTCGTTCTGAATAGGTCATCTCAGGGACCATGTTGTTCTTTATGACCAAAGAGTGGAAAGCACATTCCAGAGAAAGTGCCTCAAATAAGGAACTCAACATTTGATGGTTTGTACAGTACAGACTCCTCTCCTACTGTAAAATGTCCCAGCTATCAACTCAAAAGCCAATCTCTACCATGGTACAGTAGTAGTGGTGGTGGTGACAGCAATAGTAGAAATTGTAAATAATACATCCACCTTATATCATTTTTATACATTTCTGATCACCAATTTAAACCAGGGTTTCAAATCTAAGTAGGAGTTTTAGTATGATCTTCCTATGTTCCTACTGTGAACTCGTTTACCTCCTCACCATAAAGCTAAATCATTTAAATCTTCTCTGCTCTTCATAATCTTCAATGAACTACACTAGGAAACAAACTATACAGGAGTGAAAACAAATTTCCAATATATTAAGTTTAATTATACTAAATAAAATTTCTGTTAAAATTAAAAATAGAATTACCATATGATCTACAAATCCCACTTCTAGGCATATGTCCAAAAGAACTGAAAGCAGAATCTCAAAAAGATATTTAAACATCTAGGTTCATAAATGCACTATTCACAGTAGGGGAGACATGGAAGCAACACACATGTTAATGGATGGATGAATGGATGAACAAAATGTAATATATAAATACAATGGAATATTACTCAGCCTTAAAAAGGAGGGAATTCTGTCATATGCTACAACACAGATAAACTTTGAGGACACTGTGCTAAGTGAAATAAGCTCATCACAAAAAACAAATGATGTCTTATTATGCCTACGTGAGGGATCTAAGGTAGTCCACTTCACAGAAACATAAAGTTGAATGGTAGTTATGAGGGGCAGACAGAAGGGAGAAAAGTGGAATTGTTTAATGGGTACAATGTTTCAGATTTGCAAGAAGAACAATGTTTCAGATTTGCAAGAAGAAAGAGTTCTGGGGATGGGCTTCACAACAATGTAAATATACTTAACACTAATGAACTGTACATTAAAAATGGTTAATATGGTAAATTTTATACATATTTTTACCACAATAAAAAACCTGAACAACAAACAAGCAGGGAAAAAGAAAACAAACCTTTTGTTTTGGTTATAGTTGTTCAATAAATGTGCTCATGTGCTAATGACATACCATATCCTGTTCAGATTCAATATTTCAGCAGTATTTATTTGGCAATCAATATTAGGGAATTGGTAATGTGGTGATATAATAAATTTTAGAAACATAGCAACATAATTCTGGGTGTTTATCCTCTAAAAAATGTTATGTGAAGAAAGTAATGCTCTTTATTCCTATATCAATTTCTTTCTCATTCCTTTATTCACATCCTCAGTTTAAACACCTTTCTTGACTCTGCAAGGCCAAAGCATCCTCAAGAAGCATCAACTCTATAAATAGAGGGATTTAAAATAGCCTGATAGGCATTGTTTGGCCTGAAGTCACCTTGACAAATTCTAGGAGGAAAGACTAACTTGATGTTTATCTATGTACAAAGAAGATATGTTCCTGAGAAATTGTTTTAAATGCAAAATTCTGAATAGCAAAGCATTTTCTCACTTATTTTTGAAAATTGAAAAATTGTCCTTGTGAAAACAATTTCATCTTGAGACACAGTTCTGCTCCAATTACACCTACACATGAAATTTTTCAAGAGTGCACCTACCCCTACTGACAGAGTTCTTGGCAAAAGGCATAAACTTAGTCTATCAGCAAATTTTTTGAAAAAGGTCATAAGAACACTGGCAAACCCCCTGGTAGACCTAAAGAGTCACCAATGAAGCCAAAGATGCTCAAAATTCCTCAACTTTGACTTCAAGTAATCTCACCAAACTTTTTTCAAACTGTTGCTGTTTTCTTTTTTCTCTTCTTTTTCTCTCCACCTTCTGAAGATGTCATAAAACATCACTGACAATTTTTTTTTCCATTATTGGCTGTCCAGTGGCATATGGAGTTCCCAGGCCAGGGAGCAGATCCCAGCTGCAGTTGCAACCTAAGCCACAGCTGCAACAATGCAGGATCCTTAATTCATTGTGCCAGGCTGGTGATCAAAACCTGCATCCCAGTGCTCCCAAGATGTCACTAATCTCAATGAGCCACAGCAGAACTATGACAAATATTTTCTTAATAGGATAGACAATAAATATTTTAGGCTTTGCAAGACATAGTCTCTGTTGCAACTTTTCAATTCTGCACTTGTGGCAGTATATCTATCACAAATCATAAGTAAATAAATGGGCATGGGTGTGTTCTAATACAACTTTTATTTCCTGAAAAAACGTAGGGGACTGGATTTGGTCTGTAAGCTGTAGTTAGCTTGTAGTCATCCTCTTTTAGGCCATAGTCAGGAATTTGATTATATTCTAATGGCAGTACAAACCATTGTGTAGCTTTAAAATCAAGAACAAACATGATATTACTTAGGCTCTAAAAATATCCCTTTGGCTACTGCACAAAGAATAGATGAAAGGGAGTAGCAAAAATGGAAAGAGGAGGTTGGTGCAATAGTCCAGGCAATATATGAAGGTGGCTTGAACTGAATAGTGGCAATGAAGGTGAAATGTAATTGAATTCAGGGACACACCAAGATGAGAGATTAAATTTTGGAGTCAGTAGCATATTGATTGTATTTAAAACCACAGAACTAAGGGAGATTACCCAGAGAAAAAGTATAGGTTAAAAGTTAGGTAAATAAAACAGCCAAAGACTGAACTCTGGGGCACTCCCTCATTTAAATGTGAAGAAAGAAAAAAATGAATCCCTTATACAAAAAGGAAGGGTTTTCAAAGCAAGCTACAGATTTAATGAAATCCCTATCAAGTTATCCATGACATTTTTCACAGAACTAGAGCAAATAATCCAAAAATTTATATGGAACTATAAAATACCCAGAATTGCTAAAGTATTACTGAGGGGGGAAAAAAAGCAGGCATAACTCTCCCAGACTTCAGACAATACTACAAAGCTACAGTAATCAAAACAGTATGAAACAGACATGGATCAATGGAACAGAACAGAGAACTCAGAAATAAATCCATATACCTACTGTCAATTAATCTTCAACAAAGGAGGCAAGAATTATAAACTGGAAAAGACATCTCTTTAGCAGGTGGTGCTGGGAAAATTGGACAGCTGCATGTAAATCAATGAAATTAGAACATACTCTCACACCATGCACAAAAATAAACTCAAAATGGCTTAGAGACTTAAACATAAGACATGACACCATAAAACTCCTAGAAAAGAACATAGGCAAAACATCCTCTGACATAAGTCATACAAATGTTTTATTAGGCCAGTCTCCCAACGCAATAGAAACAAAAACAAAAATAAACAAATGGGAATTCTTATTAAGATTTAAAAGCTTCTGCATGGTAAAGGAAACCATAAAAAAGTGAAAAAACTAACACAATGGGAGAAAATATTTGCAAATGATATAACCAACAAGGGCTAAATCTCCAAAATACACAAACAACTCATATAATTCAATAACAATGAAAAAAGAAAAACCACTAGAAAATGAGCAAAAGAATTAAATGGACATTTCTCCAAAGAAGACATAGGGATGGCCAGTAGGCACATTAAAAGATGCTCAACATCACTAATTATTAGAGAAATGCAAATCAGAACTACAATGACCTCATACCAGTCAGAATGGCCATCATTAATAAGGCTACAAATAACAAATGTTGGAGAGGGTGGAGAGAAAAGGAAACCCTCCTTCCTTGGTGGGAATTTAAATTGGTACAATCACTATGGAAAACAGTAAGGAGGTTCCTCAGAAAACTAAATATAGAACTACCATATGATCCAGCAATCCCGCTCCTAGTCATATTTCTGGACAAAACTATAATTCAAAAAGACATGTGCACCCTTGTGTTCATAACAGCACTATTTACAATAGCCAAGACATTTAAACAACCTAAATGTCCATTGACAGATGAATGGATTAAGAAGATGTGGCATATATACACAATGGAATGCTATTCGGCCATAAAAAAAGAATAAAATAATGCCATTCATAGCAACATGGATGCACTAGAGATTCTCATACTAAGTGAAATAAGTCAGAAAGAGAAAGACAAAAACCATATGATATCACTTATATGTGGAATCTAAAATATGACACAAGTGAACCTATCTACAAAATAAGAAACAGACTCAAGGACAAGGAGAAACATACTTGTGGTTGCCAAGGGAGTGGTATGGACTGAGAGTCTGGGGTTAGTAGATGCAAACTATTACATTTAGAAAGGATAAATAAGATCTTACTCTACAACATAGGGAACTCTATCTAATCTCCTGGGAGAGACAAGGATGAAAAAGAATCTTTAAAAAGAATGTATATATATGCATAACTGAGTCACTTTGCTGTACAGCAGAAATTGGCACAACATTGTAAATTAATTATAATTTTTTAAAAAAGAAGGGGTTCAATAGATGGTTGCTAGACAATTGTGAAAGAAGGAAAGGCAGTGAGCATAATACAAAAAACTGGTCGATTAGTAGATCTGGTGCTAGGAGAAATATAAAAGTTCTTTTGTGATTGTTTCTAGTGAATTAAGATTCAGTGAATTAAGCACAATTATTAGGTCAGAGAGGCAGGAGAAGAATGTCTGAGGAAGAAAGAGGGCAAAATATAAAATGGTCATTTGTGAAAAGCAGGAAAGTCCATTTATCAGGGCATTCATTTATTTTTGGCACTAGTGTCATTTGAAATTTTTTGACATAAATTCAAAAGGAAATGCATAGGCATGGTTGTATAATTTTCTCTAGAATCATTCAGCTGACCCAGTACAGGAAATGATGAGGTAAATAGTTGGGTTTAATCAGAATTTTTTTTTTTAGGTAAGTATGATAAGTGGAAGCAAGGAGATTGATCCTCTTCTCCACATTTTCCTGTTCTTGAAGACTTCCAGAAATAACATGTTATGAAAACGTGATTATGATCACTTGGTAAGAGTGATGTCCTTAAAACTAACCAGTAAGACTCATCAGTAAATGTCTATTATATCACATCAGCTAACTTGCAGGCATTGCTCTAAAATCATAAATGATTTTTCAATAAATATACGCATGTTTCTTCTCCCCTTGGAGTACTCATACAGACTTGTCTGGAGTAAAAGGATGGCAAATCAACCTCTATAGTTGCTCAGCAAGACTGTTTAGTTAGCAACTCTATAGCTGCTCAGCCTCTTTCTTTGCGGTATCTTCCAGGGTTGGCCAAAATTAATTTTTGTATACTACATAGGCTACATGTGACACACACACACACACACACACACACACACACACACACACCCCTACACACAAATATTTAAGTAGCTTTATTGTATAACTGACATACAATAAATTGCACACATTTAAGGGTACAATTTTATAAGTCTTGACATATGTATATGTAAAGCCATCTTCACAATAAAAATTCTGAACATTTTCACCACCTCAAAAGTTTTCTGGTGCATCACTGTAATTTCTCTGTTTGCTTCCAAAGTAAGTACTGGTTTGCTATCTTTATAGATTAGTTTTAATTATAAGTTTTATTTAAATGGAATCATACAATATGTACTTTTTTGTCTGATTTCTTTCATATTTTGAGACTGATTCATGTTGTTGCATGTATCAATAATTCATTCCTTGTTATTGTTGAATAATATTCTAATACATGGCTATACCACTATTTGTTTACCCATTCATCTCTTGATGGATATTTGGGCTGATTTCAGTTTTTGGTGATAAAGCTGCAATGAATATTTATGTAAAATCCTATTTATGTATACATATTTTCATTTCTCTTGGGGAGATATCTAGGAATGGAATGACTGGGTACTGTGGTAAGTGTATTTCTAACTTGTTAAGAAACTGTCAAACTGCCAAAGCAGTTTTACATTCCCACCAGCAAGGTTGTGAGAGTTCCAGTTGTTCCATACCCTTACCACTACTTGATATGGCCAGTCTTTTTTTTATTAGAAATATAAACAGGGTGTAGTGATATCCCATTGTAGTTTCAATATGCATTCCCCTACTGTCTAGTGTTGAGCATTTTTTAGCATTTGCCACCTAATATTTTTCTGGTGAAGTGTCTGTTCAAGTCTTTTAACTGTTTCTTAATTTTCTTGTTTGTCTTATTATTGTTTGCAGAATTTTGAGAATTCTTTATATATTCTGAATATGAGTCCTTTATTAGATAAGTGATTTGCAAACATCATCCCCCCATTGTCTTTGGCTTTTTTCCATTCTTTTAAAGATTAAAAATTAAAACCAAATCTATAAAAGAATAGATTGTGTTTTTGGTGTCATAGTTAATAAATCTTTGAAAAACTTAAGCTCACAAAGTATTTTATTTTTCCTGTTTTATTTTAGAAATTTTAAAGTTTTATGCTGAAGCCTATGATCCATTTTGAGTTAATTTTTGTATGTAATGTGAAGTATGTATTCAAGTTTCTTTTACACACACACACACGATAAATATTCAATTATTCCTCTACTTTTTGCTGGAAAAAGCTATTCCCTCTCCACTCTATTGGTCTGTTCCAATATAAGCACAAAATCAGCTGTCCATATAAGTAGGGGTTTATTTTTGAAATTCCTATTTGGTTCCATTGGTATATTTGTCCAAATTTATCCAATACAATGCTGTTTTGGTTATTACAGTTTTATAATTCTCTAATCAGATAATGTTAGCCTCCATCTTTGGGAATTTTTTTCAAAACTGTTTTGTCTATTCTATGTCCTTTGTATTTCCAAATGAAATTTTGAATTAGTTTGCCATTTCTACAAAAATACAAAAAAAATCTGCTGAAATTTTGATTGGGATTTTTATGTTATTGACTTCCAGGGATAGTAGTATATAAAGGAAAGTTCCAATAAATGTTTTGATCAAAAATTGAAACTGGTGAAACACATCTTTATTATAGCAAACTATCCCAAATATGTCCTCCAATTTAGTGAAAATCTATCTTTTTTTTTTTTTTTTTGAGTGAAGTAATACCTGAGAGACTTAATTGTCTCAACCAGTAGTGTTATCCATAGTTGCTGATTTAAGGATTCAGTTTTCTTAATCCTTCAGTGTATTTTATTTTCTAGTTGTGTTAAGGTCTTTGCTATTTGCCTGACTCTGATTCTAAAAGTTAGCATTTAGGCATTCTGCAAAAATTTCTATTTTATATCAACCACCTGTGATGGCACCTGGAGGACCATCATTAACATAATAATGATATTATCAAAGCCACAAGGGCACAGAAAATCATCAACTCCAGTTGTACATCTTACAGTTAAGGGTACTGAGGCCCTGATGAGTGAGGTAGCATGTCCAAAATCACATTTGTGGCACTCAGGCTAAAATTAAAGGTTTTCAGAGTTCTCTTGTGGTGCAGTGGGTTAAGGATCCAGTGCTGTCACTGAAGCAGCTTGGGTTGCTACTTTGGCATGGGTTTGATACCTGGCCCTGGAACTTTTGTATGCCACAGGCATAGCCCAAAAAAAGGGGGGTTGGAACTCCTGCTGTGGCTCAGTAGTAACAAACCCAACTAGGATCCACGAGGATGAGAGTTCTATCCCTGGCCTCGCTCAGTGGGTTAAGGATCTGGCATTGCTGTGAGCTGCGGTGTAGGTTGCAGACATGTGGCTGTGGTGTAGGCTGGCAGCTGCAGTTCCAATTCCACCCCTAGCCTGGGAGCTTCCATATGTGGGTGCAGCTCTAAAAAAAACAAAAACGGAAACAACAAAAAAAGGAAATAATAGGTTTTCTGAACCTTGTCCATGTTCTTTCTATGATTCTATGCCACTGGTGATGTCATTTCATTGAAAAGTTTCCAGTAGAGATTGAAATATGTCTTAATAATTATTTGAGCTTCCCAGGTGGAGGATCCTTCCCTTTAGCACAAAGTAATTTTCAAAACAAACATAAAAACACACCGTGACCAACTGTATTCCACTAGCCTATATAGATGTCACCAAAGACAATACAACTGATGAGAACACTCATCAAGAGTGTTAAGTGTCAATTCCAGAGTATTATGGACAACCTCCTGCAACAACAGCTGGTGGCGTTCATTTTGGGCTGCTGTTCTCTCTGACCAACATTATTTTTCTTCACTGTCAGGTCCCTTGGAATTGATTCAAAAAAACTGAACCACACTTCAGCTGGCCTTAGTAAAGAGAGATTTATTATGAAGAATCAAGGATATTCCCAAAACCCCAGGGCAAGAAATTCAGCTCACACTTTATCAAGAATTCTCTGGAACCCCCAAAACTCTCTGGAACCCCATGAATGGAGGCACATCTGCCTCCATTCTTCTGTTCTGTTTGGCTTTGTTTGTTTGTTTGTTTGTTTGTTTAAATCAGGCATGTCCTGTCAGTGCTTGCTCATTAATATATACAATCTAAAAATTTCTGCTGAGAAATAGCAGCCTCAGTCCTCAAGTCCCCATCCCTTACAGGTAAAGCAGCTATTCTAAAAAATTTGTGTAAGCAAAACATAAATTATTAAAATTTCTAATATATCTGAGTATAGAAATAATGCTTACCATAAAAATTCCTTATGTAGGTGTAAAAGTGTAGAATTTTAAAAATGCTTCCACACCTAATCCCATTGAGGAGTCAGCCAGATGTCACTGATCCCATTTTACAGCTGGAAAAACAAACTAAGAGACTTTAAGTGATTTACCCAACCTGCAGAGCCAGATCTTGAATCCAGGTTTCTTGGCTTCTAGGTCATTTCCCCTTTCAATGCCTACATTCATAGCTGCTGGCTTGTGAAAGGAAGACATAGCAGTGATGTTGTGGAGGTGATGACAGAGACCAAAGAATAGGCAAACTGAGTATTCACCTGACTCTTAAAACCTGGTTCAGAGTTGTGTCATTTTATAAACTGATTATTATTCTTGGACCCGACTGTACCTTTCTTCCCCCGCCCCCCGCTCTTCCATGTGAACAGAGCAAATTATTTTAGTCTGTGTTTTCAAATTTTACTTAACTTTTAACTTCCTTTTCCGAAAGTGAACCAGGAGTGACCTGAAATACTGGCAGAAAATAATGTGGATGATGATAACAATGACAATAACAATTACCAAGGCCAGTCATCTATAGGATTAGTTTTTTTTTTTTTTTTGAAACAGAGGAACACATAAAAATGTGAAGACAAATGTTAAATATCTGCCACTAGATGAAAGAATTCCTTATTCAGTGATTGATATGAAGTCTGAGGAACTAACTCCATGTGTTAAAACAGAACAGAAAACGTGAGTACAAAGGTATTATGCAAACAAAGAACAGCATTTCCATGTGTATAAGTTTAACTGGGTCTGGCTGAAGTGAGCTCTGGGGCACCTTCCCCAACACAGACAAGGGAATCTGAGATTCATATCTAAAACATTTTGCATGGTTAGATCATTGTTTACATAAATGTAAAGTGGTAGTTTCCAGTAGGGCATTCTGACTGAGAATCCTCTGGTAAAGAAAATGGACACAAATTTTAAATGTTTGCAAGGCATATATAAACAAACACGATGTTAATATGTGATGATAGTCTCAGGCTACATCAAGTAAAGCAGATAATATCTTCATGTAGGATTTTTTCCACCTAGAAGTGTGCCATCTAAGAACATCTGAGAACACTAAGGATTAAGTCTGGAGGGGGAAAAAAGTGTACCTTCTAAACTTAAAAAAATCTATTCATATGCCTCATCGGCCCAGCCTAAAATAAAACTGTCTATAGCATTTTAATTCAAATGGAAACTACACTATCCTGCTCACTAAAATTACGTACAATTTATTGACCGCTATAAAATGGATGAATGCTTTATGTTCTTTATAACATGACCACTGCACTGAATAAGGTCAATTATTATACAATAATCAAGAAGAAAAATAAGTAATGTTTCCTATTTGGAGAATGAACATTCTTAACAGCAACTGCTAACCTTCTTTTCATTTGAAACTTCCTATTTAACCCTGCTTAAAATCACCACACACAGCTCTCCTCACTCCTGATTACCATTTCACCAAGTCTCTGTTCCCCCATATTCACCTCTCCCTAGGCTCACACACTAGACCCTGGATCATAGGAGGTAATGGGAAACAATGGAAGAAACAACCAAACAAGGCTTTGAGGATAAAGAGATAATGTTAGCCAACAGAAACCAAGTCCTTGAACTCTGAAATCTTAATGTTTAAAATTTGAAAGAAAAAAAAAAAAAAAACAAGCAAGAAGTGAACTGAACAGGTAAGTAGCAAGGAAAGCTGGCACAGCCTTTTCCCTTATTTACCATAAGGATATGGTACCCACATCTCTACTGGGTGTGAGCAAGTCACTTAATCTCTTCGAAGGTCAGTTTTCTTATCTGCAAAAAGGGAACATTTAACCCTGCCTAGTTAAGGCTGTTGAAAGAATCAAAAAGTTTTTCAGAACTTATTTTTCTCCATAAAGCAGTTTACGAATATAAAGGCATGTACATTTTTTTAACTCCAGTTTATAGCCTCTTTTCTAATCCTCACATGACTTTTAATCTCTCATTAACCCCTTTTCATCTTTTTAGTCTGCATTTAACTTTAAAATGTGAAAGAATTTTATTACAATTACATATTGTTGAAAAATCACTTTGGCCTGAGGTGATACTTCACCTCACATAAGTGGCAAGTTCTGTACATGCTTATAAGCCCAGTCTCAGATCTCTACACCAGGAGCAGACTATGCCCAGCTGTCACCATGCCTGGCTCATGTGGCCAGTTAAAAGGGTGGATGGTGACTTAAGGCCCCTTTCCTTCTGGGTTTGGTTGGTGCTCAAAACCAATTAAACCTCCTCCCCCCAGTACTCATAAAGTACACTTACATCTGGAAAAAAAGTGGAAATAATTATGGTTTTGTGGGGTCACTTTAAAAATACAAGCATCTTTTCTATTATTTTCCTTTTCTTTTAAATAACCCAGAAGAAATGAGACTTCCCAGGGATTAACTTGCTCAGCTGACCAAATCTGGCTCAACATCTTGATGATGTCTGGTTAAAAGATGTGACCACCACAAACATAGTTTCTTATCCCCCACACCATGTTTTACTCATTACCTGGCAAAGGTACAAGCCAAAATTCTCGTAAACCTCCTGATTTCCCGTTCATAATTTGGGGAAGTAACCCATGGCTGAGAAACCACATGAAACTCCATTAAATGAATCTAAATAAACGATATCTCTGCAAATGAATCACCACTTACCCAAATTCCATGCACTGCAGAGAGACAGGAATGGTCAATAAATACCAGACTCCCAATAACCACAACACAGAGATTCAATCTCAGGGACAACTCTATGTCAACTTCACGTAAAGAGAAAGCAATATCTACCACTTCTGGTCCCAGCTAGAAATGCACAGATTAAACAGCAGCTCCTGAGTGTCTGTGTAATAATTGCCCTGCCATACGTGATAAGTTAGGAAAACTGAGTCAGAACTTTAAAATGGATGCCAGTTTTTGACAGGAACCAAGAAGAAAAAATATTAAGGGTTGAAGAATGTCTTGAAACAATACACATAAAGTAATGTGAGTTGCACAACTTTTTCATGATCACAGTAACACCATTTTTTTGGCAAGGTTTAACACATTGCCCTTTATTTTTTTAAACAAATGTTAGTGGAATCCTTATTGTGTTTTAGGGACTGTGCTAGATGCTGGAGACATAACAATCAACAGAAATATATTTCCTACCCTTAGAGGCTAACTCCAATCCACTGCCTGTTCTTCATAAATAAAATTTTATTAAAATACAGTCATTTGATTATGTGTTGTACATGACTGGTTTGTTATGACTGTGCTACGATGAAAGGGTCAAACAGTTGTGACAGAGAATCTTTGGCCCACATATCTTAAAATATTTACTATCTGTCCCTTTATAGAAAAAAAATTGCCAACTCTTGATCTAGAGGGATAAATGGATAAAAGTACCCAGGAAATAATAATATGGTTTAATATGAGCTAGGATGTGGAAATTTTGCAGTTTCATAGCAGGATCTGGAAGATCAAAGAAGACTAAGCTAACATTTGAACTGAGATCTCAAAATGAACAAGTAGCTGACCAGATGATAAGTAGAGAAAGTATTCTAAAAGAACGTCACATGTAAAGGTTGGGAGACAAGAGTGCAGGTCCCATTTAGGGAACTAAAAGTACGATAGGTCTACTTGGCTGGAACAAGGAGAGTGAGGGGAGCAGTCATAAAAGATGACAGCAAAGAGAAAATCAGGATCCAGATTACAAATGTTCCTCTATATCAGCCTAAGAAGTTTTGACATTATTCTGAGGGTTTAGGCTGTGGAATGAAATACTTGAGATGTAGAAATTTAGTGTTTATATAAGATTTATGATAAAGCTCATTTATGAAATAGCCACCAGAAAAACAAAAACAACAAACTTTGAAACTGAGATTCACCAGGAAAGGTTAACATTCAAATTGATCTAATCCCTTCAGCCCCTACCAACCCATGTTTCTGGGAGTTAAGCGCCTCTGACAGCATGATACTAAAATTTCCTGTAACTCTTAAGTCAATGCTTCAACTCTAGTTTGTACCAACAGTAAAACAAAGGCACATCTGAAAAGGCAGTGATCGTGCTTAGAGAGGAAGCCCTGCCTGAGCTGAGGCCACTGAGGGAACCTGGGATTGATTTCAGCCTTTTCCTTTAAATGCCTGTATAATCATCCATGGTTTTTACCCTAACTCATTGACTGCTCCATCTCAGTCTTTATTTCCATGTTCTTCCTCTTGTCCTAGACCTTTTAATGGTGGTCAATCTTTAGACCTATTTTCCATCTACACTAACTCATTTAGTGAATGAATCCAATCTTATTGCTTTAAATATCATGCATAAACTGATGTTTCTCAAATGTTCTCCTAAAGTTCAGTCTCATGCATCCTCTTGCTTACTTAATATGCCCACTTGTGTGTCCAGTAGATATCACAACTCAATATATCCCTCATCAAACTTCCTCAGCTCAAAACTACTCAACCTGCAGTCTTTTCCATCTTATTTGATAGTAACTACATCATTCCATGATTCAGGTCAAACATGTTGAAGTCATCCATGATGCCTGTCTTTTCTTCACACCCCTCATCCAATCTGTCAGAAAATATTCTTGGTTCCCATATTAAAATTTACATGAAATGTAACCTGTCTCACCACCTCCACAGTTGCCACTAAGTCAATGACAGTACTTAAGAGCCACATTTCTTTCTAAAGTCTCACTGCTGCTCCAGCACAGCCTTAGAACATATACAATGAGCTATCAATCTCTTAATATTTTATAAGTGTTCACTTTCACCAGTTAAAATTAGTAACCCTACTAGTCAATAGCAGTTCCCACCCCTTCCCCTTTGCAGTAAACTTTTAGAAATTTTAACTTCCAACTTTCAGAAAACAGAATTTTGGATCATATTTCTATTCCTTAAAAGACTTCAAGCAGAACCTAAAAAGGCCTTTGTGTATCATTCATGTCTGGAGGCTATCAATGCCCTTCAGCGAAAGCCTATACTATGAAGTCAGGTTAAACTAGCCTTTAGAAACTGGTTTTACTATTAAATAAGACAGTAAGTTGTATATATTTGGACACATTACTTAATGTCCTCAGTTTCCTTATCTCTAATGTATTTAAATGAAACTCACTTCATAGGGTTTGTCTTATAGGTTAAATGAAATAATTAATGGGTGCCTAGATAACATTTTTAAGAGATAACTCTGTGTGTATGTGTGTGTGTGTGTGTGTGTGTGTGTGTGTGTGTGTGTGTATACTCTCCCCTAGCCCTCTGCATTTTCCTCTTTAATTTACTTTCTGGAAAGCTGACAATTACTTCTGAGCCCATTACTGCAGGGAGAGACACATGATGGGGGGAAAAACAGAAAGATCCTATAACAAAGTTTGGTATTTGCTTAAAAAGAAGTTTAGGGGAAGGAATTCATGAGCACAGAATATTTTGAAGGTGCATGAAAGCAAAATGTTTTTTAGCATAGAATATAAGAATTCCCATGTGCAAGGGAAAAAGAAATGAGGGAAGAGTATCTGGATCTTAAAATCAACTGGGATGCCTGCCTTGCTTCTGGCAGTACTACTGGGATTTGGCAGTATCCCAAGAAATTCCATATGCCTGGCATGTCAGGTTTATGAAAGATCATAATGAGAGAAAAATCTAGGCAGGTAGCCTTGGGTCAGACTTTGCCACTTTACAGTGTTTAAACTTTGTTTAGCAGTCAGTGATAAGTTTTAAGATGAGGTGAGACTTCATTCAAGAGCTATTTTAGGAAGATTAAATCTGAGGGAAGTTAGAATTGAAGGAGAGAGGAAACTGAAGGAGAGAGAAACTGGTGCCAGAGAGAGATCAGGAGACATAGGAGTTAGGGATAACTGCAATAGCCAGAGTTTGAGGGCATAAAATATTAAACCTGTGTTGTTTAAATCTCCCAATTCCTGTACTTTAATGGCTGGGTGAAGAAAGCACTTTGGCCAGGATTTCAAGATGCTCTTGGCCTTGCCAGACGAAATTATAGCCACCTGTGAGCTAAACCAGAGCTTGAAACAGAAAGGTGCTAGAAATCCCATCTAACCCAGCCTCAGTATCCTAGGCATATTATAGGATGGAACTTTTGTCTTCTTTTCAGCAATTCACTTAAGACAACCTCAGGTATAAGAGGTAGGAAATTGGATGCTACTGAAAAGGGCATTCTGTGAGAAGCTTGAGTAGCTCACTGATTGTAATGGCTCCAGATTCAGACTTACTGTATTCTTAAAAGCAAAGGGTATGTGTGGTGTCTTCTTTCATAAAGCACTGCAGGATCTTTTTACCTATGTGAAAGATCATTATTGCCATTAAAATACAAACTTTACTTTTATTGGCATGAAACAACAAACATCACAAAGCTTTGACAGATGCCAGCTAGACTTAGGCAAGCTCTTTCACAGCTTTTGGAGCTGTTTTCTCTCACTACTGAGAAGGTCAGAATCTCCCTGGTTACAAATAAAGTATTAACAAGATACTCTGCCTAAAAATTTAGTAACTATTGACTATAGAAATAAATATTACGTGATCAGTCATCCAGTAACTATAGAAAGTACGTCTGTCCTAAAGGTTACTTACTTAACCTCCATTCTGTCTTTGAAATCTATGGAGAGAATTGCCATTCAATTAATTTTTACTTAAGGAATAAAGGGCAAGAAAGTCAATCTTTTGAGAGGCTACATGTTCTAAGTACTTTTCTAGGTCCTTAGCATGCATTATTTCATTCAAACTTATAACAATGCAAAAATATTACTATGTTTACAAAGGAGAAAATGGAGCCTCAGAGAAGTAAGATCACATGACAAAAATAAAATACATAAAAATGTACAATGCTGCGATTCTACTTGTTTCTCAGCTTTTAGTAAAGACAGTAGAGGAAAATATACAAGTAATTCCCAAATGAAATATAGAACTTCTGATTAGCATTAAGATGAGAAAAGGAAGAAAAGTACTTCCAACATGTAAGGTAATTTATATGTGTTTACTTCATTAATATTAGTCCCATTTTGTAGATGTGGAAATTAGAGAGTGGAATTGAACTGTGTGACTCTAAAAACACCTGCTATCTCCTACTGCATGGAAACACAGAATACTAGAACAAAAAGATACTTTATCTCATCCAACATGTTCATCTAATAGATGAGTGAGTACAGGCCAACAGGTTAAGTGGTTTGTCCAAAGGCAAACAAGTTGTCTGTAATCAAGAATTCTTTTATCTCCCGAGGTTCTTACCAAGCACCTAGGTCCATTGTTCTCCTAAATTATTAGGACTGTCATCAAAGTCCATCCCTGTTGAACTTTCACTAAGGGTTCTGTCATCTTCAGGATTCTTCCTTTGCTACTCCAAATATCGGTCTTTCACTATTTTTTCCCTCTCAACCTTTCTAGAACAAGACTCCCAATTCATGGTTTTTAATCTTCCATTAAACTTAATCTTAGGGGAAAGCTCCTGTTGCATTCTTCTCCGTTCCTGTGCATCCTGGTGCCTCCATCCACATGGTTGCTCATGATAGAAAATGTAAGCTATTCTTACTACCTCATTCAGTCTCCCCAGGCCACTCCATGATCAATTTATACTGCCTTCATGATAGATGTGCACCTCATTTTTTCTCCACTCCCTACCATTAATGTGGTCCAAAGCCACCTAGCCCAATGCAGTAACCACCTGTGGATACCCTCCACTGAACATGCCATTTCTCTCTTCACTTTTGTTCCCTTGCAATCTATTCTCCTCAAAACCAGAAGTCACAGCATCTATTAAAAATACTAAGCTTATGGGAGTTCCCATTGTGGTGTAGCAGAAATGAATCTCACTAGTATCCATGAGGATGTGGGTTCGATCCCTGGCCTCACTCAGTGGGTCAGGGACCTGGAGTTGCCATAAGCTGTGGTGTAGTTTGCAGATGTGGCTCGGATCCCAAGTTGCTGTGGCTGTGGCTGTGGTGTAGACCAGCAGCTGTAGCTCTGATTTGATCCCTAGCCTGGGAATTTCCATACGCCATGGGTGCACACTCCCCACTTCCAAAAAAAACAAACAAAAAAAAAAACTAAGCTTATTTTTTTGGATCTCTTTAAAACTTTTCAATGACTTCCAGTGCACTTAAGATCAAATTTTTAGATCATAACATGGCCCTCAGGTGCCTGTATAATCCACGTGAATCTAGATCTTGGTTTTATCTTGTATCACTTTCTTTCTCCATCACTATACTTCTAACACACTGAGTATCTCTCACTCCTCAGTACCCTCAACTCTTCCTTCCAGTATTTTACCAGTTTAATTGTAATTTCTAGAAAAGCTTTTCCTTTTCTCTCAGTCTAAACTGGGTGTCCCTTTA